>NC_052623.1:278631604-278934634 GCF_016161935.1 Mauremys reevesii | reverse complement strand
ATAAAGGAAGACAGGTGTGCTCTTACTAAACAAACTAAAATACAAGAACTGACAGAATAGCGTGCCAGAACTCTGTCACAGGAAGAGCAAATAGGGCCTGTTATTCTAATTAAAGTGGCCTCTCCACAGAAGAAGAAAAGGAGAGAGACAAGCAGCGTCGCTGGCTTTCTCTCTCCCCATCTGTTGAGTATGAGTTTGACTTTTGTTGCTGTTTTTGAATTGGATATAAACTATTGCTACTGTGAAAAGGATGACTCAGGGATGAGAGTTTTTTTTTAAATTTTTAAAAATTCACAGACTGAATTCTGGAGTCAAATTCAAAGTCTCAATCCTTCAATTCATGGTGCTCAATGGCCTGGGCCCAGGATATCTTAAAGATTGACTAAAGCACCTGGATGAAGACTAAGGTCGACGTCTCCATCCCTCAGACACAAGGGAACTTGCTACCATATAAAGCCTGTCTGTTCAGGAGATGGAGCATTCTCAGGGGCTGGTCCAAGACTGTGGAATAAACTCCCACAGTTGCTAAGATCAAACCTCATCACCTTCCACTCCAAAGTGTAATGTGTTTCATCAACCTGCTTTTTCTAATATAAACATGTAGCCAGGGTGTACCGTCAAACAAAAATAAGCCAACACCCCTCAAAATCTCTCTCACATACACACCCTCCTACCTCTGGGAAGAGGATGAGAGAAAGGATAAACCACACATAACAGATTTTAGTCATGCCACTTAATGGAAGGCACACATATACTACAAAGATGAGGGTAGCATAAGAACATATATAAAATTAGCAATCCAAGAGGGAAACCTTTCTATTCAACATTAAAACTGATATGAATTGAACCTGAAATCACCTGGAATACTTCACTTGACTGTAAAGTAAGACAAATCTAAATTAAGCAAGAGCAGAAACTTCAAATAAACAGGTGCCATTTTTATATATTTTTCTTATAACCACACTTGTATTGATTTTGAACAGGACATATAGTAATGATTCCTTAGGTGTTTTATATTCATACATACACACACACTGACAACACTAATTTTTACTATCTATTCATACATTTCTAAAAGCACCTATTACTGTAATATACAGGCACTGTATGCAGAATGCAATTTTGATCTAGGAGAGAGGAAAGCCTGCCTCATATGACTAAACAGCTCTATGAAGACAACCACTGGTTTAGTCAATGATTTCTACCTTTGAAAATACTGCTACTTTTTTTTAGCTCAGTTTCTTTGGGGGATGCTTTGACAAAGATGCAAGTCTTGCATCATGACATGAAGATAGCAAGAACAGGGTTCCTGCTAATCTTCTATGGGAGGGTCTTCTGGAGCTTTGGGACCATTAGAGACCATTCTCTCTTGTGGTTTTGATTTTTACATATCAGTATTACGCTTTATTGTCCAACTTGTCTCAAATAGGACTAAATATATATATATATATGTATATGTACCTCTCCCATTTGTTGTTCAATAATTTGATGGGCCAGTTCCTCTATGGTTGCCATGATCTTTAATCACCAGAATTTCCTGTCAAAGAAAGAAGAAGATTCTTAACATCTAGAACCTTAAAGATGAAAATATCTGGGGGAAAATATTATGTACATAAATAAATTATAGCCACAGTTGCTGAAGTGAGCCCAGCAACTAATTTAAAGTGTGGTTATGCTCTAAACATGACTCTGTAGAAATGGCATCATAGAATTCCATGTTTGTGTTTCAATGGCTTTCATATAATTTTTCTTTCTTAGGTTACTTTTGTTTTTTTATTACAGCAGAACTACAGCTCACAGCAAGATTTCAAAGTACTAATGTGTTCTCTTTGGCTTTTACATTACCATGAATTCTGATCCACCGAAGGTCTAATTAAGAACTTAGTTAGAACTAAGCCAATGTTTCCATTGCTGTACCAGTCAACTTGTACAGCTTCCTCTGCTGAAGTTATATTGGTTTAGCAGCACTAACAGGAGTAATTAAAAATGTATATGTGTCATTAAAAGAAGACATTCCTTAGGTGAAAACAGATCTGTGGAACAAGATGATGCCAATATCATATTCGCTTTAGTGGCCACAGCATGCTTTAAAAAGCAGAAATTTGGTTGAGATTCAAGTCTGCTCTCCTCATCTGTGTGAAGTGTGCAACGTAGTCCCAGTGACAAAACTGAGATCATTACATAGTGTAAACCATTGTTATGTAATATTAAATGTTCATATATAAAGGTGGTTTGGGCATGTATCTATATCTTTACATTAGTCAATATGTAAAAAGGGTGCAGTGCATAAGAGTTATGAAGCATCACAACCACTTGTTTAAATTAATGTCAAAACCTAAAGTAAAGTCTATAGAGCACTTGAAATTGAATCTGCTTTATGTACCGAGCCAATACACTTATACTGACAGGCCTCGTCTACATTCAAAAGTTGTACTGCTCTAACTAATATTAGTATAGTTTAACAATATAACCTCCCTAGAGTGGATACAGTTGCCCCGCTATAGAGGTGTTTTACACCATTATAGCTAGTGCTGTACAGGAAGAGTAAATAAGCTGCACATACACAGTATAAGGCAGTGGTTCTCAACTTTTCCAGGCTACTGTATCCCTTTCAGGAGTCTGATTTGTCCTGCGTATCCCCAAGTTTCACCTCATTTAAAAACTACTTGCTTACAAAATCAGATATAAAAGTACAAACATGTCACAGCACCCTATTACTGAAAAATTGCTTACTTTCTCATTTTTACTATAAAATTATAAACTAAATCAATTGGAATAAAAATATTGTACTTACATTTCAGTGTATAGTATATAGAGCAGTATAAACAAGTCATTGTATGAAATTTTAGTTTGTACTGACTTCGCTAATGCATTATAGGCAGCCTGTTGTAAAACTAGGCAAATATCTAGATGAGCTTATGTACCCCCCTGGAAGACCTCTGTGTACCCCCAAGGGTATGCATACCCCTTGTTAAGAACCACTAGTATTAGGTACTTTTATACTGGTATAATTGCATCCATACAAGGAATTGTATCAGTTTAACTATTTTGGTTTAGATAGATAAATAAATCACACCCCATACCAAATAATTATACCAGTACTAAAACTGTGTATAGACTAAGCTTAAGATACGAAGGCTATTTCTTCTCACTTCCCCTATATCCTTGCTGCAATCTCACCACATCACATCCACTGTCCCAGAGGCACTGTATCATGACCAAGCCAACTCTACTCCTGAAGTTAAACAGACTGTTCCTTTTTTAATAGTGAGAGAACCTCCACCCCCACCAGCACGCACTCTAGCATATCTAGCTCTGCTGGCAGAGGGGAATAAAGAAAATGGAAACATGTTTTCACTTTGCAAAGCACTTCTAAACCACGAGCAAACTTACTAGGTTCAAAGGAGGGAAGAGTGAAGACAAATCCAAACTTCTTCAGGTGTGTATTTAAAAAAAAACAAAACTCACTTTATAAACATTAATAGCTTGTCTCAGCTCCTGTGTGAAACTGGACACACACAGTGAAACTGGATCACAAAATCCAGTGTTTTTCAAGATAGGTCTTATATAAACATTGCCGTTTTCTGTTTTAAATAAAATATTCTCCATAATAAAATAGTATATGAGTTGCCATAAGTGGTGTAAGTGATTCCACAAATAAAAAACAATGCACCGGACTGAGATTAGAGAACTGTTTGTTTACTGTGCATTTGACTGCACTTTTCAGTCAGATTCTTCCCTGCTGGAGAACCCTTAAGATTTTAATGTAAAAAAATTAGAACATACTATTGAAAAGGCAATCAGAAACTGGATTCTTTTTTAAATTAGTCAAATTTGCCATCCCATCTTTGGCTAGACTTCAGTGTAAAAAGTGAGTCCTTTATATAGAAGGACCTAATCAAAGAAGTTTTTTTGCATGAATTCCCACTGAAGTTAATGGAATTGCTATGAAGGGCTCTGGTGCCTGAACCACATCCATAATCTGTAAATCTTTTGGGATCTCTCCTGATAGATAATATATATGTAATATTCTAAGGAATGATACATTATTAAGAATCTGAAAAATACTCCCATAAGACTGCAATTTTAAAAGTCAAGTTTTTGCTCTCAGATAAATGGCATTACATTGGAACTGTAGCACAGGAGGAAAATCTTTAAAAAATGTAGACAAAATTCTATTTGAAGATATAAACATTCAATTTGAACTTTTTAAAATAATTGAATATCAAAAAATTCAGGCTTCCATAATGCACTTTTATACAGTCTGCCTTGATTTTTAAAATCCTTCCTATAAAAATAGGAGTTATTTCCATCTCTTTTCTTGTTGGCTGAGGGTGTCTTCTTCAAGGGAAAAACTGACTATACACGGGAAAAATCTGAAACTTACTTTACACAAATTGCTGTCAGATGCACAGAGTCAACACACTGAAATCCACTGTCTTGGGTGTTACTTGTAGAAATGCACAAAATTTTAAAAGAAATATGATTTTCAAATTAACTGTTCCATTTTAAATATCTAAAAAAGCTTTAGCATGCTATACCTACTACATAGATATTATCAAGCGGGCAGAGTTTACGTGAACAAGAGATTGCACATAATTTTAAATGAGAGTTTTATTCCATTGAGTTTCTAGTTTAAAAAACAGCATATTAGAAAAATTCATATTGAATCATTCAGGCAATTTTTACACATCAATTATAACTATCCTAATAAAAAGCGACAAAGAGTCCTGTGGCACCTTATAGACTAACAGATGTATTGGAGCATAAGCTTTCGTGGGGGAATACCCACTTCGTCAGATGAATGTAGTGGAAATTTCCAGAGGCAGGTATAAATATGCAGGCAAGAATCAGTCTAGATCCAGACTAACATGGCTACTCCTCTGATACTATCCTAGTAAAATTAAGTGGCGAATACATTTTTCCTGAAAGCTAAACTTTTTATTTAGTGATCAACATTTTCCATGTCATGGTTACCAGCTATCACATCTTCTGCATTCTTATTCTTAAAGAAATCTAGAGTAAACCAGGGTCACTATTCCTCCATCAGAAAGACTTTTGACTTCCTTCTTTCCACAGTGACGCCTCCAGGATAACAAGCATAATGTCAGTCATATTTACAAACCGACGCTATAGTTGCTCAAACTTTCTTCACTTTATACATGTCTTCTAAACCTTTTGATGTTTTGGCCTGCAGTGCTGGCACGTTCTGATGCAAACACTGAATACTAATTGCTAATTATCCTCCATCAACTCAGCAGCACTTGTTCTCAGACAATGTAACACTGGGCTTGGCTACACTTGAGAGTTACAGCGCTGGTCGTACAGCTGTGTAGAGAAAGCGCTGGTGTGTGGCCACACTCACAGCTACCAGCGCTGCAGTGTGGCCACATTTGCAGAATTTGCAGCGCTGTTGGGAGTGATGCATTATGGGCAGCTATCCCAGCATTCAAGTGGCAGCAACATGCTTTTCAAAAGAGAGGCGTGGGGTGTAGTGTGACAGGGAGCGGGGGAGAGAGAGAGAGTGGATTTTTGGAGCTGACACTGTGTATCAGCTCCCTGCCTTGCAAAATCAGAAAATTTTCCCGACCCCTTACTCTTAACTGCAAACAGCCTGCAGACCAGATAAGCAGCTGTTTCTCTCATCAAGCAAACACTCATCCCGCTGCCTGCCTCATTCACAGGGGTTATCTCATTTGATTGTTCACAGTCAGTTACAGATTGATCACAGCAAACAGGAGCTGTGTTTGTTTTTTAGATAAGCAGCTCCCGGAGCCCCGAGTTCACAACAAAACAAAGAGGCTGCATAACAAAACAAAGAGAGTAATTTAGTTAAAAGCATTCTGGGATATCTCCTAATACCCTGGAGGCCAATAACAGCGCTGGTGTGTGGCCACACCTGACGAGCAGCGGTGCATCACCAGCGCTGCACTCGTTACACCCCAAGCAGACCAGGTGTACAGCCAGCGCTGCAGCCAGGGAGTTGCAGCGCTAGATGTGCCTTGCAGGTGTGGAGAGTTACTAAGTTGCAGCGCTGGAAAGCCTCCACCAGCGCTGCAATTCTCAAGTGTAGCCAAGCCCACAATGAAAAGGAAGTGGACAGTTCTTCTTTTGTCTTTGCAAAGGCTTACGGTCAAATACTGAACTTGCAAATGACAAAAAATTCAAGTGCTCTGGATAAGTCCTATATTTCTGGAGTATAAATACGTAAAAGAATTTTGTGTGAAATTTGAAAGAGACTATGTTACTAAATGAAGCCCTGCTATTTAAACATTATTTGACTTGCAGACTTCAGATGAGAATGATCAATATATTAGTGGTGCTGTGAAATATAGTTATAAATATACAATGAAAATTTCTTACTAATGTGCACGGCCAGAACATATTATGCAGGCCTTACTCTCTTTTGCAAAGTTCTAGATAAATTCATGGTGCTACATAAGATGGGACTAGTAATAGCGTGACACTACAACACAATTTTTGCCCCTACTATTTTGCAGATGCAGTTCTATAAGAAACACCTCATACACTTCACTTACATTTATTTCCATATCCTTGGGTACTGTTTCAGTTGGGGGTGAGGGAAAAAACAGTTTATGTTTGCATACTTCATGTCCCAGATACATGAAGTCAGTCAGTAAGTCCATAAATGATCTAACAACTTAGAAGGATAATATTAACTCAGAATTGGCCCAAAAGTTAAATTTTATTAAAAAACCCACAAGTTTCTATAAAACCTAAGACCATCAAAAAAGTTTATGATTTCTTAAAAAGAAAAGAAAACAGTAACAACAGTTTTTAAACAAATACAAATTCACCCGGACTGATCACAACTCAGGCCAGGTCTACACAACATGTTGGCAAACTTAAAAGTCACTCAGGGGTGTGAACCCCCCCCCCCCCGCCCCCAACTGACAAATTATGCTGGTATATGTGGTAGTATGCACAGTACTTTGTCGGCAGAAGAGCTTCTCCCGCTGACATAGCTACTGCCGCTCATTGGGGGCAGTTTAATTATGTTGATGGGAGAACTCTCTCCAGCTGCCATAGAGTGGCTACACCAGAGATATTACAGCAGTGCAACTGCATCTGTACCACTGTAAGCTCTATAGTGTAGACATAACCTCAATGTTTCAACACTTAGAAGTGAAACTGGATGAGATTTTAGTGTCCCAACAAAATCCAAGAACTGAACAGTATATAAATGTGAAAAATAATTTTTTTACTTTTTCAATCCCTTCCACCCCGCCTTTGAATAACCTAAAATGTTGTTAGAAACACACAGGCAAATAAATGTATATGAGTTTAAGCTGACATTGTCCCTTTAAAGTTTCAGTTGATTTTTACATCCACCTCACAATTTTTTACAGAATGACTGCCCACTCACATTACACATATTAATTCTTGATGTACTGAACAAAACATGTATTTGTGCACTAGAAGAAATGGTTGTCTAATACAGTAAGTGTGCTTCTTTGAGATGTGTTGTCCATTTATATTCCACTCTTGGTGCACATGCCCATGATGAGAATCTTTTGGTCAGCAGTGTCCATTGGGGCTGCACCTGTACCCTGAGTGTCTTTGTGCCTCTCATCCACAGGCATAAAGGGGAGGGCAACCCCCCCCACCCCGTAACCAGTAATCAATTCCTTCACCAATGCAGAATCCAGGTGTTATATGACTCCATATTAGCAAGAATACTTATGGTATATATGGAAAACATATTTTACAGTAGCTGATTATTCAATGCAAGTAACTTGTTTTTTCTTTCAGTTCTTGTCTACATATATTCCATTCTTGGTGACTCACAAGGAATGACTTAAGTGACTGGAGGTGCGTGCTTGGAATCTACCTAACCAATGACTGTAAGACAACTCTGCCAAAATTAGCATCAAATCTTGATGCTTCCACTACAGAGTAATGTTGGGTAGAGTATGTTCTGAAACCACATGTTATTGCCCTACAAATTTCCAAGATTTGAACACTTCTCAAAGAAGCTGCTTGAGCCCTAGTGGAATTGGCTGTAAAATAGCTATTTTGTAGCATAATTTAATACTGATAGAAATACAAATAGATAGTCTCTGAGTCGACATTGTCTGACTTTTTACCCTATCCGCATAAGCTACAAATAACCTAGTGGCCACCATAAAAACCTCAGTCCTAACTAGACAGATAGCACCTTAAGCATATCAAATGTGCAAAGTTTAGATTTCCCTTGGGAAAGACAACAAGCAGGTATATTACTTGGTTAAGATGGAAGTCAGAGACGACATTTGGCAAAAAACTTTGGGTGAGGCTTCAAGGTCATACTGTCCTTACAAAATGCAGTGTATGGATGTCCCACCACAAATGCCTGTATTTCTTTGACCCTTCTAGCAGATTATACTGCTACTAGAAAAACTGCCTTGATGGATAGGTAGAAAAGAGAAGATGTATGCAAAGGTGATTACTCAAACTCCATTGGCACTTGGATGAGATCCCAAGGAAGAGGAGGGGCTCCCTGTTTCAACAGTACACACATGTAAATCATTTCAGGCATCTACCTACTGTAGGGTGTGAGAATACTGAGTGACCCTGAATGGGAGGGATGGTTTGCTGAAATGGATGTGTGAGCTTTTGAGGGAGCCTAGCTGTACACTTATGAATTCTGGTTGATATTAAAAAGTTGATTGTATGAAAATCTCTACCCTCTTGTATCCATCATTGCTGATATGCCTTTAAGCATGTCTCACCCAGATCAGGAACAACGGCTAATCAGTACGGACTATATGCACCTGAATAGGTCTTCCTTTGTGAGAACAAAAGAGTAACTGCATTCTAGTCTCTCTGTACTGTGTATAAGTATATTCTGGACCTCTGAAGAGCAGCTACTCTCCAGTGCTGTTAACCAGCCGATACTGATGCTTACAAGGACAGGGAAGATGGATCCAGACAGACGATCAGCTCTTCTCTTTGGGAAATTACATCTGTGCTGGGAGATAATGGGACTGGATATCTAACAAAGAGATTGATCAGGTCTGAGAAAAACAAACTGCATTGGCCCGGGCAGAGCCAATATGATCATCTTGGCTGAGTCTTATCTGAGTTTCCTGATGACTCTGGGAATCAATGGAATAGGCAGGTAAGCATAAAAGAGTTCTAGAACCAAAGGGATCAGAAACACATCTGATAGAGAACCCTAGAACTAGTGGCCTCTGGAGCAAAAGCTGAGACACTTCTTGTTCTCTTTCATTGCAAACAGGTCTATGGAGGCCAGAGTGGATAAAAATTGACACTTTTTTTAAAACTTATTTTTTTTAAAATAAACCGATTTAAAATTAAAATTTAAATAATGACAATCTATGTACAGACCTAAACTTACTATAATACAGTAAAATTGTTTAAAGAAAACAAAAATAATGTTAAGCAGCCAATGCTTGCTGCCAAGGTTTTAAAAAAGTCAACCCACTGAACTGGTGGAAGTCACTGACACAGTATATTGAACCAGAGTTTGCTGAAGTGCTAAACTGGCTTTTGAAAGCATTAGCCTCTTCTGCAGAGCGAATATTTTCTTTACTTCCATTTATTGAACTGACTCAGTTCAATGATTAGTTAATTCAAAATTAAGACACTAATTGGGAGTTGAAAAAGCAGAAAAGCTTGTTTTCCTTTTCCAATCTATGAATAAAAAAAATTAGGAGTGAGAAGATGAGATCTCCTAGTTCTAAAATCTTGAAGGACATTACTGAACAATCAGTTCATTTCACTAACAATAAATAAGACCTTTTCTTGTTTAATAAATCAGTTAGTGTTAAATTAAACACATGTTTTGCTAATTTCTTTCTGATGTATCCAGCACATTTAAGGTAGTTTTAATTAACTAGTAAAAATCAATCTGAAAATGCTGTTTGTACATTTGTAAATGAATTTGAATTTCCATCCAAATAGAGCTTAACATAAAACACAAGCAAATCATCTTCTATTAAATAAGAAATGCATCATTCCCCATTTTCTAGCATAAATAAAGTAGGAAAAATTAGGACTCTGAATACATGGCAATTATACTATGTAATTACATAGATAAATCCGTACAAACAGCATTCAGATCGGTTATCCTCTTGGTTAGTGCCCCCCCCCCAAAGTACCAAATTTAGTGTAAAGGCTATATTTAGTTGCAAATACACACATTTTACTTGTTACCAACCAATGAGAACCAACCTTTCTTTAGGAAAATAACTACGTACCAATGAAAAACATGATTAAAATCTATTATTTAAATTAATGTTTCCCGCTTGTGGATTTAAATCTTTATTAAAATCAGTTATTTAAATTGCATTAATTTAAATCAATCCACCTTGATGGAATACTGACCCCACCCTGGTGAATATTTCATGTATGTTGGGGCCTGTCATTGTGATTGCTTGTGAGCTTCCTGCTAAGGTCTGCCAGAACATTTTGCAAGCCTGGCATGTGATGAAGAGCTACTAGAGTAATTGTGTCATATGCCGTAATTCTATATAGATGCACAGTTTCTTGACAAAGGTGTGCATGTATGTGTTGGGGTGGCTTGGATCTTGCTCTGCCTTCCCTGTTTATATGAAACATTGCTGTGGTTTTGTCTGTCATAATCTGAGCAGTTAACCCTTTCAGTACTGGAAGCAATACTGTGCAAGCCTGACGAATAGCCTTTGGACATTTGTATAAGTGATCTTTTTGTGCCATCCAGAGACCTTGGTGTACATGAACTCCCCACCGTAAAGTGAAGACACCTGTCATCAGTGTCTCTGATGGTCATGGTGGAGAGAAGGGTACTCCTTTACATACTTTTAGAGGATCCTTCAACCAGTGTAATGGTGACAGGACTCCTGTGGGACCTGCATCTTCATCTCCAGATGATGACCAATGGGCCAAGACACAGACATCAATCACTCTTGCATACATCAAAAGTGAAGCCTGGCACCCTCAGTTACGTATAAACAGGAGGCCATGTGTCCTAGAAGTCAGACACAAGCTTCTTACCAAAGTCTGGTTGGATCGGTAGCTGAATGACCAGATCTATTACAGTGCTGAGTCTTTTGTTAGGCAGATAAGCCTTTGCAGAGGTGGTGCCACTACTACCTGGCATTTGGTAAATACCCTCAGTGCTACTTATAGACTGAAAGGAAGAACCCTCTATTGGTAATGGGAATTGCCCACCTGAAACTGTAGGTACTTCCTGTGGGCAAGATGGCTAGCTATATAAAAGTAGATGTTCTGAAGGCTGAGAGCTACACATCACTCTTGTGGATCCAGGGAGGAAATTAGAGACCATTCTGAACTTGAACATGGGAATGAAGGTATTCAATTGTTTCAACTGAAGAACTGGACACCAGCCTCACTTTTTAATTGGGTATTAGAAAGAGATGGGAATAAAAACCCCTTGAGGCATTTCTTCCACAGCTCTGAGACTTAAAAATGACTTCCCTTCTTGATGCAGCATGCTATCATGAGAATAGTCCTTAAATAGGGATGGAGAAGGAGTGGGGAACATCTGGAATTGGATGGAGTACCCTATCTATAAACTCTCCAGCACCCACTGGTCTGCAGTAATAAGGCTCTAAGTCCCACAAAAATAATGGGAATGGATGGAAAGAAAAGGGTACTTCAAGAAATGCATGAGGTTCCCAACCAAGGAGATAAATCTGCTGACTTGAAGATGACAATGCCAGAACAGCACCTAACAAAAAAGAGGTGAGTTATCCTCTCTGTGTGCAGTAACTTGGGTTCGAGATGCGTGTCCCTGTGGGTGCTCCACTTCAGGTGTCGGTGCATCCCAGTGCCATTGATTGGAGATTTTCAGTAGCAGTGTCTTGTCGGGGGTGTGCATGCACAATAGCAGTCTCACGGTGTCGCTGGTGCCTCATCTAGCGCGTGCACATCCCGACCTCTTCAGTCCCTTCTCTACTGTGGAGTGTTTAGCTCGTACTCCGAAGTAGAGGGGAGGAGGGTGGGTAGTGGAGTACCCACAGGGACACTCATCTTGAAGAACTTCAGTTACTGCACAAGGTGAGTAACCTTCTCTTCTTCTTCGAGTGCTGTCCCTGGGGGTGCTCCACTTCAGGTGAACATAGAGCTGACGTGACAAACAGGTCTATATGTAGGGATCCCCACATGTGTAAAATATGATGTGTTATTTCGTCATTCAGTTCCCATTCATGCTCTTGGGAAAACTGTCTGCTTAATGTGTCCGCCATTATATTCAGTCGACCCGGGAGGTATGCTGCTGTCATAGTGATGTTCTGTTTTATGCATCAGATCCATAGTTTTAAGGCTTCTGTGCATAAGGAGTGGGAATGTGCTCCAGCCTGGCAGTTTATATAGAACATGATGGACAATATTGTCCATCAGGACCCTTATCGTTTTGTCTCATATAAGAGGGAGGAAATATAGGCACACATTGCAAACCGCGTGGTTACAGTCAGCTCTTCAGCATTTTCATGAATGTTTTAGAATATAGCAGCTAGCTGCCTCTCTTTAAATATGGCGTTTACTGACAAAGCTCAATGGAGTTAAAAAAAAAATTGCCCTTAAGAAAAAAAAGACTCTATTAGCTTCTCTTCAATGCTGGATAATAAAAGGTGTGAAAATAAAATTAAAAGGTTCATGCCTAAACAGAAGTACTGGGGGGGGGGGGAGAGGGAACTGATAAACTTTTAATACTTTGTTTTCATTGTTATTTTAATACACTCTCTCAGAAGCTTAAAAATAAATTTGCTTTTTCTTCTGGTTATTGTTCAGGTGTTGGCAAACACTGACACATTTCTACATCCCCAACCTCGGCCATCTATCTGACAGATTGAAATGAACTGCTTTTTGTTAATTTCCTTGTTAGTGTATCAACATTATTTATGTGAACTAAGGAAAAAAAGCTTGCTCATGCCATCTATCCCTTCTTATGCTATTTTCAGATTTATAACGAACATCTGAAACATTTTCCCTTTCTTCAAAAAGGTTTTTTTAATACTTGTTTAGAAAAAAAAATCCTTAAAAATATGAGGAATATCAAGTCATGTTGGTCCTTGCATTTTGTTCTCCTTGGCGAACCACAGAATAAGATGAAAGCTTTCTGAAGGAGCGAGGACATGAAACGTTGAACAAAAATCTGTTCTCCCAGCTGTCTGAATTAAATAGGCATTGGAAGTTTTAAACAGTCCGACTAGAACTCTGTACAACCATTAGTTGAAAACTGATTTAAATTGGTTTAGTTTGCATTTACAAGTAAATGTAGTCCTTTTCTATACACAAAATTGCACTCATTTAACTAAACTGGCACAACGTCACACATTTAATTAAATTTCTGTGTGTCAACAAGCCCTTACACAAAACTAAACTGCTCTTAGCCAATTTTAAACAGGGGTTAGCACTAGTTTAACAAAATCATTTTCAATCTGATTTTAGTTAGGCCCAGTCTACAAAGATATACTTATATAACTAAAGGTGTGATTTTATACTAATTTAAATTACACTAGCAACTTGTGTAGACAAGGCCTCAGCTGTGTAAATGTAACCTTTGTTGGTAAATGATGTCTTAACCCTACTAATTCTTCTGCCATTCCGAAAAAACAAAGCACAGAAGACCTGCATTTTGAATGTAAAAAACAAGTTGAACTTTTTAAAAATAAAACAAAACAAACCCCACACCCGTAGGTCATCTATATACATCAAAGAAAACATTTTTAAAATCACACCAGCCTAGCTTTATTCTTGTTAACAAGTCAATTGTAGCAACTTCTTCTGTACAACCAACAGAAATGCATCAAAGGGTACTGTGCATATCTTGCACAAGTGACTGTTACTGTTTTGAGACCAAATAGTAAATTTAAAATTAATTCAAAAAATTCCCAGATAGATTAAAACAATTTTAAGGCTGAGTACATTTGCTGTGTAAATTATATGACAATTTGGCTCAAAAAATCAGTAAAGTCAGAGTTAAACCTGAAACTCTATTCTTAAAAAGGTGAAGATTGGAGATTTTATTAATTTTAAAAAAACTAAAGATTAGTGGCCTGATTTTCAAAAGATGCTGAACATCTCTAGTTCCATTGACTTCAGTGGGACTCCCAATGCCCTTAAAATATATAGATGTTAAACAAACTCAACTATATTCTAAAATAAAAATTATTAAAACCCATTCCTCGTTCACTCACCTCTATGGCTCAAATAAAACAAAAGACTTACATGTGTTTAACTTTACTCATTGTGAATAGTACCACTGTAATCAACAGGACTACTTGCTGTACATAAAGTTATGCATGTGTATCAGCATTTACAGGATCGGCCTTACCTACATGGGAAAAATTTAATTATAGCCTAAGATACAAATTTAAACCAATGTAATTACACTAGTATAACCCCCCACATAGAGACTCTTATTTCAGTACAAGGCTATGTCTACACTGCAGACCTTAGAGTGGCAAAGCTGTACCACTGCAGCTGCACTGTTTTAAGGTCTCCTATGTAGCTGCTCTATGCTGGTGGCAGAGCTCTCTTGTTGGCATAATTAAACCATCCCCAACAAGAGGAGGTAGCTATGTTGGCAGGAGAGCATCTCCCGCCAACATAACACTGTCCACACCAGTGCTTCTGTCTTTGAAACTTATATTGGTCAGGAGGGTGTTTTCTTCACACCCTTGATCGACAAAAGTGCTTGTGTAGACATATCCTAAGAGCGGGTTTCTTCAGTTTAGCTTGTGTCAATTGGAAAAGAGCTTAAGCAAAACAAAAAAAAAAAAGCTATCCTTATGCCCAAGTAAGAGTGTCTACACAAGTGGTTATAACAGTATAACTATGTTGGTATACCTGGTAGCCTTAGTCTTGGGTTCAGTGTTCCAGATTTATCCTGTAACAACTGGTGACATCAACATCACCTGAAGCAACACTGAGCAATATTTCAGACAATTTTGAAGCTACCAGATGTTACCAGAAGTACTGAGAAAGTAAAGAAAGAAGAAAAATCTGGGATACATATGTACAAAGCATTGTAGTTCATCTTTAACTTACCTATGGTACCTAGATTAGACTTCACACCTCGTATGCATAATTACTCTGTGGAGACTCCTGTGATAAATTAAACAAAAGACACACCATTTCAGTTTTGTAGCTGTTATTATACAGGTTTACAGATTAAGCATAATACTTTTGCATTTTTAAACTTTTATCCATGAATTAGACTTGTAAAAATGCTGATTTTTTTATTGAATAATTTAATATTTTTTCAATGTGAATGAATTCTGAACGCGAGTTGAGCTTCTATCTGAAAATGGGAAATACTGTTCTCAAAACATTGAGGCTTTGTCTACACTGGCAACTGAACAACAAAACTTTTGTCATTCAGAAATGTTAAAAAAAAAAAAAACACTCTCCCAAAAGACAAAAGTTTTGTTAACGAAAAGCATCGGTGTGAACAGCACTTTGTCGGCAAGAGTACTCTCCTGCTGAAAAAGCTACCGCCGCTCGTTGGGAGTGGAAGTTTTTTGTCGACAGGAGAGCTCTCTCCTGCTGACAAACAGCAGTTACACCGCGTGCGTTTTAGCAGCACGGCTGTAGCGGCACAGCCATGTCGCTAAAAGCTGCATAGTGTAGACAAACCCTCAGTGTTGCCTTTCCTATCTCATATGAAATGTCACTCCAAAGCATTTTACTTTCTTCACATGTACTGTTGGGCAGCTGCTCTACTGATACAGAAAATAATACACGAATCTGGGCATCAGGCCAATACTGGATCAATACTTAATGGAAGATCCCTACTTCACCTCGAAAGCCCCCCAAGCTACTGAACTCATGTCAAATTTTCCAACAAGCACATGAACTATAACATCAATGGGAGCAACAGCCAGCCATCAAAGACTCCTGAGAAACTAACAAATAGAAATGCTTTTCAACAGCAAAGCTTTGGTGCCCTACCAAGTGTATGGTGACCCATTTTCCTCCCTTATTTAAACCAGGCAACTTTACATAACCTCATACATTTTCTATAGATTCTGGCCTCTTCTCTTACATAAACGCTGTGACTGGAAAATATATTCTGCTTTGTTGCTAACCTTATGACTTCTGCAGATACAGTAAACACCCACCTCTTTCTTTCACATGAATAAATCTTTCTACCTATCTCCTGAAGAGTTCTCACTACACTGAGAAGTAAAACCCTGTTGCTCAGACAGATTTCTAGATCATTCAGATATTTTTGTCCCTCATCCACCTTCCCTCCCACCCCTAAAGAAACTGTGCTTTTTGCTACTGCATCTGTAAGCAGTTGACATTGTAAGAAAGCAGTATTTTAAATTCTCAAGAGAATAAGCAATAGTAATAGAGAAGTATTTTTAATCATTACTTTATTGTATTTTGAAGGGAAATATCTACAAAATATGAATTTTTACACAATCTGAATTTTGGCCTTAAATACTTGAATGTACTCCTTAAGAAGTTTCAGTCTAAACTCTGAATTTCCTTGTTTTCAGTAATATTCTTATTCCTATTCCTATTATTTAATTCCAGGCATGCCCACAACATGCTAAGTGCTTTCTAAGACATACTTCCTGCTCTGAAGAGCATGCCTTATACATATTTTGTTTTCTGTATTAATAATAAAAACATTAGAGTGATAGCTGATTGTTTCTTGTTCCAGAATGTGCATATTGCCCCCTACCAGCCTTTTAAAACAATGCCACAGATAAAAGGAACAGTGATGTCAGCTTCCATTGTCCATTTATTGCATTTTCAAACAAGCTCCTTTGTACTTTCTCCTATGCTGGCCCTCGCAATTGCAAAGAATTCCCCCTAAACATCCCCATATCTCCTTTTTATCCTCCTTCCAATCCCTCATTAAAATTCTCCTTTGCAGAGATGCCTACAAAAAACAAGTTAGACCACTGGTGCACTTACTTCTGGATTAAGTATGCACCACTGTACACATGCAGAATTCATGTCCAGCACAGAATTCTCTCCCCCCGCAACGAAAATACATTCCGCCAAAGAAGTGCTGCAGTTCCACCTTTCACGCCCCATAGGACGCTGTGGTGCCAGAACAGCTGGCTGACTCGCAGTAACAGTTCGCAGCCAGCTGCATTAGTCACAGCGGCCTGCCAGTGTAGCCAGGTTAGGAGACAGAATACGGCACATGGGACTGCTGGGGGGTCTAACAGACTGGGGTTCAGAAGGGCTGTGGGGCACAGACTGGGGCATGGGCTCATGTGCTAGTGGAGTGACAGCATTGAGCCAGGGGCTGAATGAGAAAGGGCTCCAGGGCCACATGGGGTCAGGGGGTGCAGGGACACACAGAAACAGGGACAGATATGCCTGACTGAATGGGAGAGGCTCAGGATCAGCCAGGGTCTGCATGGGGGAGACTCCCCACCTCCCTAACAATCCCTCCTCTTCCCCCCCCCGCTCTCGACACTGTTCTATACCTTCTCCCATTCACACCTAACAACCCTCCAGGTTCACTCACAGGCTCTCTCCCTCTCCCTCAGCTTCTCCATTACCCCCGATTCCCTAAGCCTTTGCACTGCTTCTGAGGGGTGCTGGAAATACATTTTTGTATTGTAGTTTAAATGAAACTCAAAGTTCTGTATTAATATGATTAGTAAGGAATCTATTTGTCAAATAAAAACATTTCCTGGATCTTTCTTTTTGTCTGTATTGCCACAGACATACTTGCTGACAGGTATTTTGAAACAAATTACCAAAATAATTGAAACTGGCATGAGTATACTGTTATTTTGACAAATGAAATACGCAGAATTTTAAAATATTGTGCACAGAATTTTTAATTTTTTGGCACAGAATTCTCCTAGGACTATGCAGCGAGACCACTGCTTATCATACTGACCAATATTGTCTCAGTGTTTCCTTGTAACACCCCAACCGTATATATCCATCTGTTGCCTCGTCTTACACTTACATTGTAAACTCTTAGGGGGTAGGGATCATCTTTTTGTCCTGTGTTTGTACAGCACCTAGCAAAATTGGGTTCTGATCTATAACCAGGGCTGCAAGACAATATGGTAACACAAATAATAAATAGTACCTTTTTTGGCCATGACCAGTGGTTTAAAACTGGTGTAGCAAATTATATTTGAGAGTAAAAATAGTTAAGAAATTAATGTCTCAAATTCTATGGGTAACTAATGATGATCAAAAGGTGGGAACTTTCAAAGACACATTAAGGTAACTAAATCCTATAATTATACTGCTATAGTTAAACTGTTATAACTTTACTGTGTATACAAACCCTTAATGCTTGTTAAAAGTGTTTTTCAAGTGTTAGCTCTGCGGTTCTTAACTGTGAGGGAGACCCTAAAGTCTTTAGGGGGGCATACTGACCTTTCGCATTCAATCATGGGGTTGCAATGCCACTCATTCAAATCTGGCCCAGTCACCCCTCCAGTGCGACTGCCAAATTTGAGTGAGAGGCTTTGCAACCTGGCACACGGAGTCAGCAATGCCACCCATTGAAATTTAGCCTGGCTGTTCCTCGGATTAACACTCTTTAATGCCAAAATTAAGAAATACTGCCCTGAAAACTTTGTGGATACTATGGTATGTTCTCATTTAAAATGTTTCCCAACCTATACACAGTTAGACAGCAGGATCAAAGGACTGATTTATTTACAGAAGAATCCCCTTTATTGGAATCAATGTATTAGATGGCCTAATTCCATCTAGACTACCTGGAAAATCCCCTTTTGTTCACCAAAACAAAGTTGGGGGCATGATTTAAAAAAGGTTGAAAATCCCTGTTAGCCTAACATGACTGAAAAAAATTACCCTCTTTTCGCCCTTTTGCAGTAGTAGTTCGTTCCTTCCAGAGAACATAACATTAGGCCTAATCTTACATGCAGTTTTAATAGTGGTGTAACTATGTTAGTTCATTCTTTTTTTTAAGCCAATATAGTTACACTGGTACAACCTCTAGCATTGATGCAGTTGTACCACTATAGATTGTACACAGGAAAGGAAACAAACAAGCTAGATCAGTAGTAACACATTTATACTAGAATCACTGTATTCACAACTGGGGGGTTGTAACCCTTCATTTATCTCAGTTTAGTTAAAATTGTGCAATTTTTCTGAGCAGACACAGGGCCTTTATTCTGCTGTTGAAGAGCAAAATTCAAATCAGTGGCTCTCCATCTTTACAAATCAGTCAATGCCATATAGCAAAGACCTAAAAAGAACTATTACCTTAAAAGAAATAAGCATGGTCACATGTTCTTACCATGCAATGGTCTGACTTTTGAAATGTAAACTATCTTTCTAAGAATCATCCTTATTCTCTCATGCCCTTCTCTATGCTGATACTCGTATGTCAGGAGTTTCTTAAACTATTCATTCAACTGACACCCACTTCTAAAATTATGATAGAAAAGATAGATTCACCAGTTAACTCAAAAACAATTAACACACTTATGCATGCTTTATGTTTAATGAATATTTCCATTACAATGCTCCATTATTGGCAATGTAAATGAAAATTTACCATGAGGGAAACACACCGTAGAAAACTAAACACCAGGCCCTCAATGCCTATTGATATTAATGTAAGCCATGCACATAGAGCTGGGTCTTTATACCTATTTTTTACATTAATATATTTTCTTAATTCTAATTTATTATATGGCTTCAAAGTCCGCACAAGACTTCATCAGGTTATACTAGAATGTCACCTAAGATCTGTAGCATTCTGTAGCTAAATCATTTTACATTACAAGCTTTAAACAGCTCAAGTTTTACAATATTTGGGAACATACTTACGAGGATGTGTAAATATTACATAATAATCATAGTGTTGTATGTACACCTGTATTTCAACTAGGACTTGTGGCATAGAGTTATACTGGTATAAGGCAGGGTGTGAATTTAAACTGTTATAGTTATAGCAGTGTAACTCCCGGTCTGGGCACTCATATTCCAGTATAAAAGTGTCTTTTTCTGGTTTAGCTTATGTTGTATTAGAAGCGATTTAAGCCAAACTACAAAAGTGACTCTTATTGTGGAATAAGTTGGAGTTCTACCAGTATAACTATACCAGGTATGGTTGGAAAAATCTTCTGTGTATCCTCGGACATCTGTAAACCATTGTAGGAAAGCTTATCACCCATTCAACAAAAAGCTAATACTATGCAAAGTTTGGTGAAAAGACTGTTTCATTTCCCTGGACTGTCATAATACCTCGCCATGGGACTGCATTAGGTCTCAGAAACCAACTGTGTATGGAGCCAATTCTTTAAATGAGAGACTTCCAAGGAAAACTCATGGGGACTACAGGAACTGATGACAATTCAGTAGATGGTTGCTTTACTCCAAGTCAGTAATCAAACAATTGCCCAACATGGGATGTTGCCTTCTTTCATGAGAGATGTAAAACAAAGCTTCTGACTTCTAGCTGGTACAACTCCAAACATTTTTTGCTATTCTAACATGGATCATTCTGCCTAAATCCCCTAATTCAGTTGAAAACGGAAACACTGCTCTTCATTTTCACTCCTAAATTAGTGCCCAGTGTTACTATGTGCTCATTAGAAGGGTGGCATAATTTACTCTGAATTTGCTGATTATATATAAATAGGCATCATAGTTTGTCAAGAACTTTAAGATCCTCTATGATTAAATGTGCTAAATAAGTAGAGATTTAAGTACTTATTTTTCTAAGCTGTTTTTAAGCAGCATGTTTCTTCTCCTCCTCCTCTCCCCTCCCTCAAAAGCATCTTTGCAGACACAGGGAGCAAGCAGTACAGCATCACAATTCACTTCTGTCCATGGTTTGTTCCTCCATGGTTTGACCATTGTTCTTGGTCAAATTCCTGATCAAATCCAACGTTCTGCCATCTTATTGGGGGTTGGCCTCTAAGTCTGACTGATGCTGGTTGTGTTTGCGTTATTTTCTTTGGCATCCTATCATCTATTTGTCTTATACAGCATCCCCACTACTGTAATCTTTTGACTGCAGACAATCCCGTACTTAGTTTCACATCCTACTCTCCTCCTAACATCATGTGTCTTAGAATCATTCCACTTTACACCTGCCATCTTCCAAAAAACTCTTATTTCTATTGTCTCCAGCCTTCTGATGTGTTTTTCATTTAAGGGTGCTGCTTCCGGACCACAAAACAATACCATTGTTATATTGGTTTGATTTTTCACTTTCATACCAAACAATGTTTTTATCAGTACATCTCCTTTTAACCTCATCTTTGATGGAACCATCAGCACAGATGAAGCTTCCTAAGTGCACATAAGATATTATTTGTTCTATGACTTTACCACTGCTGCATTTCTACCTATTGTTCCTTTTCCAAGGCACAATAAGTACCAAGAAAAGAAAGTAATTGTAAGTCCAAGCCAACTACACCCATTTCCAAGGTAGGAAAGAGTACCATCATCAATTCAAATGTATCTGCATAAGATGAAGAGCTTAACTCTAGATCACCCAATGTCATACCCTCGAATTCATCTACCATTCTTAATATCCAAATGAAGAACATGATGAAAGGCCATGGTGATTTCAGGCCCTCTTATTTTATACCAAAGTTTGACTTGAACCAGCTGCTTACTTTACCACCAATTCTTATGGCACGATGAGAGTTTTCATACGTAACTTTTATAACTTCAGTTATCCTATGTGGAACTCCATAGGATTTTACTCCTTTCCATAATGCATCCTTCCAAACCAAATCAAATGTCTTAGTGAAGTCAATGAAAACAGCAAACATCTTTAATTCCCTTTCTTACCCTCCCCCAAATAACTGTCAGAGTGTGTATATTTGAACAATGCAACTTCAACCTGGTCTAAAGCTGCACTGTTCCTTGCCTGCTACATCCTCTAAAACTGACCTTAATTTGTTAATAATTACTTTCATCATTCTTCCTGGTACTAATAAGAAGCCTGTTCCTCTATAATTATTTGGATTGGGAGGATTGCTTTTCTTCGGGACTCTTAAGTATTTTTCCTAATGCTTTGATAGCACTTGTCCCATCATGTTTTAGCTGCTCAACTATTACATTGTCTATTCCTGCAGCTTTCCCATTGTTTTAACTGCTTCACTACTCTCTTTCTTTTTCTGATGGTGATTCAGTGCTGATATCCATTCTGCCTTGCAAGCTGCCCTGTCCATCTAGCGTACATAGAATGCTTGCATCTGGATGAACTACAGGGTTCAGCACTTCATCAGAATGCTCCTTCCAGCACTTCTTCAGCATTTGTCAGTTCACTGGTAGCCTCTCTTACCACTTGCATCATCGTCTTGATTGTGTTTCCATGCAACTTAGCCTTACTGTATATAGTTTTACATTTTTTGCTTCATTTTTATTATTTCTAAAGCACTGCAGAATAGATCTCCTTTACCAGTGGCCTCAGAAGCATTCCTTGAAAAAGTTGCAAAACTTAGTTCAGTAGTTTAATACCAGGAAGTTCAAGGAGCACTAAAATCTAAACCAGCAGTTCTCAAACTGTAGTCCAACGAGCCACATTTCTCACAATGGCAAAGGAGTCTTCACAAAGTAATACTTCCTATGAACAGCAGCCCAATTCAGGACTCTGAAGACTACCAGAGGTGTTTGGGGATTTTTTGGTCTAACAAAAATTCCTTAAGCAACTATGCACACCTCTCCTCGGTGCTTCATGTTTTTGTATATCATTTCTATATGATCATATTTGCACACATCAACATTTAAGAGAGTCAGACAAATGAAGACAGACAATGGCAATAACCAAGGACATTTAAAATAGATGGGTCTGCAAGGAAATAAGGGGAGATTTGATACTCGTAAGTATAAAATGAGGAGGAAAAAGCAATCATGCTTATATCTGCACCAGTCACATTAAAGCATCTTTTCCTCATAACTTTAATGCTATCCTGATATTAATTTTTTCATATTAAACACTGCAGTTGGAGGACAGATAAGGGAACAGGACTGCTAGGGAAGGTGATTGATGAAAGAATCCACCTCTGGAAAAAAAATTTAGAAGCAGTGAATTAAAATATAGTATTTTTCCAAGCTAGTGGAAGTAACCTATTACCTCTTATTCCCTGCTGCCTTCAAAGCCCTATATTCCGTAGTGACATCCTTCTCCTTTCTAAACAATGTAAAAAGTAAATCTTCCATATAGATTTTCATTAATTCCATGTGTATAGTAATTACTTTTTAGTTTGAAAATATACAATTAATGAACTGTGTGCTTTTTATGCTTCTTATGCATTAAAAAAATTGAAAGTTTTTTCTAAAAATATCTGCCTATTTTTCCCTTACAAATAGTCGGTATTTATAGTAGTGCCCACAATGTAGTATACAAAGATTAAGGAAGACACACACACCACTTGTCCCAAAGAGCTCATAATATGATCTTTCCAGTTATCCTCTGAATTTTGAGGTTTTGCAACCTTTGATTGAAGGAGCAAGCATTTTTAATATTTAAAAGATATTTTTGCCTGTAATTCCCAGGTTAAATAGGAAATGAAAAAGATTTAAACAGCCTGAATAAAAATAATTTCCCCCTCAATCACGTTTCACTTGTGTCTAATGTCAAGTTTACTAGTTTCTTTAGCTGTCCATGGAGCTTCAGGGAAAAACAAACAAACCTAGATAGACTAGATCTGAATTTCTAATGCAAAGCAGAAGATAAAAAAAATAGAGGTCCTTATATACTTTACAGTCAACAGATGGACTGCAGGCCAAATCCAGACGGCCAGACGCTTTTGAAGGGACTGCGAAATCTTTTTATTTATTTATGCTTACATCCCCTGTTGTTCCCTTTGAAAGCCCGAGCTGTCACCATGAGGTGATGTAAGTGCTACAGGTGATGTAGGCGCGGGTCTGACAACCTGGAACCCAGCCACCCCAGGCAGGGCTGAAAGCAGAGAGCCCCTAGCATGAGTATAAATAGCAGTATAACCACTGAGGCACTGTTTAGGCAAGTATAGTATAGACACACCTGAAAGGTGGGGTATGTGCACGAGTACATACCCTACATGGCTCTCTACTTGCCCAAGCCATGCCCTCCCATCTCTCACTGCTATTTTTAGCAGATAGTGGAATGCCCCCATAATCTTCGTAAACATGGTGGAACAGGATTGTAGGATTAAATGAAGACATCTAAAACTATATACTGAGTATCATGGCTAAGAAACAGTGACAATTTATAGTTTTCCTTAGGCAAATATTCTATACAGTAAGTGTACAAAGCATTCTTTTTCTCACATTTACTAGCTGTAGTTTTCATTCTCTCTCATGAGAGAACCAATACCATTCTTTCACCAAATATACACAAGATGCTGTGAAATCGTACAATATTTGTTTTCAGCTTTGCAGAATCAAGACGACAAAACCTCAACTACTTGTGGTTCAGAAGCCAGGAGAATAAGTATATACTTGACAATCTATTTTAGAATCTTGACACACAGACGAGTCCCCTATATTTGGAAATTGGTCTTACTTTTTCAGAATCAAATAATCAATATAGACCATAGCTTATCTGTTCTCCCATGTGACAACTTTGCTTCACAAACCGTAGTAAAACTACAGCAACTTTATCGGATGGAGAAAATGTATGTTTATTACACATTAACCAATACAATGCATGCACAGTAAACTAGTAAGTAAAACAACAAAAAATAAATACATCAACATACAAAATTTAAGCAATGTAATATTCAGCATTTTGTTACTATAAATACTCTAGATCTTATGTTACATAGGGAAATCGGTATTAATGAAACAGATAACTTTGAATCTAAATAATCTGTAAATACATTTAACATTCGAGCAATAGTGACAGAGACTTTGTCAACAGCAACTACAGTCCCATTATTATTGAGCCATCAGTTCCAATAGCCCCTTTTCAGTAATCTACAGAAAAAATCAGAGTTAACTGAAGATAGATGAGTTAGAATCATACATCAAAGCTCTATTCTGTAGAAACCATGATGTTCAACCTCAAGGGTGAAGCTTATAAGAGCAGGCAACAGCTTTTTTGGCACCAGGACCAAAGCTATGGAACTCATTAAAGGAGAAGATAAAAATGCCCACAAAACTCACTGCCTTCCGAATGAAAAGTAAAACATATTTCTTTGATTTAGCTTTCTCACAGCTACAACAGTAAAGAATGAGAAAAAGAAGAAGAGAAATAAATCCGCTAAGAGACAGCCCCAGGAGTCTTGGGGGGAAAAAAACAACAGAGAATAGTTAGATCACTGGCCTAACAGGATTTTTGTTCTCCCGGAGACATTCAGATATTAAGGTGACAGATGACAATTTAAGATGATGTCTCTTTCCAATAGTCTAAGAATCATACATAGCAACTCTTTTCAGACAGGAAACACTGCCTTCAGAAAGCTATTTCAAATTATAGGATGTAGCAAATGCAACAGAGAATGGCCAAATTGACTTTCCCCAAAACAGAAAAACTACAAAGAAAAGTGTAAACAGAAAGACAACACAGAACTATGTCATTTCTTCTGACTCTGCAGTGGTTCCACATTTCATTTTTAACAACATTTTCTGTGGAAGAATTGCCCAGTTCCAACTAACTAAAATGTTGAGCTATAATTTTGGTTTTTTTTAATAAATAAGTATTAGCACAACGGGGTCCAGGTCCACAATTAGGGCTCCTATATGCTTCAATAATGCAAATAAATAAGAATAGTGCCACTGCCTACAATATTAGCACTAATAACTCCTTTCAAGAGTAGCCACTACCAGATACAAACACATGATTTAAAATGCAGTCAATGAGTACCTTAGTGTTTGGCAAGAAGTCTGGCTAGCCTTCCCCTGTATTGAAGTCAATGTCCGCTTCAACAAATGTATTTTGGCAAAAATGAAACAGTTATTACAAAATACATGTGTTTTACAGACTGTGCCTTTTGCACTTGACCAGCACCTAGCACATTTTGGGCACTAATGGGTACAACTAATAATGAAAAAAAACAACTACTGGGGCAAAATGAGTGGCAAACAGTAAGTCTGCTATATCAATTATACAGGAGCCTGTCAACATTTGTAAGACAATTTCCAGGGAAAAAAAGCAAACATCATTCTGGGATGTATAAGCAGGAGCGTTGTAAGCAAGACACAAGAAATAATTTTTCCACTCTACTCTGCACTGATTAGACCTCAACTGCAGTATTATGTTCATTTCTCGGTACCACATTTTAGGAAGGATGTGGACAAATTGGATAGACTCCAGAGAAGAGCAACAAAAACGATTAAAGGTCTGGAAAACATAACCTAAGAGGGAAGATTGAAAAAACTGGGTTTGTTTAGTCTGGAAAAGTGAAGGCTGAGAGGGGTCATAACAACAGTTTTTAAGTATGTAAGAGGTTGCTACAAGGAGGAGGGAGAAAAAATATTTTTCTTAACCTCTGAGGATAGGACAAGAAGCAATGGGCTTAAATTGCAGCAAGAGAGGTAAATGTTGGACATTATGAAAAATTTCCTGTCGGAGTGTTTAAGCACTGGAATAAGTTGCCTGGGGGGGGAGGTTGTAGAATCTCCATGAGATTCCACAAAAGCAGGTTAGACAAACACCTGGCAAGAATGGTCCAGAACCTTATTAATCTCTGCAATGGCAGCAGGAAATGAAGGAGCCGGCCTCCTTGTAGCTGGAATGGATGAAGAGCCAGAGAGACTGAAGATTTTCTTGTCTGAATGGGATGTCTTGCTGATGAAGAGGGCCATCAGCACTTCTGTTGACTCTGTGATCATGAAAAGGCAGTACCAATATACATGCAGAGTGGATAAAGCTTGTGAACAAGAAAAAAAAAAAAAGAATGGTCTAGATAATACTTAGTCCTGCCATGAATGCAGGAGACTGGACTAGATGACCTCTCGAGATCCCTTCCAGTCCTAGGATTCTACCTTCATACTGTATTAAAAAGGAATAATATCAGTCTTCACTAAACCTGCATGCAGTGTAGTTGTAGGCAGGTTGGTTTCAGAATTATAGAAAAACAAGGTGGGTGAGGTGGTATTTTCACTAAACCTGGACAGTCAGGGGATTTATCAATAGAATGAAGCCTTACCCCCTCCAGATCTTGGTTACTATTTTGTCTGGAACAGATCTGAACCAACAACTTACATCAACCAACCCTCGATGCTTTAACATCTTGTGTCTTAGCTGGAGGGAATGGATAGTCTGTCCAACTCACACTGGCATCCACATCAATTTGCAGCCTGATTGTATTAACCAAAACACTGAGTGGGAATGTCAACCAAGGAAGCTTGCCATGGCACCCATGAAGAGCCTTCAAATCAGGTTTAATACAGTGGTGGGACAAAATAGGGAAGAGTACTGCCAGTGAATGGCTTGTACTGTACTTAGAGAACTTTTTAGTCTGTGGAATTGTCAGGCAGGCACCTTCAGCAAGCACCAGGTTAAGTTCATGGGGGACGAGTGAGAAAAGGAGCTGAGAGAAAACAAAGACCTTCCCACGCAAGCCTTTTGCTTAAAAACATTGCATTCAATTTGACAGGTCTCCAAGTTGAAGGAGTCTTGATTTCACAGTCACACACCTGGGCCGACGCTGCCGCTTTCTAGTAAAATGGCTGCTACCAGAAGTGAATGTGTCCTCTATTTCGATTAGAAAGTTGATATTCAGCCCGCACATTTCACAGCCCACCCAAGGGAGTAGCTTTTTCCTCTGTGATGAAGGATACAAAAGGCGAGGCGGAGGCAGCTTTCGCCTGACACCTCCCCACACACACCCCGCCAGGGAAAGTGGTTGGCGCGGCCTTTAATCCTGTCGCTTGAAAGGTGGCGTTAGACAAGCCGGGGCGGAGTACGGGGCCCATGCAGCTCGGGTCGGGAGCGCCCCTGAGGCCGGCTTGCAGCTAAACAGCTCCCTACGGAGCAACGGGACGGAGGCAGGGCCCAGCCTCCTCCTCCGCCCAAGCGGCCGCGGTCAAACCCGCACGGGACGCTCGGCCCCACACAAAATGGCTGCTGCGGCCGCCTGTGCGCTAACGGGGTAGGGGAGACCCGGGCGCTAACGCTCTCACAGCCCAACGGGCCAGACCCGCTCCCAACCTCCGCCCTCCCCAGCGGCTCCCGCCCGGCGGGGAAGCGGGAAGCTCAGCCGCCCCCTCGGGTGGGCTGAGGAGCCCGGCGCAGGAGCCGCCCCCCATCCCCACTCGCGGGCGGGCGGGCGGAGCGGGCCCCGGGGCGCGGCCGGGATCCGGGGAAGGGAGACACAAGCTTTTCCTGTCAGGTGAAAGGTCAGGAGGGCGCGGAGCCGCCGCCCGGGGAAGCCAGGACGGAGCCGCCCGCCCGGGGACAGACAGAGAGGGGGCCGCTTCCCCGGGTCGCGGCGCGGGACGAGGGGTGAGAGCCGCCCCCAGGCAGCGCAGCGCCTCCGCGCTAGGCCTAGCAGGAGCCGCTGCCGAGCCCAGGGGCGGAACGCGGCTGCAGGCCGGCCCGGCCGCTCTCACCTGGCGGGCCCAGCTCCCGGCGGCCTCTCCTGGGGGGTTATTTGTCGGTGGCGGCTCCGGGAGGTCAGAGTTCGTGACCCCGCCCCTCCGCTCCGCGCGGCGCTCCGCCCTCCTCGCGCCTGTCCCCGACCCGCGCCTGCGCACACAGCGAGCCCGCCGGGAGGGGCGCGTGAGGCAGGCGCCGCTCGCGGACGGCGGTGGGAGGGAGCGGGAAGAGGCCGGAGCGAGAGGAGCGGGCGGCGCGAGGACTCCAATGGAAGGGGCGAGGCCCCGGGAGCCACGTGCGGTCGTTGGGCGGGGCCTGTCCCCCACACGTGTGGTTCTACAGGCGGCCGGGAAACCACGTGAACAGGGGCGCGGCTCTGGCGCCCGCAGCGCCGCCTGCTTTGCGGAGCCCGGGGCAGAGCGCCGTGACCGGCCGCCCCGGCGAGTGGCCATTAGTCAGTGCCGCTCACCTCTGAGCTGCTGGGGTCTGAGCTTAGCGGGTGGCTAGTTGTTGACCAGAATGACCAAGCAAAAAGGGACCCCAGCGGCTCCGGTCAGCACCTCCTGCACCCTGACACCCTCCCAGAGGCCTCACCTACTCCCCCCATAAACCCTCTGTACTGGATGACTCACACCCAGTGAGTTTACAATGGTGCCAGTGGCACCATGGAGCCAGGCCCATGCTCAGAAGGGGCCCCAGCCTGCTCCGCCTGCACTGAGCCCCTGCCAGCCCACTGGCTTCCCCCACCATCACGTGCTCTTCTGGGCCTGCCCACTGGCCAGCCAAGAGATCCTCTCTGCCCCCTGGTTCCACTTGCCAGCTTCTCTCTGGCTCCTGGTCTGACCCCAGTGCACCTCTGGCTCTGGGCAGTCGCTGCTTCCCACCACCTGTGAGTCTGCACCTGTCTCCCTGGAACTGAGCTGCCTGGGACCACAGATGCAAAAGCCTGGCCAGTCTCAGCCAATGCAGGGGGGCTTGGCTGGAGCCTGTGTTGGGCAGGCCCTGGCCTGGCTGATTGTGCAACTCCTGAGGGGCTGGAGTGATTCCCCACCCTGGGACCAGTCCTGGGGACCAGACCTCCAAAGGGCCAGTGAGTGTGGCCAGTAGGCAGGGCATGTGAGAATGGGTCTCTGGTAGGCCTGAGGGGGGTGCTTGGCTGTGAGGGGGCAGGGAAGGTCTGTGTGATGGGTCACTAGGGAGTGAGGTTTCTGTGCGGGATGCTAGGCAGTTGTGGCGGGGCTATGGGTAGGGGGCCATTTGGTAGGTGTGGTGGTGTGCAGGGCACTGTGCATTTGTGGTAGGGTCTAGGGGGGCTCTGGCTATA
This sequence comes from Mauremys reevesii, assembly GCF_016161935.1. Taxonomy (NCBI): domain Eukaryota; kingdom Metazoa; phylum Chordata; order Testudines; family Geoemydidae; genus Mauremys; species Mauremys reevesii. The sequence goes on along the minus strand of NC_052623.1, from coordinate 278,904,884 downwards.
GAGAATTGGGGGTGGAGGTGTGTTCCGGTGTTGGGCTCGGAGGGGAGGATGTGTGGCATGGCATGGACCCACCCCTGAGGGGAAGGAGCACGCTGGTAGCCAGGGCCGGCTCCAGACCCAAGCACGCGCATGGGGCGGCATTTTAACGGGAGGGCGGCAGGCGGGTCCGGCGGGCCTTCCGCAGTAATGCCTGCGGGAGGTCCACCGGAGCTGCGGGACGACCGGACCTCCCGCAGGCATGACTGCGGCGGGTGCGCTGGTCCCGCGGCTCGTGTGGACCTCCCGCAGGCATGCCTGCGGAAGCTCCACCATAGGCACGGGACCAGCGGCACGTCTGCGAGAGGTCCCGCGGAGGCGCGGAACCGGCGCCCGGCAGCGCGAGCGGCGCAGCGCGAGCGGCGCAGCGCGCCGCCCTGCTTGGGGCAGCGGAATTCGTAGAGCCGCCCCTGCTGGTAGCACAGGGCTGGACGGGCCAGCATAGGTCTGGCAACTACTGGTTTGTAAATAGTGCACTGGGCTGGGAAGAGTGGGGCTGCCCCTGCCATGCCATGCCCCTGGCCAACTCCTTGCTCTGGAGACCAACCTCCCATCCCCGTGCCATGCTCCACTGCCCCCATGGGGTCTCAAAAATATGCTTGGCACTGGGCCCACAAAAGGTTAATCTGGCCCTGCTCACACCCAACAATGCTCCAGGTTCACTCCCATGCTCCTTCCCAGCAATTACTTCCTTCTCCTTCAGTGCCTCTGTTACCCAACTCTCCCAAGCCTTTGCACTGTTTTAAGGGGTTTGGGAAATACATTTCTGTATTGTAGTTTAAATGAATTATTATTCAGAGATCTGTATTAATACACCTAGTAAGAAATCTATTTGTTAAAAAACATTTCCTGAATCTTTTTTGTTTGTATTGTTACAGACATACTGGCTGACAGGTATTTTGAAATAAATTACCCAAATAATTGAAACGGCATGATTATATTGTGTTGTTTTGACAGATAAAATATGCAGAATTTTAAAGTAGTGTGAAGAATTCCCTCAAGAGTGGCATATGTACTTAGGCCACAGCCCCCAATCCAAGGTAAAACCCCACCTCCTGCCATGTGAATGCTGTTCCAGCTGCAGCTGTTTCTAACATCACATGGGCAGCCAGCATGGACCGACCAACTGGATGGTCTAACCAGGTCTATACTGATCATTACCCATGGAGCTTCAGATTGGTGCACACTGCTCCTGCTAGCATGCAGTGCCTGTTTTGACCTGGTTTTTCCAATTTGCTCTGAGGGAGAATGTTGTTCCAACGGACTGCTCTATCATTGGTTTGGTAGGGCGTGTATCCTCAAATGTACCTGTTAGGACTGAAGGTCCAGAAATTGGCAAATGTATGCAAATGGCTTCATGTCCTAATCTGGGTTTTGCTTAATGTGATTAAGAACATAAAAATAGCCATACTGGGTCAGACCTATACAGCCTCTATCTAGCCCAGTATCCTGTTTTCAGATAGTGGCCAGTGTCCTATCCTTCAGAAGGAGTGAACAGAACAGGGCAATTTATTGAGTAAGCCATTCCTAGTCATCCAGTCCCACCTTTTGGCAGTCAGAAGTGTAGAGACATCCAGAGGATAGGGCTGCATCCTTGACCATCTTGACTAATAGCCATTGATAGATAAGTTCATGGAGGACAGGTCTAATTATTTTTTTGAACCCAGTTATAGTTTGGCCTTCACAATATCTCCTGGCAACGAGTTTCACAGGTTGACTATGCACGGTGTGAGGAAGTATAGGTTTGTTTTAAACCTGCTGCCTATCAATTTAACTGATTGTGAATTAGCTCCTTTATAGAGCAGCTCTTTGCTTGAGGGCTGGTCTGGTCTCCGGCTGCTGCTTCCAGGCTCATGTTGTCCAGTCACTGTTCCCATGTCCTTATGGCCAAGAGATGGCTAGAATACTGCCAAGACTCCCTTTAGCCATAGCTCATGAACTATGCTCTCAAGGCTGGACCTCTGGTGAAAGGCACCACACCAAGAACTGTAGCGTTGAAATACTGGAAGATTATAATTATAGAGTATCAGAGGGGTAGCCGTGTTAGTCTGGATCTGTAAAAGCAACAAAGAATCCTGTGGCACCTTATAGACTAACAGACGTTTTGCAGCATGAGCTTTCGTGGGTGACTTGCATCCGAAGAAGTGGGTATTCACCCACGAAAGCTCATGCTGCAAAACGTCTGTTAGTCTATAAGGTGCCACAGGATTCTTTGTTGCTTTTATAATTATAGAGATTCTACTACAGCAGCCGTAAATATACAGATGCAGCCTAGGGCAGTTTCAGAGCTCTCCAAAGCAGGAGACACCAGCTCCTAATCAGAAGCCGTGCAAGGAGCAGCCAAACACATGAACATCCCAATCAGTCAGATGTAATAGGTTTGTCCTCAGGCATCAGAGCAATGGCCCAAAGTGTCCTCTTCCCCAGCTTCATTCCCACAAGTCATCTTAATTTACAACTGACCTGTCTGAAGTGAAGCAAGATGGAAGATGGCTTCACGGCCCTGGCAGTCATCTCATTGGGAACCTGTATGATTGCCTCAAATATATTTTGAATTCTCATACCAAAGCTGTGCAATAGACCAGTGGTTCTGAAATTATTTTTTTCGTGTACCACTTGAAAATTGCTGAGGGTCTCAGCAGACCACTTAGTAATCTTTCCAAATGTTGTTGGTACCGTTAGCTAACTATTGTAAAGCGGTTTGGATAAAAGCATTATGTAACAAAAACCCTTAATAAGTTTTTTGTTCTAGAAATAAAAGCACACAACTCATTTTAATATCAGTAGTCTTACCTTTCTAATGCAATGGATGTGCCCTCTCTCCCTCCCCACAACAGCCCCCAAGCTGGGGCTGGGAAGTGGGGGGAGGAGGATCTCCCTCTCTCCCCTGCTGCAGCAACCCCGACGCTGGGGCTGGAAAGGAGGGAGGTATCTCCCCCACCGCAGCAGCCACAGAGCTGAGTCTGGGAAGAACGTCTCTCTCCCTGGCAGCCACAGTTCTGGAGCTGGGGAAAGTCACCACTTTCTCTGGCTGCCACAGCCCTGCACGTCCCAAATTCCCCCCCCACCCCCTTTTCTCACCCCACTGCCCTGCCCACCTACCCCCTATTCCTCCCAAGGCCACCACCTCACCTTACATGTGTGTCTTCTCTAGGGTCCAGGCACCTAATTAGCGGAGCCAATTAGGCAGATGGCCCTTCATTCTCTCATGAGCGGCCACCCAGGCGCTCACCTTAGAGGGAACTATTCGTAGACCACCTGAATGAAGTCTGCAGACCACAGTTTGAGAACCTCTGCAATAGACAAAATAACAAGTAGCTTTTCATCAGTAGATCTCAAAGTGCTTTCTTAGGGGACAGATCATTATCCCCATTTTACAGATGGTGAAACTGAGACACAGAGCAATGAAATGACTGTGCAAGATCTCTTAGCAGGCTAGTGGCAGAAGGGTAAATATAATCCAGTTCTCCTCAGTCCAGTGTTATATCAAAAAGTACAAAAGTATCTTTGCCTTGATTATAGCATGGGCAAAACATCAAAGGATGTGCTTTGAGATGTGGATAGCTTGGTTAATCCAGACAGTCAGTGCTCAGTGGCTCACTTAAGTCCCTACCATTGTGACTACATGTACTACCTTGCAGATTCAAACAATCTGCAATATCATGAAGAGATAAATGGTAGGTGGTCTGAATTTCATCCAGTTTTGCTCATAGAGGTGCTAGGAACAACTCATCCAACCACCAGTGCTTTGGACTGGTTCCTGGCTACTGATGACCAGTGTGAAATAACTTTGCTGGTTAAACTTGTCAGTGCTTCCACTTAGAGGGAAAGCATTTGTAGAGCAGGTACTCAAGAAACCACCACCTAACACTGATCATCTAGGTAAGTATTATGCTGTATTAATATATTGTATCCTTGGATAAAACTATCAGAAAGTTGTGGCAAGATAACTCCCAGGATTTTGATGCCCCTTCCCAACCAGTTGCATGGTTTGGATAAGGTTTATGTTAATTGCTACAGCAACCTTAACTGTAAGGATCTGTCTACTCAGAAAAAAAATCCCATTGCAGTGAGGCACAGAGTCTGGGTCTACAGCCTCTAGCTTGTGCGACACTACTAGAAATAGTGGTGTAGACATTTGGATTGAGGCTTGGCTCTGAAGCCCAGGCCAGGGAGGGAGGGAGGTTTCAGAACCCAAGCTCCAGGCTGAATGGCTAGATGGTATTTTTAGTGCCATAGTGTGAACCAGACTCTGAGACTCGCTGCTGCAGGTTTTTGTTTTGCCAGGTAGATATACCTAATAGAACAATTTTATGTGAAAAAATTAAAGCTGTCAAGTGATTAAAAAAATTAATCACGATTAATCACTGTTAAACAATACCATTTATTTAAATAGTTGTGGATATTTTCTACATTTTCAAATATATTGATTTCAATTACAACCCCGAATACAAAGTGTACAGTGCTCACTTTATATTTATTTTTATTACAAATATTTGCACTGTAAAAAAGTAATTTTTCAGTTCACCTTATATAAGTACTGTAGTGCAATCTATCATGAAAGTTGCACTTACAAATGTAGAATTATGTACAAAAAATTACTGCATTCAAAAATAAAACAGTGTAAAATGTTAAGGCCTACACGTCCACTCAGTCCTACTTCTTTTTCAACCAATCGCTCAAACAAGTTTGTTCACATTTGCAGGAGATAATACTGCCTGTTTCTTGTTTACAATATCACCTGAAAGTGAGAACAGGGGTTCGCATGGCACTGTTGTAGCTGGCATCGCAAGATATTTATGTGCCAGATGCACTAAATATTCATATGTCCCTTCCTGCTTCAACCACCATTCCAGAGGACATGCATCCATGCTGATAACGGGTTCAACTTGATAACCATCCAAAGCAGTGTGGACTGACACATGTTAATTTTCATCATCTGAGTCAGATGGCACCAGCACAAGGTTGATTTTCTTTTTTGGTGGTTTGGGTTCTGTAGTTTCTGCGTCGGAGTGTTGCTCTTTTAAGACTTCTGAAAGCATGCTCTACACCTCATCCTGATCAGATTTTGGAAGGCATTTCAGATTCTCAAACCTGGGGTCAAGTGCTGTAACTATCTTTAGAAATCTCACATTGGTACCTTCTTTGTGTTTTGTCAAATCTGCAGTGAAAGTGTTTTTAAAATGAACATGTGCTGGGGTCATCATCTGAGATAGCTATAACATGAAATATATGGCAGAATATGGGTAAAACAGAGTAGGAGACATACAAATCTCCCTCAAGGAGTTCAGCCACAAATTTAATTATTTTTTTTTTTTAAATGAGCATCATCAGCCTGGAAACACATCCTTTGTAATGGTGGCCGAAGCATGAAGGGGCATATGAATGTTTAGCATATCTGGCACATAAATACCTTGCAACGCTGGCTACAAAAGTCCCATGCAAACGCTTGTTCTCACTTTCAGGTGACGCTGTAAATAAGAAGTGGGCAGCATTATCTTCTGTAAATGTAAACAAACTTGTTTGTCTTAGCAATTGGTTGAATGAGAAGTAGGACAGAGTGGACTTGTAGGCTCTAAAGTTTTACATTGTTTTGTTTTTGAGTTCAGTTATTGTAATAAAAAGATCTACATTTGTAAGTAACACTTTCACCATAAAGAGATTGATCTACAGTACTTGTATGAGGAGAATTGAAAAACAAGATTTCTTTAGTTTGCCATTTTTACAGTGCAAATATTTGTAATAAAAATAGAAATGTTAAGTAAGCACTGTCTACTTTGTATAATATGTTGTAATTGAAATCGATATATTTGAAAATGTAGAAAAACATCCAAAACATTTAATAAATTTCAGTTGTAATTCTAACAGTGCAATTAAAACTGCAATTAATCAGGATTCATTTTTTTGATTAATTTTTTTTGTTAATCGTGTGAGTTAACTGCAATTAATCGACACCCCTAGAAAAAATATTAATTCAATAACATGCTTTATTGCTTTTCTTCACTAGCCACCTCCTGCTAATTCAACAAGATTGGGCAGCCATATTTATAGAGAAATGGGATCTTCAGGACTAGGTCACTATTGTGATAAATAAAATTAAATTATATAAACTCAAATCAGTTTATGTAATTTCTCATTGGATAAAGTCAGCATCAATATCCAGGAAAGAAAGGCATGAAGTAATTGAAAAGTGAGCAATTGTTACCTGTATTCTTTGAATTAAAACCCCTCAGCTTTCCTTCTTTACCTTGAAAATATCCCCTCCCAATGCCCCACTGCTACAATCTTAGCTTTGTATCTTTGCAATCATCACTTCTTGTTTTCTGATCAGACACATTGTCTCAAGCTAAATGCACATTTATATATCACATTTTTTCCTCCTAAGACTATTGAAAGTTTACAAGCTAGTTGCAGTCTGTTTACTATACCTGACATTTACAGGAATCAGACATGGGTGTATGTCCTTTTTCTAAAGGACAGAGGTAACTCCAGTAAAACTCGACAGATATAATCAACCAGATACTTATAATAAAGATTGTTTTGGGTAGGATTGATCAATGGTAAGAGCTAAACGGTCACTAAAGACTCACAGGATTTTAATAGCTGTGCTTTGATAATAGCTAGGACACCATGTACTCTGCAGCACAACAGGACTAAATTCTGTGACAGTGTTAATTTACTAAATCCTTCATTCCCACCTCCCACTCCCTCCTATGCAAACACAATTGTGATTCATAGCTGAAGAAATTCATAGGTGTACAATGTTTCAATTATGGATTTTCTAATATGATTTCTGAAGATGTTTTCTTCTTCACTGTGTTCACCAGGTAGCCTGGCTTCATTCCTCAGGCCTCACTTCCTGCAGCATTGTCCAGGCAGCCAGCTCAGAACTGCTACTCTCCATCTCCCATTGTGTGCCAGAGAAGGGGTAGTTTGCAGCTTGCTTCAGGGGTTCATTCTCCACTTACCTGGCAGGCCAGCTCACCAGCCAATACTTTTGGCTTATCCCATTCCCACCCTGTCTGCAAGCTGGACTCCAGCACTAGCTTACCAGCCCTCTCCTCCATGGAACATAGGAGGGAGCATGAACTGTGATCCAAGTAACAAACCTTTGTGGGGAAACTGGAAGGCAGGAGGCAGCTGCAGGCGGTTCCAACAGGGGAGGAGACAGAAAATAAAATGTTGGGCATCTGGCTGCAACAAAATACATTCTGTGACAAAAATACCAAATCTCTCTCTCTCTCTCTCTCTCACACACACACACACACAAGAATTCCATAGTGTCCTAAATTACATGAATGATACAATTCTCATCTGTTAGAAATATTGTTTCAAGCAGTCAGAAAACTCAGCCACACATCACTATATCAGTTTGTGCTCAGTTCACCTTTGCAAGATGATGCCTGAAACCATAAGGGCTAGAAACATAATTTAAATAAATAAAAGATTCTGACAACTCTGCAGCCAAGGAATCATGGACTACATAAGCTCCTGGTAATAAGAGAGTTGTAAAAATATATATTCAAAATGGAAAAGCAGACTCTTAACTATTGCAGATTTATTTTGTACAAACTTGATGCATATCAACATCTATTTACAATGAATTTCAGCTGTTTCAATTTACAAAATAAAGGTTCTACTATTTATACTTTTTAGACAGCACAGATAAATTAGGATGGCTCCAAATAAAGTGTATTTGGAAAATAATGATAAAACAGCAGTTATGGCAAAAATTCATTAAATGCCTTTAATCTTGCGACACTTCTCTATTTCAAGAGATATAACGTACGCTTTTTCAGGAACCGTCCCCCCAGTATTCTTTAAGTGTTCATTAAAAAGTTACTCACATGCTAACAATCCTTGCCTAATAAGTGTATTGTAATGGGATAGAGAATAAGACAGAGTATCTTATTGCCCTTATATAAAGCCATGGTATGCCCACATCTTAAATACTGTGTACAGATGTGGTCTTCTCATCTCAGAAAAGATATACTGGGATTAGAAAAGATTCAGAGAAGGGCAACTAAAATGATTAGGGGTTTGGAACGGGTCCCATATGAGGAGAGATTAAAGAGGCTAAGACTTTTCAGCTTGGAAAAGAGGAGACTAGGGGGATATGATAGAGGTATATAAAATCATGAGGGGTGTGGAGAAAGTGAATAAGGAAATGATTTACTTGTTCCCATAATATAAGAACTAGGGGTCACCAAATGAAATTAATGGGCAGCAGGTTTAAAACAAATAAAAGGAAGTTCTTCACACAGTGCACAATCAACCTGTGGAACTCCTTGCCTGAGGAGGTTGTGAAGGCTTGGACTATAACAGGGTTTAAAAGAGAACTAGATAAATCCATAGAAGTTAATCCCTAGCCTCTGTTTGTCAGAGGGTGGAGATGGATGGCAGGAGAGGGATCACTTGATCATTACCTGTTAGGTTCACTTCCTCTGGGACACCTGACATTGGCCACTGTCGGTAGACAGATACTGGGTTAGATGGACCTTTGTTCTCACCCAGTATGGCCATTCTTATGGTTTTTAAAATAATTTTTTAACTCAAAGTTTTCTTAGACTGCCTAAAAACCTCTACTTGCCCAGAAATAATACATTAGTACAATGCATGACGAAAACTGGCATTGAAGATTTTCTAACCAATCTTATCTATTATCTTAGGTCTCTTATGCAGAGATAGCCAGTTTTTAAAACCATGCTGGTTTTGCAACCCTTGCTTCATGAATTGATTGGTGTACAATAGTCAAATGAAAAGTGAATGTGGCATCTTTGATGGAACTGAATTAAAGATATGCTAGATCAATACTTTACCATGGATCTTAGAACACAATTCTTCAGGAAACAGGTTAAAATATATTTTTAAAAGGAATATCTTAACTTGTGTTATTAGTATGGAAAATATAGTATCCTAATCTGTTACCAATTGTTCCAATTATTAAAACTGAAATGAAAATACATTAACCATTTATGCCATTTTTATTGTTCTGTTTAGCTTGGTCAATGAAAACAAGACAGTCAATTTAACTTTCTGATTGTCTACAATACTAGCACAGAAATGGACAGTTTGGTAGCTAACACTGCACAGAAATGTAAACAAAAAAGGTTTCACTGACATTGTTAAAAAATAATGAGAGACTACCTAATAACGGAAGTTTTCCTAAAAGCATTTTTTAAAAATAATAATGCTGCGCATAAACTACCATGAAGCTAAGGATAGTTTAAGTTAGGAGAAAACAGGGTAGTGTAACTTGGAAAAATAATATGATTGGCTGACGACTCTTATCAAATTGCTTATGTTGAACTTCTCAGAAGTTGTCTTCGCACATGACACAAAGCACAAATATGTTGGGAAAGGTTGAAATTACTATTCAAGTTAGTGTTTACAATGTCAAAATCCCATCTATTTCATTTCATAACCAGATAGCTTCATTTGTACAATTGTTTTTAGTGCTCTATTTAAATAAATAGATGTGTATCTCAGAAACCATTCTGGATTCAATCAGCTGATACAGCAAGAAGTTAACTGGCTCATGGAAGACATTTTAACACTTCAAAACAATTCTCACTCTACACCGTCATTCAGAGATGTGTAGTGGATCAGGAGATGGAGGTCACTTTCTGCTGCCAGCCATAAAACCACATCAGGCTGAATGTGTGTCCCCCTTCCCTAGCTGAGGGCCATGCATTAACTTTTTATCAGGCTACTTTCACAGGAGCTGGAACTAGAGTGCAGGAGCACCCCCTGGCTTGAAGTGGTTTCCATCATAAACAGGATTTAGTTTTGTTCAATGCCCTTCAGCACCCCTACTATAAAAATTGTTCAAGCACCACTGGCTACCTCTATTTTGCAGAGAGGGAGTGACACCAAAACAAAATGAAACTAACAAAATGCCTCCTGGCATGGATTTATTTTTGTGTGCAGCTGATCCCTTCTTTTTAGTGGTTGTCCTGATAGAACGCTTTAATTATCTCCCTCGCTGTGACATCAACCAGAAGAGCCACACCACCTATGTATGTCAGCCTGAGTAAGACTGTGATGCTAAACTTACAGTGTTTAGGAAACTACCTGCAAGAGACATAACTTACTTAGTCGTCAGCTGACAGCTGCATTGCTGAGAAACTACCAAGTAAAAGCCCCTATGTATGACAAGAGAAGAAAATTTTAATACATTAACCATTTTTTAGTTCTCATTTAAAAAAACTTTTAAAAATTGTCCAAATAAAGGCCTTAATCCCATTGAACTTCAAAGTTAATTGAAGCAGGTCCTCAGTCTTAACCCCCTTCATGTGCAACTGAAGAGTTTAATCATTTAAGGCCCTAAGCAGGGTAGACAAGCACGTGCTTAACATTAAGAACTTGAGTCTATTGAAGTCAGTGGGATTACTCTGTTAGGCAAGTGCTTACGTACCTTGCTGAATTGGTACCTGAAACCCTCTACCAACAGAACAATGCAGGCTCTCTCACACTACCCAATTAATATATCTTGAGAGACTGCTTCTGAGAAGCAAGAGTATTTTGGCTTCCAGGTTCATCTTTGACCCTTCTGTCAAGATAATTGGGTGTTACTTCTGGTTGTATTTTTTGTAATGCTAGCCCATGCACAGAACTAGAGCGAGACTACCAAAAAATCATAGGCTGTATTTACACTAGGGAATCTTTTGGGGGTGGGACGTGTGTGTGTGTGTGTGTGTGTGTGTGTAAATCCCACCAGTGCTACCCTCAGTTCATCTGCACCAAGCAGGAGATGTAGTGTAGGCAGGGCCGGCTTTAGCAAGTGCGGGACCCGATTCGTACTTACCCGGTGGCGCTTCGGGTCTTTGGCGGCACTTCGGTAGCAGGTTCTTCACTCGCTCTGGGTCTTCGGCAGCACTCAAGGACCCATCCCCGAAATGCCGCCGAAGACCCGGAGCGAGTGAAGGGCCCGCCGCCGAAATGCCACCGAAGACCTGGAGCACCACTGGGTGAGTAAAAATTTAAAAAGGTACCGGCGCGGGGCCCGATTCCAGGGAATCGGGCGAAATGGCCTAAAGCTGCCCCGGAGTGTAGGCAAGGCTTTCGAGGCTTCCAATATTTTTAACATTGTATCAGACAAACCTGGTTAAGACCTTGATTCAGCAAGATACACAGGTATATGCCTAACTTCAAGCATCTGATTAGTACCATTGATGTCAATGGGGTTGCTTACATTCTTAAAATTAGGCACATCTTGAAGCACTTTGTTGAACTAGAGCAGGGGTGGGCAAACTTTGTGGCCTGAGGGCCACATCTGGGTATGGAAATTGTATGGTGGGCTATGAATGCTCATGAAATTGGGGTTGGGGTGCAGGCTCTGGCTGAGGGTGCGGGCTCTGGGGTGGGGCCAGAAACGAGGAGTTCAGGGTGCAGGAAGGGGCTCCGGGCTGGTGATGAGAGGTTTGGAGTGCAGGAGGGTAATCCAGGCTGAGATCGAGGGGTTTGGAGGGCAGGGCTGGGGAAGGGGGTTGGGGCACGGGAGGGGCTCAAGGTGCAGGCTCCGGGTGGCACTTACCTCAAGCAACTCCCGGAAGCAGTGGCATGTCCCCCCTCTGGCTCCTAAGTGGAGGCATGGCCAGGCAGCTCTGCGCGCTGCCCTGTCTGCAGGCACCGCTCCCACAGCTCCCATTGGCTGCAGTTCCTGGCCAATGGGAGTGGTAGGGGCAGCACACGGAGCCCCCGGCTTCCCCTAAACATAGGAGCCAGATGGGGGTCATGACGCTGCTTCCGGGAGCTGCGGCATGTGTGCGTGGAGTGGCCCCTGCCCCTGCTCCCTGGCTGGAGCACGGGAGTGGGGCAAGCCCCAGACCCTGCTCCCTAGCCGCAGCTCGAGGGATGGATTAAGTTAGCTGGTGGGCCGGATGTGGCCTGTGGGCTGTAGTCTGCCCACCCCTGAACTAGAGTCTTAATCAACACCATGGTAAAAACACTAGAAGCCTCCAGAGCAGAGGAACCAGTGATAAGTCTGGGGAAAGACAGTCTCTTTCCTAGGCAAGGCCATAGTTAGTATTAACTAGCAAATCACTATTAACATGGTCTTGAATCATTTTGACCTGGAGATGAACAGCTGTTAATCCTATTACCAAATTTACCTACCGTAACAATTAACTGGCTGACTACACATACATCCTTATATATATATATATATATATATATATATAAACAAACACTGTTGTCCTGGCCTATTCATGTTTTGTCAGTGCTAGTTCCATTTTTTCTGTACAGTTATATAACATGATTTTTCAAACGTTCAGTAATAGACTAAATACACCAAAATTATCAATGTGTTTCCTAATGAGGTCTACTGACAAATTTTTAAAAACAACTGAAAGATTGTGTTTTAAAGCATCAAGTAAAACATCAAATAATGTAAGCAAAATGTACTAGAATGAATGGCACACATTTTCTATGCCATTGTCACTAAGAACATTGTGCTTTCTTGGTATGACAATTTCAATTCAAACATTTATTTTAAAGCGTACAATACTTATTTAGCCGTAAACTATTAGACCTGTAATTTATCCATGTTACATACTGAATGGGGAACTCTCATTGGTATCAAAGGGATTTTTAAACAAAGACGATGATAGGATATTTAATCTTTTTCCTGCATGCCAAACAATTTTTGCCTGTGCTTTATATTACTACTAGCAATTAAAAAAAATAATCTGACTCTTAATTTTTTTGTTAAGATAGTGTGTTTAAATATATCTTTGGCGTTGATAATTTGATAACATCTGTACTGCATAATCTCAGCAACTGTAGAATATGAAAGAAATTTTTTGTCTTGTTTTTCCTTTCAGCTTGCTTTAATAACGGATCCATATTGCATAAGAAATGTGTTTGTCTGTGTTGTGAACGCTTAAATAGCAAGTAGCAGCGCTAATTCTAGGGCTTCTGTGATTCAGAAGCTGGTTGTGTTTTTTAATTGAATTAGTCCACAAAACTTGACCTATTGTATCAAGAGAAGGAGCAGCCTGTCAGTCATCTGCTCGTCAAAGGAGTTTTAACATAGCTGACCATGCGTCCTAAAGTTTTGTTGACATATTTTGTTCTTTGAACTGTTCTTGTTAAATTGCAAAGTGAGTATCAGCAACTCAAGAACTGTACAAACTAATGCTGCCATAAAGCGTGTGTGTTTTGTTTTTTTACAGACAGTTTTCTGACAAAGCCATCTGCTATTCTAAAGACAAGGGCACTTTGGAATTCAATGCGAACCTTAGAAATGATTCTGACCATTAAGTAAACATTGGAATTTAATAAATAACACACTTTGTATGAAAAAAACAAATACACAAATTTCTTTAAAAAAATATTACCTTACACCTAAAAAAAAAAAAAAAAAGGCAACAACTCCTAATTCTCATAAATATACAAATTGTGTTTAGGTTGATGCTGGTAGAGTCCATTTTTAAAGAAAATTGCTGTACTCCATTTCTTGTCATCCTTTGATGACATTTTGCTCCTTTAGTCTCAGAGATGGTGCTGAGGCACTATAATATGGTGCCTTCTTGAAAAGCTTCTATCCACCTGTTGGAAAGAGAAATATTGTTAGATTTGGCTTGATCCTGGGTATTTTCAAAACCTACCTTATTTAAATTTTTAGCAATACATTTTCAAATATGCAACAGTTCAAAATTTCACTAATCCATTAAAAAGCATGTGGTTCACCACTATTAAATGACCTTAAATCCTGCATTAGGTTTAGATAAACAACAGATATGGCAATGTAGCTAGTGCTACTGAGCATTATGGAAATGCTTTCAAGCTACTCTCATGGGGGTAAAGACTGTCTTCATCTGTATTTGGGAAGCACCTATTAGGAAATTAAGCTGTGAAGCTCTTGCACGGCCTATTGAGCATGTGAGAGCCGTGATTTTTCAGGGTTTTATAATTTGGCCAATTTTTGGTCTCTTTTCAGAGAGGCCACCTCCCCCGGCAAACTGCAAGATAGAGATGCTAGAACTTCTCAGATGTCACCAGAATTAACATGGGCAAAACAATGTATTTTACTCTAGCGTTGTTCTCAGAAAGAGTTGAGCCTGTTTTGGCTGAACTGTTTGACTGAACTTTTTCCAGAAAAATTCAGCCTGAGGCAGACGCCCAGGATAGAAAAGTTCAGACTAAACGGTTAAAGTTTGGCAAAGTTATAAGCAACTGAAAACAGGATCTTATAATAGCAAGTAATGGATAACCTTAATATTTGTGACCTCACTGACAAAGTGTCTCATCTCCTGCACATAGCACTAGTAGGTTGTCATCTTCTATCAGTTACTCTTATAGTTGGTTCCAACCCTGCTGATGACCCACATGGGTGTCAGTATGCTGCCATATGACACAGTTTCTGATTTTTCAGTTTGCTTTTTTAGAAACCTAGAAAATTACACACACACACACACACACACAAAGCTACATTAAAAGAACATTATTAAGATTGCACAGTCAAGCCCTCAAAAATTAACAAAAAGTCAGAATTATGGTTGCCTCTGCAACCTTCACTTAGCCTCCTTATGTGTATGCATTACAATAGTCTTTAGTTACATGTTCATATATTATTTTTTCCACAGCACCCTTGACTCATTCAGTTCATAGGATGGACCAGCTCTGGGGATGATTCAAAGTTGTGCAGTGAAGGAGACTGTTGCTTCATTTGTTGCAGAACTGGGAAAGAGTAATCAATGAAGCAGGAAAAGTATGTTTTCATGGTCAAGGCATGCTTCTCTGGGGAACTGGATTATACGCGTCTCTGCCACAGAGATCCTTTGTGATGCTAGGCAAGTCATTTAAACCAAACTTTTCATAGGTTGTCACTACTTGTGTGTTTCTCATTTCCTGGATACTTGACTTGAGTCTCTGGGATCCAATTTGCAGAAGTGCTAAGCACTTATAGCTGCAATTGAAGTCAATGGGAGCTGTGCTTTTAACATATAAAGTGCTAAATAATGCTAAGTTCTCCAAAAAATCAGGTCCTAGGCATCTCAAATTTGGCTTCCAAAATTAGTGAAAACTTCTGACCTTAACCTCTCTATGCCTTAGCTCCTTATCTGTAAAACAACACAGACACACCCCACAGGGGAGCTGTGAAAATAAAGTAATGTTTGTGACGTGATCGCATACTATAGTGATGAGTGCCATAGAAAAGCTCATAAGGAAATTAATAACCATCTTGAAAAAAGGGTTTGAATAGTGTAAACAAAGAGGAGAAAAAATACTGAACAGCTGCTCATGAGACAGGAGTCGTGTGGGAAAAAAATGTGATTGTGTAACTAAAAACTGTATCATAATGCATATGCACGTGGAGCCCAAATTAAGATTGCAGAGGCAACCATAATTCTGGCTTTTTTTAAACTTTGAGGGCTTGACTTTGTAACCTTAACAATGTTCTTTTAATGTAGGTTTTTAGTATGTTTTATATATATATTTATACTAGGGCTATCAATTAATCGCAGTTAACTCACACCATTAAAATTTTTTATCACAGTTTTAATCGCACTGTTAAACAATAGAATGGTGGTTGAAGCATGAAGGGACATATGAATCTTTAGCACATCTGGCATATAAATATCTTGTGACGAAGGCTACAACAATGCCATGGAAACACCTGTTCTCACTTTCAGGTGACATTGTAAACAAGAAGCGGGAAGCATTATTTCCTGCAAATGTAAAAAAAGTGTTTGTCCGAGCCATTGGCTGAACAAGAAGTAGGACTGAGTGGACTTGTAGGCTCTAAAGTTTAACATTGTTTTGTTATGGAGTGCAGTTATTTTTTGTACATAATTCTACATTTTTAAGTTCAACTTTCATGATAAAGAGATTGCAGTACAGTACTTGTATTAGGTGAATTGAAAAATACTATTTCTGTTTTTTACAGTGAATATTTGTAATAAAAATAAATATAACGTTAATTTTTTAAATCATTTTAAAGCACTAATTTATACACCTACTCCTGGAGTTCAGACTTCTGCTCCTAGACTATCCTCCAAACCATCAAGATTAGTTTTTAGATAGTCCTAAACTAGAAGAGATGTTTGTCAGTCTTGGCAAGTCTTAATCTTTTCTCAAGACAAACAAAACTGTAGTTTTGTCAGTTGCCGCACAGATATATAAGCTTTTTTGGTTTCTTTCCCTATATCATCTGAATTGCTTTTTACCATATTCTCTGCAATTTAACAATATATTCAAATAAAGATGACCAATGCAATTCAGAATAAATCACACCAAATTAATAAATACCTTGGACAGTTAGAATAAGCACATTATAGGAATATGAGAGCTACTAATTTTCAATTTAAATAACTTTACAGTGAGCCTTATATTACAACTTTATAAAAAATAGTTACTAAAATTAATGAACCTCATGTTATCTGTGAAGTGAGTGAAAAAAAACAACAACTGTGTAATGTGTTATACAAATAGCAGTGTTAGATGTTTCTTCATTAGGGGTTAAGAAAAATAAAATAAGAGAGTGGGCATTAAATGGGGAACACAAGCAAAAAGGTTACTTTTTAATACTGTCAGAGGAACATTTATTCCACAGGTTTGGTTTTGACAGACAAATCTCTATGGGATATTAAATATTTGGGGGAAACTTGCTTTGTAAGGTAATTAATACTAGGATATCAGCATCAGTAAAAACAGACTATTGCTGGTTACTAGTTTTCCCTCCGGTTACAAAAGCCATTGTCTAAATAGGGAAGAAAGTAGTTATAAATTGTTTATATGTACAAATAAGGGCATAATGCAAATATAAAATGACACCTGTGTTAACTAACAAGGAGGGACTGATCAAATTGCATTTGCAAGGAAGAAAACATTCCCAGATTTTTGAAAAACGTATTATGCATGTGCTCAGTTAGTTAATTGCTCTGGACATTTAAATTACATTTTTGAAATATTCCTATTTATAACATTTACAAACAACTTCAGGCTTAACTGCATGCTTAAAACATTCTATCGGAATATTTAGCACTATAATGGCTACTCTGTTACAAGTAAAATTAATTCTGGGAAATTGTTGTGAAACCAGACAAAGCAACCAGCCAGATCTATTAGCAAGATACACTAGATGTATATGCATAGTCACCTCTAATTTTGCTGCTTGCGGTAAATCCTAAAACAATCAAATAAGGACCACAAACAAGTCTCTATATAATTCCAGTTAATACAGGTAAATCATTCTGCATCTAAAATGAAAGAGTATACTAACAAAACTTAATTTGCCATGCAAACATCTATAGGACCTATAAATCTAGCTGGGAAGAAAAGAAATAATTAAGATATAGACCCAGTTTACTGTTAACATGCATTAATTCAGGAAATTTTTATCATTGAATTTTATTTTAAGCAGATTTAGAGATGAAGGAATTAAATGAGAACAGCACAAAATGCCTCCTATTTTAATCCTTTGGAACTATGGTGGTACATGACTAGAAAGGAGTTCTTCCATAAAGATTACACTTTCCTTTCCTCTTATCCTCACTTCTCAGCCCAACATGTAGTGTGCTTGTCTTTTTGAAAGGTTTCTGAGTAGCAGCCGTGTTAGTCTGTATCCGCAAAAAGAACAGGAGTACTTGTGGCACCTTAGAGACTAACAAATTTACCGTATTTTCCGGCGTATAAGGCGACTGGGCGTATAAGACGACCCACTAATTTTACAGTTAAAACATAGGTTTTGGCCTATACTCGCCGTATAAGACTACCCCCCCTTCCGAGGGGGGGAGCCCAGAGCCTTTTAAATCCCAGCCACGGCGGGGAGTCAGAGGGCTCTGGGCTGCCCGCTGCGGCGCGGAGCACAGAGCCTTTTAAATCCCAGCCGCGGCGGGGAGTCAGAGGGCTCTGGGCTGCCTGAAACCGCGGGGAGCCCAGAGCCCTTTAAATCCCAGCCGCGGCGGGGAGTCAGAGGGCTCTAGGCTGCCCGCTGCGGCAGGGAGCACAAAGCCTTTTAAATCCCAGCCGCAGTCTTCTGTCTGTGTATTCCATTCTATGCATCCAAAGAAGTGAGCTGTAGCCCACAAAAGCTTACGCTTTGTTTAAATAAATTTGTTATTCTCTAAGGTGCCACAAGTACTCCTGTTGTCTTTTTGAAGGCTTTTGAGTGAAAGATGACTGACTCCACTCACTTTTGATTGCTGTTTGACAAAGATCTGACTATAAATCTCCATGAAGCCAATTATTTTATATTTAAATGTAACAACTGAAATTACAACATTATTGCAATCCTTAGAGATTTTTGATGTTTAATCAAGCATTTTTAAAAAACAAGTTGCACATTGTAAGTAAGCTTTTTCATGTGAGCACTTATGGTATGAACATTAATGAAATGACATCTGAAACATTCCATGGGAAAAAAGTGACAGACAGGACTGAATTCAAATGTTTACTTACTTTTGAGCTGAATGAGGATCATCGGCTTTGAATATGTAAAATAAAGTGTTTTTGTGCAGTAAATGGAATACTTTCGACTCCGAGTTTTCATCCTTTACTTCAGAGACTGTGAAACCCAGTAAAGGCTGACTCTCCAGTGCTGCAACATCCTAATTTAATACCACAAGCACAAAATTAGATCTTATAATATTGCAGTCCTAATGTGGTATTTTATGAATCTTTAAGGACCACACTATTGTATCCAGTTATTTTAAGTTTATAATAATTTACAGTTCGTATTACACAAAACTGTGTTTCTTGTCATTTCCTCATACATGATTGAATGAACAAAAGACAGCAAACCTCAGAGATTTGGTTTCTCTCTAACTCCTTCTCACTTTCTAGTCATCTAGCACTGACCTCTTTGTTCTGTACAGTCTCACCATTATACTTAACGCTATCTGGAATGGAACACCCTTCTTACGTCTCTTCGTTTCATTTCAAATCTTGGCTTAAATGTATCCTATTCCCCTTCTCCATACTGCTCAACTCCACCCTCCTCTTCGGTACTCTCTCTAATTTAATAACTCTTATAGAGCAGTTTAGAATAGATTTTTCATGACAAACAACAAAAAATAAAGTTGCATTGAACTACATCGCCAACAAGTAAGCTCCTACACTACATGCAAGTGAGATCACAGAGGAAGAAGTGTACCTAGACACTGAAACATCTGGAGAACTCCCCAATTGATGGTTGCTAAGACAAAAGGATGTGACATTTTAATCTATCAAAGTAAATCTACAAAAAAGACTTTTCAGAAGCAACATGACGAAAGTATATAAAATAATGAATGGCCTAATGAAGGTAGATGGGAACTCCCGGACTCATTATGCAAGAAGAGGGGGACATTCAATGAAATTAGAAGGGAGTAAATTCAAAATTGATAAAAGTAAATACTTTTTTTTACAGAACACAGAGTGTAAATTTCATTGCCACAGGATGTTTTTGAGGTCAAGAACTTAAGATTCACAAAGGGATTAGATTTCAGAGTAGTACCCATGTTAGTCTGTATCCGCAAAAATAATAGGAGTACTTGTGGCACCTTAAATTTGTTAGTCTCTAAGGGCTAGTCTACACTTACCAGCTGGGTCGACGCGGTGAGTTTGACTTCTCGGAGTTCGAACTATCGCGTCTAATCTGGACGCGATAGTTCGAACTCCAGAAGCGCTGGGGTCGACTTCGGTACTCCACCACTGCAAAAGGCGGTGGCGGAGTCGACCTTGGAGCCGCGGACTTCGATTCCGCGGCGTCTGGACGGGTGAGTAGTTCGAACTAGGGTACTTTGAATTCAGCTATGCTATTCACGTAGCTGAACTTGCGTACCCTAGTTCGACCCCCGCTCTTAGTGTAGACCTGCCCTAAGCTGCCACAAGTACTCCTATTCTTTAGGCAAAGGGATTAGACATTCATATGGCCAAGAATATCCATTTATCATAATTAATGGTAACAAAAATTTTGAAGGGATATTAGTAGGGCTGTTGATAAATCGCAGTTAATTCACACATTTAACAAAACAATGAATCGCGATTAATCACACTGTTAAACAATAGAATACCAACTGAAATGTATTAAATATTTTTGGATGTTTTTCTACATTTTCAAATACATCAATTTCAATTAAAACAGAATACAAAGTGTACAGTGCTCGCTTTATATATTACAAATATTTGCCCTGTAAAAATGATGAACAAAAAGTATTTTTCAATTCACCTCATACAAGTACTGTAATGCAATCTCTTCATTATGAAAATGCAGCTTACAAATGCAGGCTTTTTTGGTTACATAACTGCACTCAAAACCAAAACAATTTAAAGCTTCAGAGCCTACAAGTCCACTCAGTCCTACTTTTGTTCAGCCAATTGCTAAGACAAACAAGTTTGTTTACATTTACAGGAGGTACTGCTGCCTGCTTCTTATTTACAATGTCACCTGAAAGTGAGAACAGGCATTCCCATGGCACTGTTGTAGCTGGCATGCTAGATGTGCTAAAGATTCATGTGCCTCTTCATGATTCGGCCATTGTTCCAGAAGACATGCTTCCATGCTGATGACGCTTGTTAAAAAAATAATGCATTAATTAAATTTGTGACTGAACTCCTTGGGGGAGAATTGTATGTCTCCTGCTCTGTTTTACCTGCATTCTGCCATATATTTCATGTTATGGCAGTCTCAGATGATGACCCAGCACATGTTCGTTTTAAGAACTTTTACTGCAAATTTGACACCAATGTGAAATTTCTAAAGATAGTTACAGCACTTGACCCCAGATTTAAGAATCTCAAGTGCCTTCCAAACTCTGAGAGGGATGAGGTGTGGAGCATGCTTTCAGAAGTCTTAAAAGAGCAACACTGATGGAGATTCAAAAGAACCTGAACCACCAAAAAATAAAATCAACTTTCTGCTGGTGGCATCTGACTCAGATAATGAAGAGAACATGCATCGGTCCGCACTGCTTTGGATCATTATCCATCAGAGCCCATCATCAGCATGGACGCATGTCCTCTGGAATGGTGGTTGAAGCAGGAAGGGACATATGAATATTTAGCATATCTGGCACGTAAATATCTTGCAACGCTGGCTACAACAGGGCTATGGGAATGCCTGTTCTCACTTTCAGGTGATACCGTAAACAAGAAGTGGGCAGCATTATCTCCTGCAAATGTAAACAAACTTGTTTGTCTGAGCAATTGGTTGAACAAGAAGTAGGACTCTTTAGATTGTTTTATTTTTGAATGCAAGCTTTTTTTGTACATAATTCTACATTTGTAAAGATAAAGATATTGCAGTACAGTACTTGTATGAGGTGAACTGAAAAATACTATTTCTTTTGTTTTTTACAGTGCAAATAGTAATCAAAAATACATATAAAGTGAGCACTGTACACTGTATTCTGTGTTGTAATTGAAATCAATATATTTGAAAATGTAGAAAACACCCAAAAATATTTAAACAGATGGTGTTCTATTATTGATTAACCACGCAATCAATTTTTTTAATGGCGTGATAGCCCTAGATATTATGCCTCCACACCAATCACTAACTATTGAGAGATTTGGACAAGATCTAGTATGAGTTTGGAGTGGAAGGTGGGTCTTATCCCCCACCTGTCCAATATGGGGTTCTTACACCTTCGTCTGAAGCATCTGGTGCTAGTCACTGCCAGAGACAGGATACTGGACTAGACGGATTTCTGACTCTTTATAGCAATTCCTAAATTTGGATACAAGAATATCTACATTCGAGAACACTAAACCACTCTTGAGGAAGGAAGGACTAGATTATAAAATTCGAAGTTACCATTTGGATATGACCTTTCTGAAGAATCTTATTTCCTTATGTCTGAAATCAGCCAGGGGCTCTGCAGAGAATGTTAGTAAGTTCCAACAGGGAGACAAGCTGACGGAGAGAGGCTCTGTGCAGGAGTCTACGGGGAGTTAGTCCTACCAGGGTCTCCTCGTGGAAGATGGTTAAACGTGGTAAGCTAGACAGTCTGTTTTATTGTTTTTAATATCTGATTTCTCTGAAATGCTTTGTTCCAAATAAAGGATACTTTGCTTTAAGGAGGCTGTTTGGTCACTGATTACCACTTTCATTGCCGCACAGAATACAGGATTGCAGAGTCTGGGCGTAAATCAGACCTGCTGAGGCAAATTACAATTGGTACCAGGGAACTGCAACCCAGGGCCTGGCCTGAGTGTGAGAATTGCGTGATTCTATCCAGAACCAGGTGACAGCTAGCAGCCTGACACCTGGGAAGAGGTGCTCTTAATGAGACCAGGAGGGGTCAGAGGTGCAATTTGCCTGGTAACTGTGATGGATGGCAACTGTGCTTTCTATATTTTGCTCCATAACTGACATAAATAATTACAAAAGGTTTAAAAAACCCAAGAACACCTGCTTTTCAGCAAGGTATTTGGACAATATTGTGAAGTGGTACTATATACGACAGATACACCTCTACCCCGATAGAACGCGACCCGATATAACATGAATTTGGATATAACGTGGTAAAGCACCGGGGAGCCCCGGGCCCTTTAAAGCACCACCCAAGCGCCGCTGCTTTACCGCGTTATATCCAAATTCATGTGGAGCCCCGGGCCCTTTAAATGACCGCCTGAGCCCCACTGCCAGAGCTCCAGTGGTTATTTAAAGGGCCCGGGGCTCCCACAGCAGCTGGAGCACCGGGTCCTTTAAATCCCCACCGGGGAAGCCAGTCCAGTACGCCATACCGGACCATACCCGATATAACGCGGGTTATATACCTCTACCCAGCTATAACGTGGTCTCATCTATAAGGCAGTGAGATTTTTTGGCTCCCGAGGATCGTGTTATATCGGGGTAGAGGTGTACTTGATAAACCCCCATCTTCCTTAGTCTGGGCTGAGATTTATGGAGCTCACATCCATACTTCAATAAGATTAAAACATTGCTGAGCAAAATGGAAATGGCATAAGCGTTGTCACATTTCCTCTTTTATAGCTGGAGCACCAGGTATTAGGAGACTGTTGCAGGGTGGAGGAGGCAGGTTGAGAAGCCAGGTGTATTAAAGTCTGCCCTCTCTCCAAACATCCACAAGTACGTCAGGTGGAAGCAACAAGCTGAGATGCTGCAATGTGCTTGCACGCTGTTGGCATCTGCCATTATTCCAAACTGATGCATCAAAACAGATAATAAACTGATAAGAACAATTACTAGATAATGTTTTCACCTTTCTTAGCCAGAAGGCTGTAAAGGTCACTATTGTGACTCACTTATGATGCCCCTTTCTGAAAGGGAAACTAACAGTTTAACACCTTACAGATTTTTCCACCTCTTTCAGGGAAGACTCAAAGTGCTACACTGCAGTGAGATGGACTAATTTATGGGTCTCATCACTGGGCACTACTTTAAAATATGTAAAAAAAAATTCCATGCTTCCTTACCTCACTAGCAGCATATGTGTATAGCACCTTATTTTTTATGACAAACCACAGGTGTTTCCATGGTTTTTTGCTGCCCTTTGATCTATATAAATAGCCACTCATTGAGGAGTCTTCTGTATTTGCCGAAACCTGAAATAAAAACAAATGGAGGATGTGTGTGGGTACCTGGCTTTTTCAGTGCACAGCTCTTTGTTGATCTTTCTAAGATACTCCTATAAACCTAAATACTACTAGGGGCACCTAAACCTCTATATAAGCACCTAGCCCTCTACATAATTTCTCCTGAAAAGAAACTGATACAGGTTTTTATTCAGCAGAGACCATGAAAATAAGTACAGCATAAACAAGTCAAAGGAAACCAAGTATGCTCAGCACTCCATCACATGTTTTGGGTGTTTTTTTTTGTTTTTTAGGTACTATATCAAGAGAACTGGCTGTTGCAATTGCTGAGATGTAGATTGTGTCTTTTGGCAGTACAGGAGTATAGTTCAAATATGCCATGAATACGATTCAGCCCTTAACAGATTAACATTTTAGGCTATGCTGTATAGCCTTCAAGCATAACAGCTGCACATTTTCCTCTGAGGCCTGGGAAATCTCTGGAACCAAGTTTACCAGATGTGAAGACAGCTATAATTGAAGAGCTTGATTTGCTTCAACATCTGGGCCTTTTAAAAAAAATAATTGGTAAGCAGGTAGAGCATATTTCCATAAAGTATCATGAAAACAAAAAAGTATATGATTTCAACATTTTTCTGTATGTTTAAAGAGGAAGATATACCATAAAGATCAGTGAAAATGATCCCAACTTTACAGTTCGTACTTGGATAGCAACTGTGAAAAAACAGGGTGGGGTTAGGGGGTAATAGGCTCCGATATAAGAAAAAGTCCCAAAAAACTGGACTGTTACTTTAAAAATGGGACATCTGGTCATCCTATACTTGGAGAAAGCAAAATTTAAAAAATTAGAGCTTACTTGTGAAAGAGTTAGCAGAACTGTAAGAACAAATTAAACCACTGTTTTATCACCAGCACCCAAAAAGTCATATCTCCAGGAATACATCTATATTGGTAAATCCCTGAGCTTTTAGGGGTGAGGCAGGTACAGGCCTGTCTGAAAAGCTAGGGGAAAAAAAAAAACCTATGATTTTGAGGCAGATACTTTCAACTCTATCACAGTTAAGCCTTTCACCCAAACTGCATCAAAAGTGCTGTTCAATGATTAACTGCTGAGTGCCAAATTATAAAAGAGAAATTAAAGCAACTGTCTTTAAAACAGGAACAGCTGAAGAAAGGAACTTTCTTTTATGCGCACAGATGACTAATTGCTGTTTTCCTATTATTTCAGCCAAAATTTATTGCTCGCGTTGCAATTTAAAAAAAATTATTTTAGAGAGTTTGGACTTTTGTAAGATGGTTGAGATAATGTCAGCGGACTGACCCAAGACCTCAATTGTCTTAAAATATTTGGACCTGCAGACTGTTTGGTTATATATTTTGGACTTGGAGCCTGAAATTATTGGAATGGGAGTTTCTTTCTTTGCATAAAAGTGGTCTAATCCATCCCCAGTGAGTGATGCCAGAAGGGAAGTGTCCCATTCTGATTTGCCAAGGGACTACTAATGAGGAGATCTGAGAGGGATGAATCAGCCACCACTTTATGAAACTAAAAGCAAAGGAGAATCCATTGCTGCTGGTCATGGCTGCTGGCTATGAAATGCCATCCTGCTTGACAAAGAGGGTTATGCTTCCCTCCACCCTCCAGGCTGGCTGCCATGGGGTAAGAATCCAGTAACATCAAATATTTGACATTTACAAGCAAGTACCCTCTACTTGCTTGGGGGGATAGCTCAGTGGTTTGAGCATTGGCCTGCTAAACCCAGGGTTGTGAGTTCAATCCTTGAGGGGACCATTTAGGGAACTGGGGTAAAAGTCTGGGGAGTGGTCCTGCTTTGAGCAGGGGGTTGGACTAGATGACCTCCTGAGGGTCCCTTCCAACCCTCATGTTACATGATTCTATGACAGGGGTCAGCAACCTTTAAGTAGCAGTGTGCCAAGTCTTCATTTATTAACTCTAATTTAAGGTTTCGCGTGCCAGTAATACATTTTAACATTTTTAGAAGGTCTCTTTCTATAAGTCTATAATATATAACTATTGTTGTATGTAAAGTAAATAAGGTTTTTAAAATGTTTAAGAAGCTTCATTTAAAATTAAATTAAAATGCAGAGCCCCCCGGACCAGTAGCCAGGACCTGAGCCTTCGGCACGCATGCCATAGGTTGCCTACCCCTGTTCTATGATAACCTGCTAGCCAGTACATCGATAGCCAAGAACACCACTGACTACTAATCCTTTCAACCAGGTACTACCTTCCTGAGCCTCAATGATATAATCAGAGTCACAACCACCATCTTATGTAAATATTGACCTTTTTGGTTTGTCCCCACTCATTCTTGTTAGTAGAGACACTTCCACCTTAGTATTCTTGCACTTGTTTGATAACTCCAGCAGATGACTAGTTGTGAGCGTGCGTGCGCACATGCAAGAGCGTATATGGCTAAAACCCATGGAATTTCCATAAGAATGGTGCCTATAGAATAGTTTCTCAAACACCTAGAATATCCCACGGTTAAATAACCTCACTTTCTAAAATATCACACACACGTCTTATGCATTAGGAGTTGTATGCTTAAATCCTGAAATTGTTTTCACGTATACTCTGGTTAGCTAGTTAAATGCAACAATCTGTCACATCTTGATTTGTACTGCTCCATATAACTCAGTTTGGAGAAAGGGGGAAGAGAGATTGTTTCCTAACCATCTATAATTTGGGCAAGCTGCATTAATTGGCATCAGAGCTATAGTCTCAACATTGACTTAAACCTAGGAGTAATTTGAACCTCCCTGTATCAGCCATTCAGGTGGAGTATAAATATATCATTCAGAGCCAAGATCGATAATGCCGTATTATTTTGGGGGCCGATAGCTAAACAAAACTGCTGCCTTAAGAACTCCAAATCATTACATAAAGTTCATTAACAACTGTTATTTAAATGTGATTTAATCAACCAGTTAATTAGACTGATTCTATGATATAACCTTAACCCACTCTCTTTTAATCTGATTTGTTTGCATGCATTTTATTTTATGCTTTTCGCTTACTTTAGCTAATGAAATATACAAAATTAAAGATTGTGAATCAGACATTTTCCCCTCCAGACATTAGGATTGAGCAACTGAGGAGTCTTGGGGTAGGTAACAGATATAATTATGTCCCACCTAGTGGTGGTTCATAAAACTGCCTTGACAGTCCTTATATAGTCACCTGCAAAATTCCACTTTATTAAATTCTAAATTCTTATAGGTTCATATAAAAGACATTAGTTGCTGTTGCTTTTTACACACACGCACATAGTCTCCAGAGATTTTCATTTTATTTCTGAGTTACGTAAGATCTATAAGAAATCCCAGATGTGCAACAGATGTTTTTTTCATATGTTGCAACAAAGAATTATTGTTCACTGCAATAACAATGGTCATTATCCCACAGAAGAACACGTTGGCCCCCCTCACCCCTATTGAACAGCAGCTTATTTCACAAGTGGCCCCTTCATTTTTTAATAGGGCTACTTGAGGAACAGGACACTTACACAGCACAAATGAGGATTTCGAGAAAATAGGAGAAGCACACCATCACGTTATGCCCTGTGGTGACTATTAGTGCTCACCTAGTAATGATAAGTAGACTGTCCATGGCATCATGGTACTTCCATCAGTGTGCAGTCAGCCTGCCCATGATACTAATACTAAACCCTACTGGGCGCCTAATAAGGCATATAAAATAATAGAATGCAGCCACAATACCACCATGGCTCACATGCAAAGGTGGAATCCACTGGTCAGCCACTGAGGTACTAAGACACATACTGGGCCAAATGGAACTGCACCAGTTTACACCAGCAAAAAATTTGCCACAAAGTATTTCAACATGCTTCTCAAGCTGTCGTCTTTCCCAAACTCTAAGATTTCTTGATACAGCCGAATCACAATCAACAATTCATTCAGACAATACCCAATACATTTGGGTGGATAATTAGAACTCAATAGGAAGAAAGCCAATAAAACACAGGGACATGTTACCAAGTGGTTCTGACAATGGGGCTATAACAACAGAAATTAATCATCTTATCGACTGATAAAACTGAGAAATGAAAAACCTGGGGAAGTTACATTCTTATCAATATTTCTTATTAAATAGCATGTTCATATTTCCACCATAAAACAGCCTGACTGTGGATCTAATATTCAACATACCTGTCTAGAAAACAGGTTGCAAAGTGGTGCAATTTTAAACTATGTTCTCAATTTGAACAATTATCTTTGCAAGTAACAGATCTTTTTTTGGATGAACGTTACATTACCCGTTCAAATATTTACAGCATTCACACAGCATTCAAGCTCTGAGTAGTACTTTCAGTGACATTTTCTAGAAAGGAACATGTCTAAAGAAAAATTAACAGCCGCTAAGGAGGGCCCTAGCTGTCTCTGCCAAGCCTCATGTGGAATGTTGACACAGCAGAGTGACAGGCAATACACTGAAAGTCTTGTGTAAAATTTCTTACAAGATGCTTACAAAGGGATATATCAAAATGTGAGCAACTCAAAGCTGCAGGGAGTGCTAAAAATGCTTCCCACAGCAGGAAAAGGAATACGTATATATTTCAAACTGCAATAAATTAGATTAACTACATTTTATGTTTCAGCAGGGAAATTTCTTCCAGCCCTTGCAGTGGTACCTTGGTTTTTACAGCATGTAATCCATTACACCCTTTTGCTCTCTCCTAAAGGACAGAAAAAGATTCTCCCTCATAAGAGTGACCTTTTAAAAATATTTTCACCTAAGTTTCTCTGAGAGGTGCAGTGGTATTAAAAAAATTAAGAGCCCATTTCTTGTGCACCAAAAACTTCCTTTGCATCCAAAGGCAATTTTGGGTGCACAAGGAATACAGTAACTGTTCCTAGGTCAGTCATTGCTACCCAGGAGTCTATTATATTTTCCTCAGTTTTAAAATGAGTGAATTTGAATGTGTGTATTATTTGGTGCTGCTTTCCAGGTCATATGCACTACCTCCTTAGGAGGGGAAATCCAAGACTGTGAGAGGGATTCTCACCCTTGGAAGACTGGGAGATGGTATGACCAAATTTTTGGCATCCTCCAAACACAAGATATTGCACAGAACACTAAGAGTTTTAGTGGAATATAGGCAGCCTTTTCAGATGCCAATTAATATATTCTATGTCGTTTGTGTTTCACTGATTTCTGTTGGAATGCATGACTGCCACCTTGAGACACTCTCAGAAAACAAGCGGAGTATCTTGTGAAGCTAACGTCAATGAGTAATGCTTTTAACAACATGAATGCAGTGACTCCCTGATGTCAATTTGAGCCCCTAAGAAAAACTGAAAATAAAAATCACATTATTAGATGTAATCCACCAAATCATCTTGTGCTTGCATGTCCCATGAGGCCTACATGAGAGCCAATACATAAAATAACATGCACACACCTTTGGGATTCTAAATGATCCCTGCCATTGGCAGATGGAGTTAATCTACATATGTAAAACTCATGCTGTCACTCGCCAGTGATGCAGGACTGCTTTTATTTTAAGAAAACAATTTTGCCTTTTGGTTGACCTCAGAGAAAAGAATGTGCATACTGCTGTCAGCCATCACCAAAATGAAGTTTTGTTCTTGTAGATTACAGCATCATGGTAGAAATGGTTAAAATACCAAAAAGCCAGTTCTAGTAGCTAAGTGAAGAGAGTCAAGGTGAACCATATGTATTTCTATCACAGTTCTATCAAAAAAGAACAAAGGCTGTCTTACCCATTGTTAGCATATCCATAATAATAAACAATGCCACCACCTAGCTCTTATGTAGCATTTTTCCATAGTACATCATTTTAATAAATATACTCGAGGTTTTCACATTCCCTCCCCATTGCATCTTCTGTATGCTGCCCTGCACTTGCAGAGACCCAGCCTCCATTCTGACCCTACGATACCACTGCTAACTTACTCAACTCCACAGAATACTCATTACGGCTACAAAAATTACATGGATGATGCCCCTCCGTGGGGGCTGGAAGGAAGACTTCTGTAATCACTGGAGGTTAGATACAGGCCTGTGCAACAGAATAAGAGGAAGTCAGAACACTCCTATGTGAGCTACCTGGACTTTGAGTCCATTCACATACAATTAATAGGGTGTTTGCTTACTCCCATACCATCCCACCCTCAGTGCAGGTGGGTGGGGAATGGGTGGAATCTTGGCTCCATCCCCTCCCACATCACTTCCATATAGGTGCACATAACAAAATTCATTCCGCACATGGATGTAAAAAAATTAGAGGGAACACTGGTCTACACTACAGCCTATGTTAGCATAACCTATGTCGCTCAGTAGTGAGAGACTCTCTCCCGCCCTGAGTGACATAAGTTACACTGACATAAGTACTCGTGTGCGCAGCGCTATGTTGGCAGGATAGTTTCTCCTGCCAACATAGCTTCTGCTGCTCACATCTTCACCAGACACAGTGCAGCTGGATCAGTACAGCTGCAGCGCTGTACGCATACACATGGCCATTGTGTCATCAGAAAAATTCCCCTTTCCTTTAAATGCAGTGTCTGAAAAAGATCAGAAAGTTTTTTTAATTTTATTGTTATTAAATATGGATGATTTAACACCGATGAGAGGTAAGTTTAAGAGAAACACTTACTTCTTTGAGAGCAGCAGGAATTTTTTTCTGTTTTCTCCCAGATGGAATACTATGTAACACTGTAGACAAGGCACTGGATGGAGATTTATGGTTCACTGGAGATCCACTCTTAGGAGTGAAGTGGTTATCTAAAATGTATATAACATGCACTGTGCTTTTACATTGCAGACGACTAACATATACATCGTTTTCCTTATAAGAAGTTTTAAACACTACTATAATTTCTGTTTGGTGTAAGGTAATTTAAAAAAAAAACAAAAAACAGTTAATCTCTGAAATACTGCATATGATATTGTATTTCCTAACCATATTAAACAACAAGAATTTTGCCTCTCAGTATTGCCAATTCCAAAAGTTACAATATCACGAGTCAGAGCCCCCAAAATCATGAAATATAAAAAAGTATAAATCCTGCTTTTGAACTCCCCCTGCCCACCCCGCATGTGTACAAGACAATTACAGGGTGAAAATTCAACCTTAACTACACACAACATATTCCCCCACACAAAATGCAGGCCCCAATTCCCCTCTGCATCTGCTTCCTGATTCCTCCTCAGTACCCAAAAACCCAATGGCAGGGGCTCCTGCTGCTCCCCGCTCCCACCCAGCAAGGTCCTGCAGACCCCAACTCCCTGAGCATGCTTTCTCTCCCCAACTCAGGCCCCCTCCCCCAGGGCCGGCTCTACAGTTTTCGCCGCCCCAAGCAGCGCGCCGAATTGCCGCCGCGGGCAGGTGGGGGGGGGGGGCAGTCCATGTGCCCTTAGGGCAGCAGGCGCGTTTTCGCGGCGGCGGCAATTTGGCGGCAGCGTCTATGTTTAGCTGAAGCCGCCGAGGACAGCTAAATATAGAAGCTGCCGAAGCGCGAAATGCCCGCTAAAGCGGCGCAGGAGGGCCCCCCCCCGCGCACCACAGCAGCGCGCTACTTGGGGGGCACAAAACAGGGGACGCCGCCCAAGCACCAGCTTGGAATGCTGGTGCCTGGAGCCGGCTCTGCCCTCCCCCAATCTCCTCAGCAAGGTCCTACAGCCTCCCACACCCTTCCCCTCCATTCCCCTGGCAGGCATCACTAGTGGCTCCCTGTGGCCGGCCTGCAGGTAAGAGGGCTGTCCCATGGGCCTACCTCCATTAACTCCCCCTTCCTGCTTGTGGCTGAGGGTGGTGATTATTATTAGTATGGATTATGTATGTTACTCTAGCGCCTAGAAGTCCTAATCATTGACCTGGACCCCATTGTGCTAGGTGTTGTACAAACACAGAACAAAAAAACAGTCCCTGCTCCAAAGAGCTTACAATCTAAGTATAAGGCAAAACAATACAGATGGATATAGGTAGACAGATGGAGTACAAGGAAACAATGAGAGAATACTGGTCAGCGTGATGGGAAGCGATAGGGTGCTCTGTTCTGCTGCACCTGCTCTGTGACTGTGACACAGCTCAGGATGCAATGGGTGCCCCAGTACACTAGACAACTGCTGCAGCTACCTGCAGCAGCACAGCATCCACTAGCAGCTGAAGGTGAAAATTGCAGGTGGCATTGGCAAAGCTCCTGAGCAGCCTCTGCTTTACAACAAGAGCCCTGGAAAAGTCACCTTGAAATCACATAATAATACTGGAAATAACAACACTGGTCTCTGGGTCCAAGAGGAAGGATGGGCTAGTGTTTAGGTGCTAGCGCGGAATTCAGTTCCCTGCTCTGCCACAGACTTCTTGTGTGACCTTGGGCAAGTCATTTGGTGTGTCTGTGCCTCAGTTCTCCCATCTGTAAAACAGGTTACCAGTACCCAACCTCACAGGGGTGCTGGGAGGATAAATGCAGTAAAGATTGTGAGGTGCTCAGATACTATGGAAATGGGGGCTATATAATT
The DNA here is from genome assembly GCF_016161935.1 of Mauremys reevesii. Taxonomy (NCBI): domain Eukaryota; kingdom Metazoa; phylum Chordata; order Testudines; family Geoemydidae; genus Mauremys; species Mauremys reevesii. The sequence goes on along the minus strand of NC_052623.1, from coordinate 278,872,834 downwards.
ACGAGACAGAGAGAGATCGATTGAAAAAAAAGGTTTCCCTCTACCTTGTTTCTGTAGTTCTTTGAAGCAATGATCACACACTCTTGCTGGTTGGTTTTTCATATAGTCTAAGCCATGTTTATTTGTGGAACATGCTTGGCAGACAATCTGAAAACATGTAAAACGTTATTATATAGCATGCACAACCACACGCACACCAATCCCTTAAAAACGTATATCAGAGTTTCACTAAACCCATGCTGTTGAGCCCCAAACAAGTAACAATTTTACAATGTGAGGGTTTGGAGGGACATGCATGCTAATTCACAGGGATGTTCCACACAAAATACTCTTTCCAGAACTGATTTTACGTGACTGACAATATAAAACTAGTTATATCATTTTCTGATTTTGTACAGAATATTTTGAACAATAAAATAAAAATCTGAGAATGGGGGGTGAGACTCCTGGATTAGTGAGAAATATCAAATTTATGGACTAGCAAAGTGTAAATTAGCAAATTGTTATTGTATTGTCAAATCTCATCTACAAGTTTATTAAGAAACATGCTCAGTTTTTTAAAACTTGTATTTTAAGATGATCACAATATCTATCTAGTTATATTATCTATCCTCTTGTCTGTGTTATGGAGAAATTGATGTGTTTCAACTACACTGAATACTGAATTCCCATTTGACTAAAAAGTAAGATGTGAAATGTGACTATGTCAAGACAGCAATAAAATATACAATCTTTTTTTCCCTAGTTTCATGGGTATGCGTTGTTTGGAAGTCTCTCAAAATGGGTTCAACCTTAACTCACAGCCAGTGAAAAAGATACTTTGAATATTTAAGTTAATTTTCTTGGTATGCATTGTGCTACTGAAGGAGTGAAGGACATACATCATTTTTTTCTCCAGAAATGTAAAATATGACAAGCACTGGATAGGTTTAACTAGAGAAGTGGTCTAATAACAAGGATATTTAGAGTAGGAAATCATGTTATTTTCACCTAAGGTATAATGTTCTCTCAACACAGCAATATTGCTAATGTGTATTAATGCAATCAAATTCTCCCATATGGAAACAAAAATCTTGAATGACTCTTGCAAAGGAAGGAAGTTACAAGATCACCCAACCTTTCCACATGCCCTGCAGTGATGTCTTCTCCAGGTCAATGTGAATTCACTAGTACAGATCATACACATAGTGGCTCTAGTATCAGGAACCCAGATGGGAGCCTTTGATCCAAGAGGACTATCTTCATCCTCTTTCTCTGGATCTGCCTGCGAAAATGGAGATGGATCTCCATTAAATTACAAGCAGTAATGTATTTTTCACCACTGAATTATCAAGGTTAAATACAAGTATTCAGTTTCCTAAGGATTCTCCATTAATGTAACTGAGAAGTGTCTTAAATACAGATTCTCTGCTAGTTCACCAGCAACATTATCACATCTGAGCTCTAAAAGAAGACGCTGAAATTATTTCATTGAATCATACAGGTGCTAATAAATCTCTATTTCAGTGCTGCCAATTCGGATATTTCAGGGGAGGGAGTTCCGGCAAATGCTGGCGTTTCTCTCCCTCCACCCTCCCCAACAGAGATCCCATTCTGGTCCCTGTTCATCTCGCCCCCCTCCTGCCATAGGGACCTTGGTTCTCCCCTGGCCAGGGAGTCTCCCCTCCCTCTCACCCACACAGAGCATGAGCTGGTGCCACCAGGAATCAAGTTCTAGATGGACTCCACTGCACTCCACCATACAGAAGCAGACTCCCTCCCTGTGTACCAGGTCACAATATCATTTGGTTTGGCCACCTCTCCAGCTGTACCAAGGGATGCCCAGGTCAGATTTCAGTGGTGTTTAGACCACACTGCTGCAGCAACGCTCCAGACTGCTCCAGCAGCCGCTGTATTGATCTAGTACAGGACTGCCGCTTAAGTGATCAGATCATGCCCCACCTCCATTGCCTAGGTCACCTGGAGCAAGTGCAAAAACCTTGGGTGGATGGGAGTGTTTACCCCCCCCACACACACACACACTGGCACCACTACTCTACTTGTTTAGTACCAAGATATTCCAGTTTGTTTACGTCCATTATCTTAGCTAGCGTTACTCTGTTTTAAGGACTAGAATGGATGGATATCTAACCCTTTTTCTCCTGTTCTTAGGATTGCTGAGAACACACATCTGAATTTTATTAATGAAACTATGAAAGATATACATCTCAAATTCTGTTCTATTATTAGTACTTGCCAATTTTCTTTTCTAAAGTGCTGTGCTGAGTTTTAATACATAGTAGAAAATAGATTCATGCCCAAAGAAATCAAAGAGAATGGTGTGGTATACCTCTTCAAGACTTTTACTTGGGTTAAATGTGATTCTCTTCTTTGTATAGTCTTCAATTGATCTGGAGATGGCTTCTAACCATTCATCTCTTTCTGTAGCAGAACTGTTGGTGTCAAAGACATTGAAGTATGGTCAACATTAAAAATGTCTAAAAAGTGACTCTGGCTATGGCGTGGTTTTTGCCAGGCACACATCACGTTATTTCTTTGTTGTTTTTAATGACTATTAGTTTAGATTATATTAGGTTGATGTGGGAGTGTTGAGTATAGTTAGAGCATTAAAGAGAAGTAGATTTAGAGCATGGATTTGGAGGCAACTGAAGTTGTGCGGTATATAGGCTCAGGCAGGACAATTCCAGATGTAAGGGGCAACATAGAAGAAAACTTGGGGGCCCTCATGCACCGGGGATAAAAAGACAACCGAATCGGGATTAGTAGAATGCTGGTCTAATCTATGAAAAAGAAGAGACAAGATATAGGCAGGAGCAGAGCTACGTACTATTGGCCCTTTGACTATCCCTCCCACTAGGAAGAAGAAGATTTTGCCAAATCCAAATATTTACTTATGTTGTTTTTTTATCCAGTGAGGAAAAGCCAATATGCATTCGTTCTGGAATGGTCATGTCTAAGCCAACTTCTATGGCTCAGAGATTCTGACGAAAGTTTTCAAAATTTCGTTGCCTTTAATTACCCTGCTAAATCTATATTTAAGCAACTAAATTGTAAGTGGCCCAATTTTCAGAGTTGCTGGCTGAGCATCCATAGTGCACATTAGCTAACACGAGTGCACAGTCCAGTCCCTAATCCTGCAAACATTCAGCATTTATTCACGTTAGCAGTCCCACTGAAATCAATTATGTGCTACAGGTTTGCAGGGCCACAGTGTTCTCATTATTAACTTACGAAAACTAAATTCTGGAGTTCTGTACAGACCAGAGTGCCGTCTAGACCTTCACACAGCCATTAGATCAAACTGCCAATAAGATTTGCAAGATATCTATTTACACCTATATCTCCGCTAGGAAATGGGCAAAGTTTTGCTATGTTAAGTTTGTAAAAATTTAAACTTTTCCTTTAGAGTCTTTTAAAATTTCAGTTCTGTTGTGTGTACTGAACATATTAAATATGGCTGTCAGTAAAAATAGCAGAAGGGAAGCCTGTCTCTCGAAAGTCTGGTAAGAATTTTATTTGACCTGTTTTGGAACACACAGAGTATGAGCACACTGGAAAAAACATTAAATTGCCAAATGAGACCCAAAAGCCATGAGAATGAGATATAATAAGATGAATGATACTGAAAGATGAGACATACAGTCTGTATGTAGGTGATTGATTCACTACACATCCATTCTACATACTGATGGAAATTGCATCAGTCATTGAAAAAAATCCATATACCTTTCCCCCCAGCTCACATACCCTGTTCATCTTATAACAGATATAATGACTTTGGCATTGGGCATTTCCTGAGGATTAATTACAGCTGGAAATCTTCAACTGCACGTTGGGACATCTTCTCCCAACTGGTCATTAATCCCTAGTAAATGCCTTGTGCTTCTATCATTATTGTTTAAAGCACAATTCTTGCCTAGATAGCTTCAACAAGCTAGACAAGCACTGATATATTTTATTTTTAAAAAGAAGAGAATTGAATGCTCCCACAGAATCAAAAGTGACAACACTAGAAAATGAAGTTTTATAGAAACACAGAAGCAGCATTTCTAGTATCAATATGCCTTAATTCAGAGATGGTGGGGCCACTTCTAAGTGTTAAATTTCTAAGGACCTAACAAGCAGTGACCTCAATTGCCACTGTCCAAAAAGTGTGCCACAATTAGCACCTATTACAGCAGTAGCATGGTTTTTTTTGTTTTGTTTTTTTTTTGTTTTTTTTTTTAACACTGCTAACACCTCTCTGCTAGGGAACAGTTTGATTCCACCAAATTTTTCGCATATAAAAAGTATTTCACCAAGTTTGATAGAAACAATTTTTGGGCACAAAAGTTAGAAGAAATAAGTGCTATGCATTCATCCTTTGGAAATTATAATCTATTTTTATAATAGTGTCATTTACATGGGGAAAAAATCACAACCCCTTAGCCAAAGCTACAGTCTATATATGCAGAGGAGTCTCTCAGTTATTTCCTTCATTTACAATTGAAGTATCATTCCCATGCATCATTCTGAAATGTTAATTTCCCCTGAACAGTGAAACCAAACAAACCTATAATCTCAATTGTTAAGATTCAATTATATGTATGTAGGTATATTCATTTGGCACCCCAATAATTTTAAGGATAATTCGGTGTCATTTCCATAAAGCATCATATTAGCCAGAGCAGAGTTGGTATAGTCCTATCCTGCATTTGTGTCAAGGCTCTTCCTACATATTTGTGAAGTGCTCAGTCATTGTGGCACCTAAGCACCAAAGGTCTGAATCTGCACTGACTGCAGCATTCAATGGCAAAACTGTCACTGACTTCAACAGGTGCAGAATCAAGTCCTATGCTGTGTGCAATGCATCCTTCGCCCAATATGCAAAATGTCTGCATTAGAGATAAATGTAAATACATACAACACTTCTTTTCAATCCCCAGTTACAGATAACTGCTATTACTCAGGCACAACTGTGCTACTTCCTTTGGCTGCTTAGACAATGTTAACTTGGGTGCCTCTCTGTTTTAAACACTGTTTTGTGCAGACATCCTGAAGTCAATAGATGCAAGGTCACAGAGCATGACGAAGCCCACGCTACTGCTATTTTGCAAAAAGAAGAGGGAATGTATCTTTGCTCATTGACATCAGTATTGTTACAGCGCACAATGTACAACACTCATGGCTCAAATTCTCTAAACAGCTAGAATAGGAGAATCAAGCCTTTCGAAAAGACTGCTTCACAAAGGCGGATAAGAGCTTTTCTACAATAATTTAGTGGCAATGAATACTCTGAATGCTACCTGAGAGGATTTAGTTTGCTGGTAACAGCAACATATTTTCCTAACACCATTGACTTGATTCATATATGTGGGAGCCAAAATGTGAAGGAAGTTTTGGCTAAAGTCAACACTGTATCTGTTTTTTATGATTCAATAATTTAATGCCACCTTGTATTTTGAAGCTTCAAAATGCAATCTGTTTCCTGTTCTAATGACATCTGTGCTACAGCTAGAAGACCCTCTCCCTCAAACTTATATCAAAAGCCTCGTTATCACATCAGTATTTTATTGCTGGGTTTCATGTCTGCCCTTGTTAATGCTAAAAAGCAGTGACAGAGAAATGTCATCACTTAGCAGTAACTTTGGAAGAGAAGCAGAAACAGAAAAAAAGTCCAGAATTAAATCTCTCTTTTCAAAGCCTAAAATAAAACTATTTAAGTGAACATTTTTAGACTCCCTTTTTAAAAAAAAACAAAAAAAAACAGCATTTTTTCTCCTCAAAAGATAGCAATAAATAATTCTCAGAGGGTATTAGGTGACTTGAATAAAACTCATACTTTCTGTCTTTTCAGTCTAGTGAACAGTTAAACAAATATAATGGTGTGAGCAAAATTCTGATACAAATGGTAGTCATTGCCCAGACAGTTCAAAGACTAACCTCCTTTGGTACAGAATCCGAACTTGGGGGAAGTTTTCCCTAGAAATCAAGGTGAACTGCACAGCAGTGGCATTACATGAACTTAAAAACTCATTAGCTACAACTCGGTGATCATCTAAAATAACACAACTTAAATAACACGAGGAGAGGCAATTGAAACTAGTTTGTCTTCATTTGAGGAACCCTCTACAAATTCTCCATGCTTCTAGAGTTACTATTGTAGATGAGAGCAACCTTCATTGCACAAATTCAAAACAATGAGTGTAAACTTAGACAATATGCAGCTTCATAGTTTATGTATTGTATTTGAAAAATGTGTGCTATTTAATATACATTATTTGCTTAGGATTATTTACCTTGCTGAGAGTATGAAGGATCGCTCTACGCTTTCTATGTTCAACTCATTTTGATAAGCTTCCTGGGTTGGTTTTCTAACCTACAGTGGACATAGAAAACAACTCTTAATTGAAAATGAATCAATATGACTTCAAGGAGATACCTGTAACAACAGGTGAATTAAAGCAATAGACTTTTCTCTTGCAGAAATAATAAAAACTGGACAGGAAATAGAACAGTAGGAGCTCACGCACCAGCCTATCACTTCTGAAATCCCGAGTTTCAAGTGTAACTGACTTTCTAGGTTGAGTGTTTATGTAGCCACCCCAGGATATTTGCTGACATGACAAAACACAGAATGCAGTCTTGTAAATAGTCTCTCATGCGGTCTCCTGTGAATCTGGGTCTTCAGCTGAACTTGGGCCTTTTCTCTGGCAGCATCATGGATAAGACACTTAACTCCTGAGCAGGAGCAGAAGGCGGTTTGTCCTACTGTACCAGTGTCCCCTAACAGCCGTGTCTTTCTATGTCAGTGTATGTAACAGAAGTTTCTTGCTACAGCTCAGGATATTCCAGCTGGGAGATGGCCGGACACAACACTTTTCAGAGGGGTTATAGGAAAGGTACAATTAAAAAAAGAGGGGGGGTCAACTCTGGGGACTTTTCCTGAAGGCCTGAGACTGTACCCCTCCTCCTAACTCCTGTTTTTCCCCCTAGGTTTGGCAGTCTTTGGAGAAACCCAGCTGTGGAGGGTTTGGCCTACCAGAAAGTTCTCAGGCAATCAGAGAGGTGTGTGTTTTTTGAGGGTGGGCAAAAGAGTCAGAATGGCCATGAGGCAGGGGAGGGGCAGCCATACATACACAGGTAGGCAGCCTTTGTTTCAGGGAAGCCTAATGCTGGACCCAAGGCAGTTAATATTAAGGTGCAATAGTAGAACTGCCTGAGGAAGCCTTCCCAGGCCAGCCAACACTAATATCTCTGTTTCTCCCCTTTGATAGCATTACAATTCTCCTCCTCTTCTTCCAACTGGCCCCCAACAATGAATACATTTTTTAAAGGATCATTATTAATGGCCCAAAGGCCCATACCATGCAACAAAGAATATGCTTCTATCATGGCTCTTAATATAAGCAACTTATATTTCTTTCCAACAATAAACATACTTGTCTATGGAAAAAAGTACATGCAGGAGTTCAGATACGTTTTGACAAAAAATTGCCATAGAAGAGATCTCACCTTCATTCCAGCCAATGAAAGCATGTTGTTGAGTTTATACATGCCAGACTGTACTGGAGTTGTATATAACAGAGCATCATTAAACTGCAATACAAAACAAACACTTTCAAATGGCTAAAGGATTAAATAAAAAAAGACAGTTTCAACAATAGTGTACTGAAAATGTGTGAAATTTGTATAGAACTGATATGCATGCATTGAAGGTAGAAATTTAGAGTCTAGAAACGTGTCCTCTACATGCTATTACTTTAGTTTGGATTCTGAGAAGAGAGTTCTATTTACTTGTAACAAATGTTCATGTGTACAGTGTAGGTAAGAATACAGCTCTATTAACATTTTAGTTATGTAAACATTTTTTGTCACATTCTCTGCACAAAGATTTTTTAAAAGCTGAAAGGGAATTCCCAAAATTAAAAAGCTATTTATCAATGAAAAGTACATTATTTATGGACAAACTGGGAGTACTGATGTCAGGGAACAGGCCATTGAAACCTATAAGGAACAGTTTCTTGCAAATAAAAGTTGTATTACACACAGAAAAAACTGCATTCAGAGAACACTAGTAAAGATGCAAAATCAAGCACTCAAGTTAGGAAATGCCAGAATTAAGGTTGCCTGTGCCTAGGGTAGTATGTGCATCTCTAGTTACTCATATCACAAATGAATGCTGAACAAATACAAACAATGAAGAGCACATAGTGGTATTTCATACGGCATTCTGGACTGAAGCTTGGCTCTGGACTGCATTTTGTCCAAGTTGGTGCTCAAGACTTCACTAAATTTGAGGAGCTACTATATTATCTGTATTACACTAGCACCAGCTAAGATGGTGCCTCACTGGGCCAGACACCACACAAACATATAGTAAGAGTCAGATCCTGCCTCAAAGCATTTATGTCTAAATAGACTAGACAGACAAAGGATGGGCAGGGAAGCAGACACAGAGAAATTGTGCGACTTAGCCAAGGTCACAGAGCAGGTCAGCAGCAAGGCCAGGAATAGAACCTAGGACCCTTGGCTCCCAGCCCAGTGCCCAATCCAAAGATACACTATAAACTTGTTAAAAATGTGACCAGTCCAGGTCTGTTGTATCTTACGCTGGGGTTACGTTCTGCAGTCAGCGTGTAAAGCCAAAATCGCGTATAGTCAAACTTACATTGAGTGTAATGGCGGGCGGAAGTGCCCGCACTACAGGTACAGTATTTAAATTATTATTTTTCTCTTTTTTTTGTTTTTGCTGACCGTGTAAAGCTGAAATCGCGCATGTTAAATGCGCGTAAGATGCGACAGACCTGTAATGCTCTGGACACCAGATTTTGGATTTTCAAATCTATTAGAATTCAAAGGACTAGAGTAGTAGTCTCAGCTTTTCAAAACCTCAGACTCTTTTCTCAAAAAGTTCTTAAAAACAGTGACTGAATTTTGGTCAAGCAGAAAGAATTTTATAACTGGGATTTTTTGTTTATCTTTTAGTGTACACAAATCATCTTGATGAACCACACTGAACACGCAAAACAGTGATACAAACTGCATATAAAATGCACAATTTTTTTTTATTTATTTTTTATTTTTTTAACAGTCAGCTGAAGTTGCCAGTTATTTACATTTGTGGTGTGAATGTTTCTACCACTATTCAATTACTCTGGCATTAGGCACATAGAAATGTACATGGCATCTTACCAGAAAAAACATTCGCGGCTGCATGACCTTCCTGGAAAGCTTCATCAACGTTCCTTCTTTGAGAAAGACCTGGCAAGTTAAAGAAGATAAACAAATATTGCAAAACTTAGCTGTTGAGGGCACAAAAACTGCATTAATAAGCTTCTCTCTTGAAAATTCTTATTCATTTAGTGCCATAGATGTGTTTGAAATTTCATAAAAGACACGAAGTAAAACACATCAAGCACAAATGATCATGAAGAAAGATTTCCTGTTCTGGAATACAAAACTTGCAGATTAGCATTTTAGATAAACCTGTTATAAAAAATGTACTCCTGCATAATTATCCCTAGGTATCCTTATAAATATAATAAATATAAATGGATTAATAAAAGAGGAACTTATTGGAATTAGGTCTGCTTAGCACAATATAAAACCAATACTTGGACACTGGAAGAAGGTCCCATCTGCAATAAATGAATGGGCCTCAATATCAACTGACCCAGCTTCTTATGAGAAGTTGATCCTTAATTGCAGATAACATGCAGCATCCAAAAGATGTGGACTCCATGTTTAAATCATATAAAATTGCTAACCTATCACATATGGAGCTGCTCAGACCTTTTCCAGAGGCTGAGCAACACTGCTCCCACAATTGCAGCTTATGGACACAATTCCGCAAACATCAGAACAAGTAACTTCACTCATGTGAGTAGTTTCACTGAGATCAGTGGGACTGCTCAGAGCAGGGTGATTGAGAGAATAAAGATGGGTCCTTACATCTGCATCTCACTTGTTTAGTGTTGTACAAGTCACATTATGAATCAATTAAAATCTCGAATAAGAAAAAGCCCTAAGGGATTACATGGTAATTACCAAGCTTCTCCTATTAAAATGTAACTGGGACAAAGGGCTCAATCCTGCACTCGAGAGGAGCTGACCCCAAAGAACTCCACAGGTATTGTGTACTTGCACTGGAGGACGGAGTTTGCTCTAACTTATTTTTAAGTCTTTCCTCTGACTTCTCATGTTCCAAGTGAAGTTGCAACAATGTGGTGGCAAAGCCTGCAGTACAGCTGCGAACAAAATACACAGAATGATAGAATCGGAGGACTGGAAGGGACCTCAAGAGGTCTTCTAGTCCAGTCCCCTGCACTCAAGGCAGGACTAAGTATTATCTAGAATAGACCATCCCTGACAGGTGTTTGTCCAACCTGCTCTTAAAAATCTACAATGATGGAGATTCCATGACCTCCCTAGGCAATTTATTCCAGTGCTTAACCACCCTGACAGTTAGGAAGTTTTTCTTAAACGTCCAACCTAAACCTCCCTTGCTGCAATTTAAGCACATTGCTTCTTGTCCTATCCTCAGTGGTTAAGTAGAACAATTTATCACCCTCTTCTTTATAACAACCTTTCACGTACTTGAAACTGTTACCATGCCCCCCCCCGCCCGCAGTCTTTTCTTCTCCAGTCTAATCTTCCCTCCTGCATCATGTTTTCATGTTTTTTGTTGCTCTTCTCTGAACTTTCTTCAATTTGTCCACATCTTTCCTGAAATGGGGGGAGGAGTGGGGATGTGGTGTGCTCAGGGGAGGCGGCGGCGAAGAGGTAGGGCAGGGGCGGGGACTTGGGGAAGGGGATGGAATGGGGGCGGGAAAAGGCGGTGCAGGGAGTTTGGGGAAGGGGTGGAATGGGGATGGGGCGAGGGTGGTGCAGGGGCAGAGCCAAGATCAAGCACCCACCGGACAGAAGGGAAGTCAGTGCCTATGGTTAGACCGTGAGCATGCAGGCAAGACCCACCCAGACACCTGGGAAAGAACTCTCTACAGTAATTCAGAGGCCTCCCCATCTAGTGTCCCATCTCTGGCCTTTAGAGATATTTGATGCCAGCAGTTGCAGATTGGCTACATGCCATTGTAGCCAGTCTCATCAAACCATCCCCTCTGTAAACTTATCAAGCTCAGTCTTGAAGCTAGTTAGGGTTTTTCCCCCTGCTCCCCCAACCCCCTTTGGAAGGCTGTTCCAGAACTTCACTCCTCTGATGGTTAGAAACCTTATTCTAATTTGAAGCCTATACTTGTTGATGACCAGTTTACATCCATTTGTTCTTGTGTCCATATTGGCGCTTAACTTATAACTCCTCTCCTTTCCTGGTATTTATCCCTCTGATGTGTTTAGAGACAGCAATCATCTCTCCCTTCAGCCTTCTTAAGCTAAACAAGCCCAACTCTGAGTCTCCTCTCATAAGGTAGGTTTTGCATTCCTATGATCATCCTAGTAGCCTCTCTCTGCACCTGTTCCAGTTTGAATACATCTTTCTTAAACATGGGAGACAAGAAATGCACAGTTCTCACTGCTTTAACAGTAATTATATATGTCTAGTATCACTTTAGTCTGCAGTTTCCTTGCTGCTATATGCTGAATGCCTTTTTGCAGAACTTACCCTTCCTGGTTGAACAATCTCATGATGCCCATTTAAACTGTATTGAATCTGCATAAGCTTCTGAAAGTTATCCTTTGAGGGGAAAAAAAACCAAAAAAATATAATTGCCCTTCAATTTAATGAAAATGCATTAGACAGTTTTAACAGACATCAACTTCCACAATTAGGATACTTACTCCTTGTTTCATGATATCATTGGCATGGTTGGCTACTTCTATGACAACAGCCAGAGCACCTAAAGTGTGAAGGAACAGAATTTAGTTATCCAGTCTAGCCAGTGGTTCAGTGATCCAAAACACGTCGCCCAATTCAGCTGGTGCTAAGGGGCTCAAGAGTGTGACCCAAAGCCCACAGAAGTCAGTGGGAGTCTTTCCGTTGACTTCAGTGGTCTCTAGATTAGGTCCTAAAAGCTGTGTCCTTGCAAACCACCATCCATTGTGGCAGCTTTTTTGTGCCATGATAGCCACCAAACTTCCTAAAGTTAACTGAAATAACGACACTCATTTTGCCAACAAAATTAAGCTCACGCCCAGCTTGCCTTACTCACAACAACTAGTCCCTTTTACTTCAAGATGGCTGCTTGTATAAGTGACTGTATAACGTGAGCAGGATTAAGTCCCAATGCAAAGGTACTCAGCCAATCACCATCTTTTTCCATTGCACACGTTTTCCCGAAACGTCGGTCACAGAATTCAAAGGATTTCCAGTGACACTATCATTGCCAGGGGTGGCTCCAGGCCCCAGCATGCCAAGCGCGTGCTTGGGGCAGCATGCCGCGGGGGGCGCTCTGCCGGTCGCCGGGAGGGCGGCAGGCGGCTCTGGCGGACCTCCCGCAGGCATTCCTGCGGAGGGTCCGCTGGTCGTGCAGCTTCGGTGGAGCATCCGCAGGCATGTCTGCGGGAGGTCCACCGGAGTCGCGGGACCGGCGACCGGCAGAGCGCCCCCCCATGGCGTGCCGCTGTGCTTGGGGCGGTGAAATGGCTAGAGCCGCCCCTGATCATTGCATTTTCAATTTTCTGTCTTTGGGTTTATTGCTGACTAAGCTTATTTTCAAGTTTCAAATCCCAAACATTTATTTTTAAGTGTCAAATGTTTTGTACTCATGTGGTATTGAAAATGTAAAATCTCTAAAAGGGAAAAGTTACCCAAGATGGGAGGCAGTTTGGTATCTCTGAATTCAATTAAAAAACCCAACATAATGGAAAGAAGTGTTTTGAAATACTGCAGTAGGGAGAAGGGAACGTGAATTACTGCACAGAGCAGCAGTATTTCATACAGAATTCAAATCTGCAATTCATTTAACTGGAGAAAATAGATAAATGCACTTTACTGAAAGTTAGCACAAACAACTATGTGGTGAGAGACTCTCTCTAAGATACAGATCACCCTCTGAACCATTTGAATGCAATTAAGCATCCCAAATAATGGAACTTTTATAGGTTTAGAGACGTCTAGCAATATTATCACTAGGCCACTAAAACCAAATCACTTTTTTCTTTCTATCCTGGTATTTACACAGGTCTCATCAGTGTAGCACTTGAGTTCCTGGACATATACATCTATAACTGTTCAATTCTTAGCGAGAGGGAAAATAGGTTAAAACATATAATGGCCAAACTTCAAAAGGTATAGAGGTGTTTAAAGCCTGATCTGGGAATTAAGTGGAAGCATGAACTAGGAGCTCCTGCTTAGACTCATGTAAGGAGCAGTTTGGGGTTTTGTTTTAAGTTTCTTTCACATAGGAAACAAATACAGCTTCCAAATAATCAAAAGGCATGGAAATACTGAACATGCCCAATAAACATAATAATACAAAGATCGGGATGTCTTTAAACCTAGGGCCTCTCAGAGAGTCAGCTGCACGTGCTGAAGCTGAGCCACAGGAATTTTCTGTCCAAGGAAAGCTGAACTGAATTAGCTCCACATAAGATACAGGTGGCTGGACATTTCTTAAAACCTCCTTCAGAGATTTGTTATTAAAACAAATCCATGCAAAAGTACTCATTCATTGACTTCAAGAAAAATTAAGACTGATTAATCCTACAGTAAATTGGCTGGGATTCATTGGGGAAGATTTAAGGTCCTGTTCTTTTTGCGGATACAGACTAATGCGGCTGCTACTCTGAAACCTGTCATTATCTTTTATAGTATCGTGATTCCAAAACAAACCTTAAGATTTTGAAAGTCTAATAACTATACTCAAGAGTAAATATTACAGGACGTAAACAGGTATAGGAAATGGTATGAAATCTGTTTTTGGAAAGAAGGCTCCTCTCACTTTCTAATGTTGCACTACCTATAAGGAGTAACGCATGTACAAGAAAGCCCAGAGGGCCCTGAAGTGACCTGCAGATATAGTTTTGAGACACCTAGCCCATATAGGTCTTTATTTACGCAGTTAAAGAGACATAGCCAACTTTACTATTACATTCTGACTCGGTTTTTAACCTACTGTTGTCACAAGCAACACCTAGATTACTAAAAATGAAAGATTAGAGGATTTTTTCATGTCTAGATTTACAGTTTGTCATCTTCATACATTTCACAGTTTTCATTGTTTCCCCTGTATAGCTACAGTTAAGTTTCCCTAGTTGTCTTGACACAGCAACAAAGGAGAGAAAAACATTTTAGAATACCAGGAAATGTGATTGCTGGAAGCACACAAGTTTGGGAGAGGAGACTCAAGAGCACGTGCAGACCTGACACTACTTATAACTAATTTTTTTAAATGGACTAGATTTCAAATGTCTGGTGTTGCATTAGCTGTAGTTTATCCATATCCATTATCAACACACACAAGTTATTGGCTCAGCGATCACTGAAAAAATGAAGATGTGAAACAATCTGTACCTACTTGCCCCACACAACCCCAAACTGCTCCCTTTGTGTATTCAGAGTCATTATTTGCTTGCTTAAACCATAAAAATAGACCCTTTTTAGTTCTACTAGCACTGCGGAGCCAAACCTGGTGATGATGCGTGCTCAAGGAGGAAAGAACTAGAGCTTGAATTTCAGTTCCTGAATTAATTTTTACAGGGACAGCTGTTTTTATTTGTAAACTTCGAACACTTTTTTTGGGGAAAAAAACAGAACCCTTCAACGTCACTTTTCATAGTAACATAAAACAATAAAAATACGTTTACTGGTTCACTACATTACATGCATCTAAAGTTAAAGTTTAGAAATATTCTCATTCCTCATCTTTAACAAGCCTTCTCTTTATTTAATCTAAAGAAATACATTTACCTTGAGTATCCCTATAGTCTGCTGAGTCTTCTAAAAGATTCTTTAAATAATCTGCATAATAAAGAAAAAATATTACAGAAATATGTTGGGAAAGAACCAATGTTATAAAAAGGAATAAAAGCATAAAAATTGCTGGAAAAAATGTACTTTTGGGTAGACACGTGCAATAAATTACAGCCCCTAATGGATTTAAAAAACTCAGCTGAATTATTACTAAAATACTTGTTTTTGGAGTGTAACAGAAAATGTACTCTCAACAGCAGCACTGTTACACAATATCTGTGCACCACACAATATTTACATTGAATGTTTTAGATAAAAAAAAGCAATGATGAGCAGTGAAATAAGTAAAAAAATGTGTTGCTCTATTTTGCTCAGGAAGAGAGTTTACAGAAGCAGTGTCTTCAGGCAAATGATATAATTTGTATAGTAGTTATATTTCAGAACAAATCAATGAGCAGCATTTATCCATTAATTATTCAGTGTGACAACAGGCACCTATACAAAGCTATACTACGTGTACTTATTTGTGTTCAATTTTATACAGATCATGACAGATTTTGAAGATTACACGTTACGGTGTTTTGTGTTAGTACCTAACCTGATTGTAATAAATAATTACAAAAGTATTTGGCAAAAGAATGTTCTGATTGTTTTATTATGTGGAAGAATTTTTGTTCCAATAAAGGAAAAATACAGATAAAATAAACTATCAAATGTTGATGTGTGTTAGTTTGGTTGTGATCAATGATAAATCTAGTCTTTGCCCACTAGATGGCACACCTGATCCACAAAATATTTCTTGCTTTGAGGTTTTCGATCATTACTTACAAGACCACTAAAACTAACCTTAAACGCCACACAAATTGGGAAAACCAAACATATTCCCCTGGAGATTCCATTTCCTACAATATTTAATCAGAAAGTATAATGTACCACCAAAAGCACTGCATGTGTCACATTTGCAGCAGGCATCTGTTCTATACATCCTAAAGTTCTAAAGTGGTTAATGTGCAGAAGAGATGCAATCAGAAACTTTCAGGAAAATATACAATCTTTTATATATAAATTATAATAAATATTGCTCTCTCTCTATATATATATATATATTTTTTTTTTTAATTAGTGAACGTATCTGCATTCTGACATGAAAGTTTTGTGGAGGATCTAGTGAAGAGTAAGGCATAAAAGGTCAGGTGAGGGTGGGGAGAAGGAGAGTAGTACGTACATTCTACTCTAGAGGGAGGGAAAGAGAAAAGATTGATCCAGCCGGATCAGAGGAAGACCACCATTTTTTGCTGCACCTGACATTCTGTCTGATCATTAGTGGGCACCAGCCAATATTTGGGTTTTTTTAGTACTTGTCTCTTCGACACTAAACTCTCTCCCACAACAAAAACAAAAGTTATTTCCTTCGTCCTTTATATATCCCTAGAGATTTTTGCTGTGATGGCTACACAAAATAGTTAACCAAGTCTTGTATTTTAAATTAATTTGGTTAAACGGTTGAAAACCCCTATATGAACATTTTAAATTGATATCAACCATTTTTAAACCAATTTATCTGAAGTTGATTCCTTACTGACACACGTTAAAAAGCCATTTTTAAAACCGATTTAGCTTACATCAGTAAGGAATCAACTTATGATAAAATAATGTCATTTTAAACCAATTTAAAATATCCACATAGTTGTTTAAACCAGTTTAACCAAACTGGTTTAAAAATGCACACACCTTTAGCTAAACTAGAGCAAGCTACTGCACAGACAAGGCCTAAGAATGGCTAGAAGCCCTATGGGATAGCTGTCATTTATTTTTAAAAGTTAGTTACATGTTTTATCCCTCTTTCCCAACCTTTGCATAGTGCTCATCTTCATAGACTGAGCTCTCCAGGGGCAGGAACTGTGTTTTCCTATACACGTTGTGCATATTTTGTGCACTACTATAACCCAAAATAAGAAATCAGAGTTGAAATATGGTGTGGGTTTCCATCACCAGGGACTGAACTCGGGACCTCCTGAACTAAAAGCATGAGTTTTTACTAAAGAGCCAGGCTTTGTAACTGGCAGAGGTAACAAACTTGCATCTTCTGAGGAGCAGGTACATTAGGGGACACAATGCACACTGACCATTGTGTTACGATGGCACCCTAAGAAAACTATCCATTGCGAATGGCAACATAAATTTAAGACCCCAAAGTGATCTTAAATTCCCCGTGTAATAGGGACCCAAATAAGGAACTGAATATTTCTTGGCACATACATGCTTTATGGCATACTCTAAAGCTTTGTCCAAGATAAATAAATGAACAACATTTTATATGGTGCAATTCTTTTGACAGGTACATTTATTCACGGACAAAACTAGAATTACAAGTGCCAGAGAGAACAGAGAGACTAAAGACAAGTTTCAGCATAACATTTATTTATTTGAAACTCTGCAGTCAAAAGTAGAGTGTGGCTCTTATGTTAGGACTCTATGGAGTATCCAATTAAATTTGCAGCTGCTAAATGCTGAAATAATATTTATGTAATTTTGAACTTAACACTCCTTTGCACATCTGGCTAGTAGCCTCTGTTCGTGGCTAAAACCTATAGCTTCAAAGTAGATTTTGAACAGATGTTTCTAATCTCTCATTTTCCATGAATACACACTGGAAATTCTGTGCTTACAACAACCTTTCTGTAGTTAATGCCATCAGACTATTACACAGAAGGGTTTTTATAGAAATGGATACCATTATATTTTGCTAAAACACTATAATTTAGTACAAACATGCTTAACAAGATCAAACAACTATATGAACAAAACCCGATCAATGAGACTAAATCTCTTAGTTTAAAAAACAAAAATATTGGTGATCACTATTTAAACAAAAAAACTGAATAAGTCAAAATCAAGCATTATTTACAGAAGATATACAATATACTTAGAACAAAATATAGCAACCAGAGATGAACTTTTTATTGTAAGTGGAATTTCTAAGAGGGGAAGGATGAGAGATATGGTCTAATTTTCTTCTTCCTTCCTATTGCCTGACTTGAGACAGACTAAAGGAAGCATAAATATAATCACTGAAATCTACTTTTTTAGCTCTCAACTTGCCAAGGTCCTAATATACAAACAGAAAAAATATATTTATTCTAGGTTTCTCACATGATGTGGGTTTAAGTGAGATAAGCAGCAGGTTTGTGCAGGAGACATTTGAGTCTACAGTGATGGCTATCCCTTGGTATGATGGACAATTGAGAGATGGACAATGAATACCTACAGATACAGCAGCAGGCCATAGTACAAAGACAACCCAGTAAAACACAGAAATGGAGGGTGAGGATGTGCAGTGAACTGAGACAGAATCAGCAAGGAAAGAGGAAGAGAGAAAGGAAAGGAAAGGTTGAGAAAATGAATGAAGAGATCATAAGAAGGAAGAGGGCTCATCCCAGAACAGCATGGAGCACATGAATATTGCACAGCCTCCTTGAGTGATACAGGGATTTGGGAAGAGGACAGCAGGGAAGAATTTCGCTCCTTTATTTTCTTACTAGACAGCAGAGGCTTCTAACTATCCCTTACAGTAACCCTTTTAATGCTTGTTATGTAAGAATCAAACAATTAGTATGTGGAGAAGTGAAAGCCCACGTGAATAAATGGAGGAACCATATAATTGAACAGGAATACCGCTGAGATGCTCCTCTCTTTTGCAGATTTATGAGCCCATCTGCCTCTGACATTGACAGTAACAGGAGAAACAGAATGAAGAAGCAGCAATAATCTTGTAAATTGCTGCCACTGCAAAGGTACATGGAAACAGGAAAGTGGAAATGTATCACAAAAACAATTCTAGCCTATTGACACAGAGCACTTAGATAACATCGAAAAGGAAAACCAGCTGTCGACACCAAGAGGCCCAGCAGCTGCATTTCACTGATTATTTTTTTTCCTCTCCCTGCCACAATTTGCCCACTTTATTTCCTGATGCATCTACAGAATAGGGAATTTTGCCACTGGCTTTGAATGCAGCAACTTTATCATTTAAAATTACCTGCATTCTTGTTTCACTCATGCTGCCCAGCCTATTCTGATGCTGGGTCCAAGTACCTTCTTTGTGTTCTAAAGTCCCAGCAGTGCAGGATTTTCATGGAGACCACCCAGTATTAAGCAAAGGTACTTTAAACTGACAGAGTAGACAGACCATCTAGCTACACATGGAGGAGGGGCAAATAATCTCATTTTATGGCCAAGGCAAATATAATGCAATGTGGATTGATATTGCAGACTGAGCAATAGCAAGGGAAGTATAGCTCTCACTTTGAAGTTATTTTACTGTTCCTTCCAAGAACTATTATTAAAAAATAATCAGCATAGATGAGAGTCTGATCTTTAAGCTCTTCATCCCTCCCATGGAACAGAGAAAAATTCTGTTTAGAAACCAAGACCCTGATCTTGCAATCTGATGCATGCTGGTAGCCACTTACTCCTGCACAGGAGCAACAAGACTCTACATGGGCACAAGATCTGCCTGCACAGATCCAATTGCATGACTGGGGCCCTATGGCATCAGACAGGTAGAAGAGGATTTACAAGACCAGCGTTTTCTGTGAACTAACTCCCTCCCTCATCTCCTGCATTTAGAACCAACAATAACGAGGATTTTAAAGCCTTTGAGCAATGGGATCTCTGTCACAACTGCATTTATGAACAAGGTCCGTCCTCCTCCCTACCTTTTGGGGTTCCACCCCTTTTAAGAATGTCTTTGATCTCTTTTAGAAATCGAGACCCCACCACTGAATTTGGAATGAATAGCAGTCCCCCTGCCATGTCCAAAGTTAGCATCCTTTTAAAATAAAATGATCAGATATCTTTTTATAAGCTTTTACTTTTTCTTGTATTGTAAGAGACGTAAACACTTCCCACTTACAAATAACCTATTTGCATAGGGTTTTCCCTGCCTTCCCTCTTTGATTTTAATGCAACTGAAAATAAAGAGATTAGTTTTAATCAAAACGTTGTGGCTGTAATGTAATAAACAATCTGTATTATGCAGCAGCATCACTGATCTAACTACTGCAGGAAAAATGGCATTTCTTGGTTAGCTGCTGCAGAGCCAGAAAAGGGTCATGGAGCATTTTATTTTTGTAGTTACTACATATACAGATACTATTTTTAAATTTCTCAGCAAGGGACAGTAGCATGAAAAAAACAAAAACCTAAATATTTAAGAACTCTAGAGGATTCTAAATCCTTGACACTGTCCTTTATAATGCATGTTCCCTACATTCCTAAAACACAACTTTATAAACCAAGCAACAGAACTTAAACCCTATAATTTTTGTTAACAAGAATTAGGTTACATTTTGAGAAAGACAAGATTTCAGTGGAGGCAAAACATTTTCTTTAAAATCATGGCTAATTTCAGGAAAAAAAAGCCAGGCCTAGAGGATGTAGTACTCGGCTTAGAATTTATATTAAAAGAAAAATGTTTTTATTTTCAATTATCAGGACCTCTTCCCACCCACCCCCCATCTACCATGTTTGAAATCAATTCTCTTCCCTGCTCCTGATGACATGATTGGATTCCACAGCTGTGGAAACAGAGCAAACCATAACAAGGTTTGATGTTTGTGACTACTGCTGAATTTATCTACCAGAAAATGTATCACGTGGCTGGGAACAACCGCATTTTTCCTGTGTATTTTATGACTGCCAATATTACTGAGTAGAACTTCTAGCTGCACAGCACATTTTAAGAGAGTTTCATACATCTGTAATCAAGTAAATATCCTTTGCAGTGTTGTGATGGCCTAAATGCCAATTTCCTGGGACTTGTGAGGACTGGCTTTTAAACTTGTGAACAGCTTGTCAGTACCTGTCAAAAGCAGCCTGTACTGGGGAATCCTCTGAACTGGCTTGAGGAGATAGTGCTTGAGTGCCAGACTAGCACAGCGAGGACTCATCTGAAAGACAAACACCCAAAATAAATATCCACAGTCCTCTAATAGTCAATCCTCTGCTACCCAAAGAAGTTGTGCCTCTAAACAATTGACTTTTTCTTGTGTGCTGAAAAAACATGCATTCTGTTAACTCCACAGAAGTACATATAAATCTGAACTGCCTAAGTCAGACCTCAGCTATGCCACAAGTAACATTTATCTGTAAGCCCACTTGCTACAGTATTGCTAGTAGCCAGATCTGATCATTCCTCCACACAGAAGCACACACACACAAATAGTTTGTCTCACAAGTTAGGAAGATACCTAACAGGTAAATACTGGAATTCTATGCAAAATCAAAACATCTGCCTTCGTTCTAAGAAAACAATTTTATGAATCTCCCTCGAAATAAGGGAAACTTGTCAGCTAGCAGTGAAAGTAACCTGGTGGCATGCTCATTTGGAATTGCAATTCTTATCAATCAGACAGAACTGTAGTGAAGGCTGCAGCGTTCATTACAGAAGTCTCTAAGTGGTACAGAGCCCAAAGACACAACAGAGCGATAACCCTTTTTAAAGGGTCATTCTCCAACATGTTTTAATTACCATGGGCTGGCCCTCCCGTCACTTCTTTCAGCTCAAAACGCCTGAAAATCATTTATTTTGAGGTAATGCTACTTGTACACAAGCAACACTGACAAGAAGCACCTTCACTAACAGGGATAGGTTTTATCTCTTTCTTTGCTAACTGCTGTCTTGTTTTTCTCTCTCCTACATCCCTGTGCTCTCTCCTCCTTCTCACTTTAGCCTCCTTCTCCCTGCTGCAAGTAGCTTATCTAGCCATATACACACTCAACACATCGGGGATTGGTGAGAAATAGGCCCTCTGTGACCAGAAGATAGCTATGGCTGAGGCCTGGTCTACACTCGGGGAAGGGGGGAAATCGATCTAAGTTACGCAACTTCAGCTACGCGAATAACATAGCTGAAGTCGACGTACTTAGACCTATTCACCACAGTGTCTTTACTGCAGTAAGTCAACTGCTGATGCTCCCCCGTTGACTCCGCTTGCACCTCTCATTCCGGTGGAGTATCGGAGTCAACAGAAGAGCCCTCGGCGGTTAATTTATTGTGTCTTCACTAGACGTGATAAGTCGACCCCTGCTGGATCAATCGCTCTGGAGGTAAGTGTAGACATGCCCTAAGTTATGACTTTTCTACTGGAAAGGAAGTAGCACAGTACTGAGCTCAGTAGTTGCTTACTGTGTCGGTCTCAACAATTAATTCACTAGTGAATTAATCTCTGTCAAAATAATGACTAATCCTCACAAGCGCTCAGTGATGTTTATTCTGGATTGCATGTTTAAAGTTCACACCTCTTCTCTGATCTGTTTTCAAGGGGATAAAGTGAGAGGCCGGCAGGGGTACTTGGCGTTTTGCATGATTATTGCATGTGCTCGGTTAGAGGGCATTTTGGAAGAGGAATTGGTTTGCTTTATTTTCAGGTTCGCAGCTCAAGAAATTCACTTTCCTAGGTTTCCATTCCAAACCAAACACAGGATGCGAAGGAATACATTCTGCCCTAATTTTTACACTGCAACCCCAATCAAATCAATGAGTTTACAATGGTAGAAGTCAGTGCACAATTTGACCCAGACTCTTATACTTTTAGAAGCGACTAATTATTTTGGCTGTCCATCTTAAACCACACGAAAGAGGCCTTATTATTAGAAAGTGCTGAGCCTTCTGAAAATCCAGTCCCTTTAATGTGTCTCAAATTGGACACCCAAAACCACTAGCCATTAAGTTAAGAAACCAGAAATTAAGATCTCTCTTGCAAAAAAGAAGATACCTCAAAATCTTTAACTACAGCAGCAAAACTAGGGTTCTTCTTGCATTGTTCATCTAGCAGCGCAACATTCTTATCAAATTCTTTGATGTAAGTTGAATACATCTTTAAGTAGGGTCCTTTTTTCACAAATATATCAGCGATTCTTTGATAATCAATCCTGAAAAAGAGAATAAAGTAATTAAAACAGCACATAGCTATAAAAAAATAAATCTATGATTTAGAAACCCGCAGAGCTGATATTCTCTTTCGGAGCTCAGTACTGGATTAAAAAGAAGGCTTATTAAATAAACAGCTTGTGCAGAAACCTGCGGCCCGTGGGCAGCCCATCAGGGTAATCTGCTGGCGGGCTGCCAGTTTGTTTACATTTGCACAGCCGCCCACAGATCCCAGCTGTTCCCTGTGGACAGGAGCGGCGCCAGAGTTTCTGGCACCCTAGGCAGAATTCGGGGGGCGGCATTTTCTGTGCTTCCCACGGGGCGCGCGGGAGCTTCTGGTTCCACTCTCATTGCGCCACCGAAGAAGGCCCCCTCCGCCGAAATGCCGCAGGCGACAGCGGCAGTCATTGAGCTGCTCGATTGCCTGCCGCTGTTTTCCGCGGCACGTCGGCAGAAGGTTCTTCTTTGGCGGCGCGACAGGAGCGGAACTGGAAGCTCCCGTGCGCCCCGGGGGGAGTGCACAAAATGCTGCCCCCCGAATCCTGGTGCTCTAGGCAACTGCCTAGGGTCGCCTAATGGAAGCGCCGGCCCTGCCTGTGGCCCACGCTGCTTTCCGAGCTGCTACTGTCGGTGAACGGCGAACCACGGCCACTGGGAGCTGCAGGCGGCCGTGCAAATGTAAACAAACTGTCTGGCGACTCATCAGAGGATTACCCCGACGGACCACAGGTTGCCCACCACTGAGCTAGTGCTTATCTCGCTGGGGAAACCAAAAAGTGTACGTTAATTCTGTTCTTGTTGTTAAATTCTTAGCTTCTCCTCTCCAAATGAGATAAGCATTGATGTGCTGGCATCTCATCCTGTAGAGTGAAATAGGGAACTCAATTTTCAAACACTCACAATTTAGTCATGTGCCGATGGCCAAAATGTTCAAAAATAGGAACCTAAACTTAAGCTCCTGGATTCATATTTAGGCACCAGATTGAGGCCAATGGAAGTGTGAACGTTTCGCCTGATTTTTTGAAAGTGCCGCTTACCTCAATGCCCAAATGCAGATTCAAGACGACTCAGACTCAAGGGCAGAAGGGATCATTATGATCATCTAGTCTGACCTCCTGCACAATGCAGGCCACAGAATCTCACCCACCCACTCCTGTAACACACCCCTAACCTATGTCTTGAGTTACTGAAGTCCTCAAATCGTGGTTTAAAGACCTCAAGGTGCAGAGAATCCTCCAGCAAGTGACCCGTGCCCCATGCTGCAGAAGAAGGCGAAAAACCTCCAGGGCCTCTGCCAATCTTCCCTGGAGGAAAATTCCTTCCCGACCCCAAATATGGCGATCAGTTAAACTCTGAGCATGTGGGCAAGACTCACCAGCCAGACACACAGGAAAATTCTCTGTAGTTACTCAGATCCCACTCCATCTAACATCCCATCACAGACCATTGGGCATATTTACCTGCTAATAATCAAAGATCAATTAATTGCCAAAATTAGGCTATCCCATCATACCATCCCCTCCATAAACTTATCAAGCTTAGTCTTGAAGCCAGATATGTCTTTTGCCCCCCACTGCTCCCCTTGGAGGGCTGTTCCAGAACTTCACTGCTCTAATGGTTAGAAACCTTCATCTAATTTCAAATCTAAACTTCCTAGTGTCCAGTTTATATCCATTTGTTCTTGTGTCCATGTTGGTACTAAGCTTAAATAATTCCTCTCTCTCCCTGATATTTATCCCTCTGATATATTTATAAAGAGCAATCATATCTCCCCTCAGCCTTCTTTTGCTTAGGCTAAACAAATCCAACTCTTTGAGTCTCCTTTCATAAGACAGGTTTTCCATTCCTCGGATCATCCTAGTAGCCCTTCTCTGTACCTGTTCCAGTTTGAATTCATCCTTCTTAAACATGGGAGACCAGAACTGCACACAGTATTCCAGATGAGGTCTCACCCGTGCCTTGTATAACGGTACTAACACCTCCTTATCTTTACTGGAAATACCTCGCCTGATGCATCCCAAAACCGCATTAGCCTTTTTAACAGCCATATCACACTGGCGGCTCATAGTCATCCTGTGATCAACCAATACTCCAAGGTCCTTCTCCTCCTCTGTTACTTCCAACTGATGCGTCCCTAATTTATAACCAAAATTCTTGTTATTAATCCCTAAATGCATGACCTTGCGCTTTTCACTTTTAAATTTCATCCTATTACTATTACTCCAGTTTACAAGGTCATCCAGATCTTCCTGTAGGATATCCCAGTCCTTCTCTGTGTTAGCAATACCTCCCAGCTTTGTGTCATCTGCAAACTTTATTAGCACCTTCCAACTTTTTGTGCCAAGGTCAGTAATAAAAAGGTTAAATAAGATTGGTCCCAAAACCGATCCCTGAGGAACACCACTAGTAACCTCCTTCCAGCCTGACAGTTCACCTTTCAGTATGACCCATTGTAGTCTCCCCTTTAACCAGTTCCTTATCAACCTTTCAATTTTCATATTGATCCCCATCTTTTCCAATTTAACTAATAATTCCCCACGTAGAGCCGTATCAAATGCCTTATTGAAATCAAGGTAAATTAGATCCACTGCATTTCCTTTGTCTAAAAAATCTGTTACCTTCTCAAAGAAGGAGATCAGGTTGGTTTGGCACAATCTACCTTTTGTAAAACCATGTTGTATTTTGTCCCAATTACCATTGACCTCAATGTCCTTAACTACTTTCTCCTTCAAATTTTTTTCCAAGACCTTGCATACTATAGATGTCAAACTAACAGGCCTATAGTTACTCGGGTCACTTTTTTCCCGTTTCTTAAAACTTAACTTTAGGCTTCTATTTTTGAAGAACTTGCTTTGGTCCAAAATCCGGTTGCTCAAATACATGGATATGTCCAATTAATGCACCCAAACGTCAATTCAAGCATCAAACTGGGAATTTGGATGCCCCGTTAAGGTGCCCTCATTTGAAAATTTGGTCCTTAGGCTCAGAAGTCAGCTCGAGTCTAAAAAGCACAGATTACTATAGAGTAAATTTCTTCTTACACTAAAATTCACTTCACTTCACAGTTAAATATTAAAACCGTGGAAAAAAATTGCATTCTAATTGATCATTACCAGTGAGACAGTCTCTCTTCTAATTCTCTGAGGAGGTCCCGATTAAGTTCATACAGCTGAGGTAGGTAGTACAGGATCTGATTCAGGATCCTATCCTCAATCACTGGCTTTCCTAGCTGCCTGGAAGCATGTGCCACTGCATCCCGGAAATCCTGTTGGAGTACAGAGAAAAACAAAACAAAACAAAAAAAACCACCTCACTGAGAAACTGGCCTTCGGCAACAATACATATGACAGTACTTCCCTTGCAGAAATGTTGCAGAGTGTTACCTGTTACAGAAGGCGAGATGGTACCATCTGTTTTATGTTACTGTGTGGCTTTAACACACGGCCTGTCTACAAGGGGAGTTATTCCCAGTGCTTGCAGAACTTTTGGATGCAAAAAGTCACATTCCTGGGTCCATGTGCTGAGTTTGAACTAGCCCTCCAGTCAGGGGCGGCTCTAGAGATCACGCTGCCCCAAGCAGCGCGGAGCGCTGCGCCGCCCTTCCCCGGTCCCGCGGCGGGTCCCCTCTTCCCGCGGCTCCGGTTGAGCTCCTGCCGACGTGCCTGCGGCAGGTCCACCGGAGCCCGGGACCAGCGGACCTGCCGCAGTCATGCCTGCGGGAGCTCAACCGGAGCCGCGGGAAGACGGGACCCGCCGCAGTCATGCCTGCGGCAGGTCCGCTCGTCCCGGGCTCCGGTAGACCTGCCGCTGGCACGCCGGCGGGAGCTCCACCGGAGCCAAATGCCGCCCCCCGGGAAACGGCCGCCCCAAGCGCCTGCTTGGCGCGCTGGGGTCTAGAGCCGCCCCTGCCTCCAGTGCACAGACATCAGAACAAGAGCTGCATTGACAGTTGAGAAGCAAGTGGCGATCACACTGTGGAAGCTTGCAATGCCAGACTGCCTATTGGTCGGTGGGAAATCATTTTGAAGTTGGAAAATCTACAGTGGGGGCCATCGTCATGCAAGTGTATGGGGACATTGTTTCCCGCTACACAGGACTGTGACTCTCAGCAACGCGCAGGAAACAGTGGATGGATTTGCAGCAATGGGGTTCCCGAACTGTGGTGGGGCAACAGACAGCATGCATATCCCCATTTGTAGGAAGGTGGACTGGTGCCAGAATACATCCACAGAAATGGCTACTTTTCCATGGTTATGCAAGTGTTGGTGAATCACTGAGGACACTTCACTGATATCAGTGTGGGCTGGTCAGGGAAGGTGCATGACACTTGCATCAGAACACAGGCCTGTTCAGAAAGCTGCAAGCAGGAACAATCTTTCCTGACCAGCAGATTACCATTGGTGATGCTGAAATGCCTGTTCAATTACAATTAATTCTGCTTTCAGTAGCACTAGGCATTCTGCAGTCTACGTTATTAAGTAATAAAGATTAAATTATTTCCAAAAAATAAAAATTTATTGCATAAGAAAAACAGTGCAAAGACTATTGTGCAGTTAAAAATGACACAATGCAAACTTATAAAAATAAATGGAACAGAACTTTAAAATTAGAACGCTAGAAAAACATTCATGTCCAGTATCAGAGGGGTAGCCGTGTTAGTCTGGTTCTGTAGAAGCAGCAAAGAATCCTGTGGCACTTTATAAACTAACAGACGTTTTGCAGCATGAGCTTTCGTGGGTGAATACCCACTTCTTTGGATGCAAGCATTGCATCCGAAGAAGTGGGTATTCACCCACGAAAGCTCATGCTGCAAAACGTCTGTTAGTCTATAAAGTGCCACAGGATTCATGTCCAGTTCAGTCCATTTCTGCCAAACATACACCAACCATGTGAAGCTGTTATTTTCCTTACTGTCCCCCGGCCTGGAGTGACAGGAATAGGGTTGTGGCCCATGATGTCATGTGGAAAGTTTGGAGGGAGTTGGGGTAAGGAGCTGTGAAAATGGAATTCCTCACTGAGTGCAAAGGAAGGTGAGCCTGGGATCGTTGGACCCGGTCAAGAAGTTGGCAGCATTTGTGTTTGCTGGCTGAGAACCCCTATTATGTCCTGGTGCATCTCCCTCTCCTTTTCCTCCTGGAGCAGGTCTCCTTTCTGCGCTTTCCTTCTCCAGGTTGTCTGCTATATTCACCCTCCAGGCCTTCTGTTCTAGATCCCAGTGAAGCACTGGCTTTCGGATCTTACTGAACATGTTCTCCCTAGTCTGCTTCTTTCTCCTCCTTCGGATCAGGCATGCCACAGGTGTGGAGGGGGAACCCCTCCAGGCTGCAGGAGCAGCTACAAAAAACACAGCCAGATGCATCATTGTATTTATAATCACAACAGAAAGCGAATGATAAGTTTCAGAACTCCCCTTCCTTATAAAAATTTTAAATCAGACCTGCTTATTGACACTTCGGGTTTGGAATGCCTCTGTGCAGCACTGCTGCCCAGCCACAGCCATGGTGACTATGACCTGTCAGCGGCAGGGGTGGAGGGTGGGTGGGAAGGAGGAGGGAATTATTCAGTTGCATAAAATAAAATAAAAATTCGGCCCTCGGGTACAGGGCAATGCACTGAATACCAGCACTCCTTTCCACAGGCAGTGGTGATTTTAGCCGATATCTCATTCCTGAGGGTAACAAAGGCACAGAGCACAGCTGCTGCTGGGTATCCCCAAGCCGCCTGGTCCCATATGCCACTAGCCTGTTTACTGCAATAAAGTCATCACAGAGTGGAATGGGACAGTGTCCTACAGAGCAGGAAGATAGAAGGCAGCCATCTCCAGAAGCCTTCAGGAAAGGATTGTGGAGTACCTCCCTGAAAGATCTCAACAACTCCTCTCAGGAGGCTACAAGGGATATCCCTATGTACATAAACAAGCTGCTTCACCTCTGTCTCCCACCCTCCCCCCAGCTTACCCCTACAGGGGAATGAAAAGCAGATAACTCTACCACTGTTTGTTTTCTCTCTCTCTCTTCTCCTAGGAAGAAAATTGAAAGCAAATATTTGCATCCTGCCAACATGGGGCTGGGTGGGGTGCCATTTTCAGGTTTAAACTTTGTAAGGGTGAATACATGCACACACTTACCTAAGGTTCCTGCCCCTAGATCAGGGTCATCGATGCTTGGCTGGCAGGACTAGAATGTGATAGAGTCTCAAAGAGATCCTGGCTCATTTCATGGCTGGATTCCCAGCCACATGTCCCTCCTTCTCACTGTACAGAGCAGGGGTATCTGTCATGGATTCCTCCGAGGTATCCACGCTGGTCTGAGGATGGTGGTGGGGTCTCCAGCAATGATGGCATGCAGCTCATTGTAAAAGCAGCAGGTCTGTGGCTCAGCACCAGACTGACTGTTAGGCCCCCTGGTCTTGTGGTATGCCTGCTGCAGTTCCTTCACTTTCATGTGTCACTGTTGCTGATCCCTGTTGTCCTCTTTCACCTGCATCCATCCTCTGTGCAATCTTTTCGTAGCTGTCAATGTTTCTACAGCTGATCCGTAGCTGTACCTGCACAGGTTAGTCTCCTGACAGGCCCAGGAGATTCAATTTCTCCTGTCTACTCTAGACAGGAGTGCATCTAGAATGTGTAGCCAGTGCACTTGGTTGGGCGGTTGCACACAACAAAGGACAGCTGTTAGGTATGCTCCCCGAGTGGGACAATCAGGAAACAGCCATTTCGAACATATGCAGGCGGATTTAGGGTGGGGGGGTGGCTTACAGTCTCCATAACCCCCAGAGTGGTCACTGTTGGGCACAGTGGGGCAGCTACTGGAGGACTGTTAGCGTCAACATAGGTTGTGCAGTGTCTACACTTGTTCCACATTGACCACAGTACGTCGACCATGGCTCAGTGCCATTCGGGGAGGTGGCTTTACTGTTTCACCGTAACAAGGTGCCTATGCTGGTCGAAGACAAGTTTGAATGTAGACACATGCACAACTAGGTCGACTCAACAAGACATCTTACATCAGCCTCACTTTGTAGGGTAAGCCAGTCCCTGGAGAAAACCAACCAAGTGACACTGGGGCTGTCAGGTTTGTTTTGTTTGTTGTTCGTTTTTTTTTAATATCATAAATAGTTTGGCACAATCAATATTTACCTACAGTGGGAAAACTGATCGCTCATCCTAGAAGGTGGTACATTCTCTATACTACAAAAACCTCCCAAACAAACCAGGCTATCATGTTTATTTGATCCTCACTGAACATATAGGGTGAAAAACCTGGCCCCCCCTGAAGTCAATGAGAGTTTTGCCATTGACTTTAATGGGGCCAGGATTTCACCCATGGGTCCTGAATATCTTTTCCACCACTTACAATGAAACTTGCACCATTTTTAAAAATCTTGCAACACCAGTGTACCTTACTTAAAAACAGTTGAATAATTCTATATGATATGAGCTAAGTCAACGTCTAGGAAGCCAAAGGGAAGAAAACCTGAACTACAGGCACGTGGCTCCTATAGCCTCTCAGAACAACTTTCCCCTGGAGCCGAGTGCTGCTGGGGTGGAGGAGGGAGACCTCACAGCCATCCATACCAGCTCTCTCAGTTAACAGTTCCATCACTGCAGCACCCCTCTCTAGGCTCATCCACCCAAACATCCCTGCCACCATCTCCCAGAAATATCCCCACAAGCTTCAATCACATGGTTCCATGGGTCACAAAAGGCTGGGATTGGGTAGTTCGTAGCAAAAAACTGCAGGCGATTTTTGGGCAGCAGTGACTAGAAAGGAAAGGTCAGGAACTAACATATTAGAGTTTTTAAAAAAAAAGAGCAGATGGCGTTATTCATATGGAAATTCTCTTTCACGCATCATCTGTGCAGACTAGTGTCACA
Organism: Mauremys reevesii; assembly: GCF_016161935.1. NCBI lineage: Eukaryota > Metazoa > Chordata > Testudines > Geoemydidae > Mauremys > Mauremys reevesii. The sequence goes on along the minus strand of NC_052623.1, from coordinate 278,842,177 downwards.
TAGCTTACTATCAGCTGCAGGGTTTCCTGACCTTAGGGCAATGGTTTCCAAACTTTTAACTAAGATGACCCATCAACTGAATTTTGTGGTTTTTTTGCAACCCACCGCTATAAATACATACATTATACAGAAACCACCATTTACTATAGAGCAGGGGTCAGCAACCTTTCAGAAGTGCTGTGCCGAGTCTTCATTTATTCACTCTAATTTAAGGTTTTGCGTGCCAGTAATACATTTTAATGTTTTTAGAAGGTCTCTTTCTATAAGTCTATAATTTATAACTAAACTACTGTATTGTTGTATGTAAAGTAAATTAGGTTTTTTAAATGTTTAAGAAGCTTCATTTAAAATTAAATTAAAATGCAGAGCCCCCCAGACCGGTGGCTAGGACCCAGGCAGTGTGAGGGTCACTGAAAATCAGCTTGCGTGCCACCTTTGGCACGTGTGCCATAGGTTGTCTACCCCTGCTGTAGAGTGACCAGATAGCAAGTGTGAAAAATCAGGACAGGGGGTGGGGGATAATAGGCGCCTATATAAGAAAAAGCCCCAAATATCGGGACTGTCCCTATAAAATAGGGACATCTGGTGACCCTAATTTACTATCTTTAAATCCTGTAATAGTGCAACAGTAGGACTGATTTTGTATTAAACTTCATAAAAACAGTATTGTATGAAAAAAAAGTTGTCACACGGGGTATTGCTGTCAGATCCCAGCACTCATTTAAAAACAAAAAACAAAAAAAAACCCACCACCACCACAAACCAAGGCTGGATTAATGCATAGGCAAACTAGGCACGTGCCTAGGGCCAAAATTCCTGTGGAGAGGGGACCACCAAAAATCATACAGTAGACTCCTTCCCCTCCACAGCCTCCTCCTTGCTCTGCCAAGGGGCCACAGACCACCTGCAGCAGCACCCTCTGCTCTGGCACCACAACCCAACTTGCTGTAGAGAAGAGGCATTGGCTGCCTGGCCATCATGATGGAGGGGTGACCAGGCCAAAACCCACATGGTGTTGTGACCCCGTGTGCCAGGTGGCAACACCTGGAGCACAGAGCCAGGCCCAGCCTCATGGCACAGGAGCCGCTGCTGTGAGGTGAGTGAAGGGCAGGCTTGCTTTCCAACACCCCCACTCCCAGGCCTCCCCTCTGGACCCATGACTCATTCAGAACCTTCCTATGACCCGACCCACAGCTTTAGGGCACTGCTTAACACTGAAATGATACAAGGAATTGCAATGACTAATACAGCCCAAATACAGGGATTCTGAAGAGCTTTGGGCAAAATACATCATGTTTAGTACTTGTAACTGGCACACTTAGCAAGAGCAGACACTTACTGAGTCTGATACATGAGCCAGCAAGAGACTAGTAAATGCTGGGTCTCTCTGTTTGTAGCTCAGCCTTGGAGGGAGTTTTTCCCCCAAAACAACATAACTTATGCCAGAGGACAAAGCAAGAATTTTATTCATCCATTGTAAGGCGCAATGCATGAAAGTTTGTTTATATATAATACAATCAGCTGAAGCAGCTCCTTCCTCACAAGACACTGAAAAAGGAATAGAGAGTCAGTTTAAAGCACCATTTAAGTTACTGGTATAGCATATGAAGACTCTGGCATGTGTTTGGGCACAGGAGACCTTGGTGCTCTCTCTGAGATGATCCAAGGCCCACTGAGGTCATCATTAACTTCAGTGAGCTTTGGATAAGACCATGTCACTTAATCATCAAAATAACGGCCAGTCAAGATACACCGCTACCTCGATATAACGCCACCCGATATAACACAAATTTGGAGATAACGCGGTAAAGCAGTGCTCCGGGGGGGCCAGGCTGTGCACTCCGGTGGATCAAAGCAAGTTCAATATAACATAGTTTCACCTATAACGCGGTAAGATTTTTTGGCTCCCAAGGACAGCGTTATATCGAGGTAGAGGTGTACTTGATTGTCAGCCCAGTCCCTAATAAGTCAACAGAGGAACTACTGCAGAGACGAAAGAGAGGTAGTATAGGAGATACGAAGCAAATCAAATTAAACCTACAAATGGTGACAAACCAGACAGCTAAACAAAAAAAATGAGGAGAAAAGGTTCAGATTTCTTGGGAATTATCAAATCACTGTTATTGAACATGCACTGTGCATTGGTTACAATAGTAATGTTACAAACTTATTTATGACCGGCAGCTCTTTTGAAGTAATCCTCCTGAGGTTCATCTTGAGCTGCAGTTAAAAAGATTTGAAGGCAGACAGCATAAGCCTGAGGAGTGAGGGTGGGAATAGGAGGGGGAAGAATGAAATGGATAGGAGAATACAATGACTGTGTCTATGTTCAGAGCTATTGGTCCACTGATTACGAAATTCATTTACATTGTGTTCGTGTGTCGAGAGCCCAGAATGGCTGCATTTTTAATATGGTTAAACAGAAAATGGAGAAAAATGAAACTTCACTCCAAAAAAATGCATGTCATTCAGTACAAGGATATTTTTACCTACAAGAAGAGCAGTAATTTAAGAATTACAGTGAAGTTAATTTAATTGCCTGCTTCCCTCTAAAGCTAATCTGTTCACTACTAAAGAGAAAAACATGACCAACTTTCTTAACATAAATCACTGTTAAAGTTAACATATATATGTATACTTGGCACTCGGTGATCAGTATCACATGCAATTACATTGAAATAATCCACATTACACTCACAGATTTTATAGCTATAGAAGAACATAACATTGCTAAAGCCTCCTCCTGCACTGAATTGTTCAAAGGCCATCACCCTAGCTGCCATAGGCAACGTGTTCTGTTTGAAGTAACGCAGCAAGAACATTAAAGGGAATTTTTAGGACTCATACTTTATATTTAAAAACACTTCTCAAATAAAATAAACTGAACTCTACTCAGGCTGTATTTTTTAAAAAGCTAAAATATTCACTTTTTAAAATGAGACATTTACTCAATTGAATAGTACCATTTGTGACAAGACAGAAGTTTCACATGATATGTGACACGCATATAAATATTATATTTGTGTGTGTGTGTGTGTGTGTGTGTGTAAAAAATAAAAAGGTATGCTGACATGCAGTTTCTTAACAGGATTATTTTTTTCCCTTTCAAAGTAAATAATAATGGCCCAGATGCTCCAAACTGCTTCATGCAATGCTGTTTGGAGGATCCAGTATTATGTTGTTATATTCTAGTCCAATTGTAATTTTCTTGCGCCTCCTTTCTTTGTGTACACAAAAGAGATTCCCTTCATTTCCCTACTTTGAGATGAAAGCACATCTGGTTGTCACGGGAATGCGTGTTACACAATGGCACCCATTTCTATTACAGATTGCCTCACTATCCAGTAGAGGAACCAGTGGCTCCTGGGGGAGCTCAGTTACTCCAGTAACTTGTAAATTACTTACAAATACTTCATTTTTCAGTTAATGTCTGGTAAGACACTCCTAACAAATGCATGAATGGGCTTGCCCCCCTTCCCCCCTTTTTTTAATCTACACCCTTGCCAGCACTTTGTAGCAATGTGTGAGCTACTCTGGCGTCAACAATCCTTTGACACCATTTCCTCAGCTAATTAGGCAACTGTGGAACTTGAAACAGCACTGACCCAGTTATGAATCATTCGTCATCCCCACGTACCCTTCTCCTTCTCTCCCAGAAAGGCCTTGTGTCACAGTGACTTGCATCTCTCTCACTAGAAAGTTGCAAGTGCAAGGCCATGACAAGTGACCCCTATAACTTAGTATTAGCCTGGGAAACTAGGGGAAAGATGTGGATTCAATTTCCAATCTACCTTAACCACATGCTGAACTTTCACTAAACTGCTGGCCTGAGCCCATATGGGCTTCGGATTTCTGTACAATTGCATATATATATATTTCATTTAAAATTTGTGAAATTAACATTCCACTTTTCAGAAAAAGCATGGATCAGACGCTTTTTGACTGCACAGGGTGAAAGACAGACATTGTTTAAGCAAGATGTGTCAGAAAAGAGATAAAAATAAAGTCTTTTTTTTTTTTAATTGCAATTTAAAAAGACAGACAACTGCATAATTTAATGCTGATCCTGGCATCCTTTTGCTTGGGCTCCATTCACATGTTCACCCTGGTTTGTAGTCACACACTTCTTGTCATACATAAACACACCATCAGCAGAAACACCTTTCAGTTAATGTATAATTCCTGCTTAAGTACAAATCCAAAGAGCTCAAATATCAGTTTGGTGTCAGGAATTTTTTTGCATCTGGACACTCTTCAAGGCACGCACACACACACACAAACTTCTACATTCTAGGAAAGGGCCAGGCTGCCACAACATGGCAAACTGCAAGTGCGACTGCATGGGACATAATTGTAGATCTTGCAAACACATATTTAATACAAAAGGTCAATACATACACTGAACTATATCAGTGATACTTTATAATGAACTCAGTACATGCTGATTGTTCTGTTTTTCAGTTATACGAATTACCTCATCAGTCCTGGAAAGCTGACAAGCAATTCTATGTCGTTTTCATGACTAGTACAATAATTCACAGGTCTTTAATAGCATAAGATAATTGACTATGTTGTAAAAATTAAGTATCTGACTGGGGAGATGTTCACAATATCTTAATGCAGAGAATGGACTAGATAACCCACCAGTGCTCCCTGCCAGACCAAATTATTTCATTAACATCTCTTTATAATCTAGCTACAGCTGTAATTCATTATTAAATGTCTCGACCAGATCTGACACCACCCTTCAGCAATACTAAAGCCCTCCAGTAGTTTAGAGAGCTGTACTGGCATCCTCACCTCACATCTGGCAGGTAGGTAAATATTACTTTTACAGGCAGAGAAACTGAGGCAGAGAGGTTCAGAGAACTGCCGAAGGCCACGCAACAAATCACTGCCCGAGCTAGGATTGGAGCTCAGGAGTTCCTTGCTCCCAGCCTTGTGCTTAGTGCTGTACTCTATACTGCTCCCCCAGATCTATTATAATCACTTCTTTGTAGTATTTGACTGCCATTTAGTTTACATTGTGAAGTCTGAGTCTAATCTTTAGATTTCTTAGAGAATAAAGTATTTTGATAGTGTATTTATGCTGCGAGAACAGCAACAAGCTAACCCAGAGTTCCCAAACTGGTGAGCATGGCCCTATTGTAGCCCAACGAGAGTGCACAGGTGGAGGAAATAAAGTCCCATGATCTCAGAGCCACACCTCTCAAATATGAATGTGCTTGTGGCTGTGGCTAATGCTTTGGGTGGCTCTTGGAAAGCCACCTGCCTTGTCTTCCTGCTATAGCAGTGGCCCCTAATGTAACTAGGCGTAGGAGCAACTCATGGGGATGGGGCTACAGACTCAGGCAGCAACCCACAGGTCCAAGCTTCTCTCCTCTGTTCCCAGCACTCAGCTAAATTGCAAGGGCATATGCATCTGGCCTTAAGTGAGATGCCCCCATCCTAAGTAGTCTGTAGCCTTTTGTTGACGGGGAGTCACAGAGACAGCAAAAAAGAGGAGTGGGGGGAGAGGGAGGGAGAGATACATCAACCAGAGGCAGAAAAGGACAGGAGAGAATATGGACAAAAGAAGAAGAAATGGCAGCTAACATATAAGGGCATTGCTGATGGGGACAAGAAGAGGTGGCACCCATCTGCCAATTCTTTACTGGAGGGAAACCCCACCAGAAAGTGGTTGGGGGCCACTGAGCTAGCCTATGCTGCATACTGAATTAGAGAGTTCAAAATAAATCCCACATATTGTCAGTATGCATTTGTGCATTACACACATATATGAGAAGCAGCTATTTCCCTATCTATGGTCCAAATTTTCAACTAGACTCAACTGGCTTCTACCACTTGCATATGCAGTCACTGCAGCTCTGTAGTTCAGTGCCTAAACACCCAGTCTTCAAACAAACAAAATCAGTGGCCACTTTTTGAAAATTTATTCCTGTATGTAACCTGTCAGACACTAACATTTCAAGATGCCTTTTCATGCATACATGTTAGGAGCTGGAAGATGAGAACATGAGAAATCTTGAATTTTTCCTGTTGTGTACAAGATAAAGGCCAAGCGACTGGTGACTGAGTGCCCAGCATGAGATACTTAAAGAGACCCAATTTTCAGAAGGTGGATGGCTCAGCACTTTCTGAAAATCAGGTACTCATTTGCCAGGTCTCAAGTTGGGCCCCCAAAGAGCAAGGCACCTAAAATCACTTATGACAATCTTGACCCTGCAGCATAATCTGTTATAGCCTTGTGTAAATCTTAAAGAAAAACTAGGGTCATGAGCATTAATTCACTTCGGCTTAGCAAAAGCTCAAATTACAAATGGAGTGTGCAAGCCTTGTTTAGCTAGCATTCTCTAAACTCAACATCCATCAAGCTCACAGCAGGTGACTTGCTAGATCTGCCATTAAAAAATGCTGATTTAATGTCTGCTGATGGGCCACTGGTTTTATTTTTACCAGCTCCTAGCTATTATAACTCACCAGTAGCAAAAGTTTATTTGTATTACAGTAGCATGCAAAGACCTCCATCAGTCTCTGGCGTACAAGACATTGTACAAGCACCCTGGAAAAGACACTCCCTGTTCTACAGAGCTTATCTAATGCATTACACTGGCATATGGGTAAAGACAACCAAGAAATGACTAACCCAGAGACTCTAGCAGACAAAATGTGGACAGCAATTCAACAAATGGAAGACCCCTAATCACTGTTTAATTTTGTTCACTCTACAACCCATAAGGCTAAATGAGGCTTTGAGAGCTGGAGGGCACTAGTAAGGGGGCACACCCATATACCTACTGAGTGCTGTGGAGGGAGCCATGTGGCCTATGCAATACCTCCTGGATACTGCACAGGGTAAAGGGTGTGTAGGCCCCCTGGCCTTTCGGGGTATGGAACATTTCAGCCAGTGGTGGACAATCTGCTTGTTCCTTGGGCTCCATAATGCTTTGAAGCCAGATGAGAGCTGTCTTCTATGGAAGTACCTTGCGACCTCCTCTGGGCTAGAGCATACCCTTGCACAGGCCAGCCATAAACTGACCCTAAAAGATAGTATAGCACCAAGCTGCACACTGTTTTGATTTAAGTGTTTTGTTTTTTGAAGCTCCTGAGAGTAAAGTTTATGCACTTTAATAGAACTTCATCCTTCAAAGGAGGAGCGAGGACACAGGATTACAATTAAATGAGTCATTCACCCTGGAACAACTCCATTGACTCAACACATTTTGGCAAACTTCATTGTGCAAAACTGAAGACCAGTATCTCAATCAGCACCTTTATAGCAAACACAATGCTTACATTAATTCATGATATTACATAAATGATCCCAAACCAAAACATTTTCTATATGATCAAACATTTTGTCTTAAGTATCTATTTTTTGCTCTTCTCATGAAATAAAAAATTAAAACAGCCTTCAAATGGGCTCTTTGGAGTTGTTTCAGCTGAAGCAATTTAGTTAATATAATCAACAAAATTAGACTCGGTTATGTAAAGCCAGCGTGCACCTATATCCCCATCCTCAATTACCTTAACTTCCACTTCAAGTGCTCTTAAAAATGATTGTGTAAAATGGCACCGTCTCACTCAGATCTGCTCCCTGGGAGTATTCAGCATTATGCTTGTTGATTTCAATAGCAAAGGTAAGAGTTTACTGCTCTTTTCTCCTGTTAGTGCTGCAGAGCCAACGTTGCTAAGACTGAGTGAGCTAAATACACCTCCACTCTATACACCATCCAAAGAATTGCTTACTCAGCTCCAAGTAGCTGCAGCTGAAGAAACACACTGGGCCTCATTTGGCCTGAAGAACCTTTATTACAGGTGATGAAGCACAGGGTGGAAAGGGCCCAGGCTTCACTTTGGGAGCCCAAGATGAGTTGCTTAGCTGGCAGTCAGTAAGCTAAACAAATGAGACAAACTACTGAGACACAATAAAAGTGAAATCCCACAATGGCAGTGCTGCAAAATTACTTTCCGCATAGTACCTCACTTTCATAATTGTCTTTTAAGTGGCTTTGCATCATTCTTGTGGATAGTCAGATTCCCTGGGAGTATTGTTTCATTTAAACACAATACTGGGTTTCCATAAACTCTGCCAATAGGGATGGTGATTTTCCTTTCAATGAAAATAAAAAAAATGCTTCCCAGACAGTCCTGGCTGCACTGATGAAGCTTTTCCAGACTAAACTGTCTATTATTATTTATATTGGAGCACCTGGAGACCCATTGAGATCACAGCCCCATTGTGATAGGCAGTGTACACAGTCCCAGCCTGAAAGAGCTTATGATCTAAACAGACAAACACAGGCAGAGAGAACTGAAGTGATTGCCTAAGGTCACACAACAGATCAATGGCAGAGGAGAGACTAGATCCCAGATCTGAGACTCAGGTCAGCATCCTCTCCACTAGACTACACCGCCTTTATGTTCGGATGTGTGTCCCTGAGCCAACAAGAGCCCGCATTCATTTGAGAACATTCCTACATTCAGTTTACTTTACAGCTAGCAACTAATTAAAAACGTACACCTTTGCTATTTAAACACTATCTGTTCATAGTGCCTTACGCTCAATTCCCCAAACAGGTATTTAAGATGCTTGGTGCCTGGACTAAGTACAATGCTGGTTGTAAACTATAAATTGGTCATTACTATCTGACACGGCCGTTTAAAGTTCAAGCCCTAACAGACTCAGAGAACAATTACTCAAAAATATAACTAAAATCAACAGGTGGTTTAGTAATATTTTTGTTTCCTGTGTTAGAGAGGATGTCTCTTTTACAGGCACAGAAAAAACGCATCCTTGTTTCCAATCTGGCAGAATGTGCTGCACAAGAGACTCATTAGGAAAAAGCAGAAATGTTTAATATGTAGAACTACCTCTCCTTCCTGGGGGAAAACTACTCAGGAGAGGTAGAGTGAAGGAAACTGAAAATCAGGACATGAGAAAAAATATGATTTCTTATAACCTTTATCAGTACATTCTTGTGATGTAAAAAAATTATGTACTCTTAACTTAGTAGTTCTGTTTATACAATCCATTTCCAATACTTTTTGCTGTGGGTCTTCTAATATGTTAGACAGCAAAATCATGTGCCAATGAAAGCCAAACTCCAAAATGCATACCTGTAAAGAGTTATAGCTCAAAACACACAGTACTACGATGGATGACTGCAGTACAAAAGCCCAGATTTAAACAGATTATCTAAGAATCAGGTAAAGTATTTTTACATACATTGTACATATTCAAGTTGGTAAAAAAATAATAATTTTAAAAGTTTTTTTAATAAAAAAATTCATACTACTATTTATGGAGAAAGAATTATTCTTGCCAAACAACCAGACAGATCATTAACAAATAAGGAGCTATAGTAAAACAATTAGGGACATATTCTTACATTAGCTTACATGGAAGTTTTGCATGAGCATCAAGGAGGATACCACCACACATTTACCCACTATACTTGTCAGAGAAAAATGCCAGCAACTTAGAATGTTTTTTATACTGCTGCCTAATTAGGCTTATTCAGTGTTTTAAATGAGGAAATATTAAAGAAAATACAGTTCAGTACAATATTGTATAAATGCTGAACTTTAAGAGAACAAAGAACAAAAAAAATGTACTAGATACTTACAATGTGTAAGAGCTTTAGCACATCCACAAATCTGTTAGAAAAGTAATAAAAAGCAAATAATTACATTTGAACTGCAGAATTAAAATAAACTGAATAAGTATTTTGAGTTTAGCATTAACACCTACACTTTCTCCGAGCTCATGATCTCCTTGGCAATATGGTAAACTTTCGTTTTCTTTCCAGCTGCTTTGCTCTGCAGATAAAATTACATGTTACACTGTGTACTCACAAACAAATAGCAAAGATCAACTTCAAGCCAAATTTCCTACTAAAAATATCACTTTATACTGCTCCAAAGTCTATTAGTATTCAGAGATTAATTCTTGTGAAATTGAATTTAGAATATAATTGGATAGAATGATGTGTAAATGCTAATCTATAAATAAGCACTAGCATCCCTGTCTAGAAACTCTGGAAAACGTCAGAGCCCATACTGAAAGTGACAGCTGTCAGCTATTGAAAGAAGTGGAGTGTGGATAATACTCTATATCCATAATAATTTAATTGGCTCATTTGTGACTATGGTATATAAATCTGCAGTAAACTCAAATGGGTTTTAGGAACATTTGTCAAGAGATGAACACAGATTTTGTTAATTTTTTCATGCTGCTTTTAATAAAGACAAAAATGTAACAGGAAATAACTTTTTTCTTTTCAAAGTAATACTAACTATTGAGAATCTGCCTTATTAAATCTAAAAAAAAATTAACTAAAATTAATTACAATCAGATTTCTTTAGCTAGCAAGTCTACTGTATAGAAGAAATGTAATCTTTGTAAAATAAGATTTCACTCCTGAAACACATGCACACACACACATGTATATGTATACACATCCCTCAACATGATATGATAGCACAAGGCCTGAGCACAGGGATTGAATTATAATAGTGTTCTGTTTAATCCAATCACCGTAGAATGCCATTAATTCTCATTTTTTCCAAAGCCAAATATATGAGAATTCTCACAACCAACCCCCACACCCAGCTATCTCATCTGATATTTTAATCCTTGAATTGTTATGGGATCCCTCAAAAAGAAAAAAGTGTAAAAGACTGAATCCCCAGTCTTATGAGTGCAAGAGGAAAAAAAAAGACAGAAATATGAATATTTAAGATACTGTCTAATAAAATGGAATGTGGAATTATTTGCATTACAGCACAATTGCACCAGATCCTGTACAAACATGTATAAAGGGCACCAGAGAATTTACAATCTGAGGCCCAGGCCCTGCAAGCTGTCACCCGATAACACGGAGATGATAATCCCTGTGATAGACTTTTGATGAGCTCCAGCGAAGTCAGTGGAGCTCCATGTGGGTGGAGGAATCGACCTAGACAGAGTAGCTTGCAGGATCAGGGCTAAAGCTTAATATTAATGAGGGCAAGATGACAGGCATGCAAAGATGCTTTTGCAGAGTCTAATTGTGTGTACAGTTTGCCTTTTTTTTTAATATACCTCTATAGTAGCAGTACTGGCTTGCCACCTGCCTAGCAGTTATCAGCTGACACTATGTCTATTAACAATGTAGGTTTTCCATTACAATGGGGAGTTAAAGGAGAGATAAAATGAAAATAAATCTTAGATATGCCGGTATGTAACACAGAGAACAAACAATAGCAAGCTGAAGTTCTGGTGAAATCATATGCAGAACAGTAGTTAAAGAGCAGGCACCAAGTGATTTACCTTAGAACTTTAGCCGTTTTTATTACACTGTTATATACTTGTTAATGATGTTTGAAATAAGGTTGCAATATTTCTCTTTGAAAGGTTTATTGCTTAATTTCCTATTTCAAAAAGGTGATTGTAATGCAGATGCATACAATTTTATTTCTATCAATATTGTAGGATGTTACATCAATAATTAAAGTGACGGTTTGCTGATCTCTAAGAATTTCAGAAGTCATATACTGTATGTTTGTTATTCTGATGTCCCAGGCACTAATCCTATCCATACAAAGGTAAGGACGACAGATATCAGGCTACAGGACTACAAAACCTAAGAAATTAAATTCTGAATGTTGGAGTAATTTGTTACCCAACTAGTAGGGTTGCAAATTTTGGCTGGACATATTCCTGGAGATTTCCTCACATGACATAATCTTTAATTAAAGATTAATCTTTAATTCTTGGAGACTCCCAGACAATACTGGAGGGTTGGCAACCGTAGCAACTAGTGAAGCTACAATAATAGTAACATGTTGCACTTACTCAGTGCTGTTTATCCAATGACCACAAAGTGCTTTACCAATGTAGGTATCAGCCCTGTTTTAAAGATGGGGAACTCAAGGCACAGAGAAGCAACTTGCTCAAGGTCACAATGCAAATGAGGGTCACAGCTGTGAACAGAATCCAGGAGGCCTCATTTTCAGTTGATAGTCTCCCACCAGTGCCTACTGGCATCAGTAGCATTGCTAGACCAAAGTACTAATGCTGCAAGCTTTGGTCAGGATTTGCAGTTCTCCTTCGAAGAGCAACTATCATATAAATTATTATTGAGAGCTGGAAACCAAATTATAGTTCCTACAATCCTCAGCTAGGCCTTAGTATTTTGTACTACATTGAAACAAGACTATTTCAGCAGTGAAACCCTAGCTCTTCCATTCATATCAATTAGATTTGTATTTAGCAAAGCCTCCATATTAGTGTCTAGAAATAATCCCTAAAACCAACCAAATTCAGGACATTTATATTTATACAAGGATAGGGTGCACATCTTTCTCCCTCTCTCTATGGAGATTATAGTTAACATTATGGGAATAAACTCACATGCAGTCCGTGATTTTACAAAACAATAACTGTCAACACTCTATAATTGACAGTTGCAAACTAATTTAAAAGTAATGATTAGACAATAGTAAAATACTAATGCAAAATAAGCATGAGCTAAGATATCATCCCTTTGTTTTTTCAACACCATTTGGAAATTTTTTCTCAGATCAGCTGGCACTGGAAATGCCACACTGTTTGTTCAGTCAGAAGACAATCATTTGGAAGGCAAGAGAGTTTGAAGAATAGTCTTCAAATTTTGGGCCTTGAGTTCTCTCAGTTTTCAGGTGATAAAAGGGTAAAAACTGAGGTGTTCTCTCTCAGCAGTTGTTTACTGTACCCGCTATTGTGGGTGAGAAACATCATTAGAGACTGGATATATTTGCCAAGCAAAACAAAATAAACCCACCAAAGAGCTGATTACCAATGCAGAGATTGTTTCATTTTCCCCTGCAGCTGCAGGAACTGTTACAAGTTTCAAGCAAGAGGCAAATTGTTGGTAAAGTTAATCTGCAGCTGTCAGAGTCCACGCGCCACAGGCCAGCTGAGCAAGTTAAAAACCAGATGGTTCACCACCAGTTCTGAGTTACATGAAGGCAAGAGTATATTCTATGAAACACGAGATGTTTCATGAGCAGAGCAGCGTTGCACTGTGTGTTTCTAGGAATGCCTTTCTGAATTTTGTGAGAAAGATATTTACATTGAGATGTTAGCTGATATAGCCATACACAATTTTGGTTAGCTACACAGGAACAGGCTGTGCTGCTGACTCCCGCCGCACCCCAACTTACTCAAGAGAAAAGTTGATTTATTAGGATCAAGGTTTCAGGGCACTAGCAGAAAAATATGAAGAAATTCAAAGCTGTTATACAACACTTTCACCTTGTTGAACATGAGCTCTTTTCTTTCTGGCAATGGGAAATCCTATATCGAGTTCTCCTTCGCAGGCAGGTGTCTGAAATAACATTCCACCATAGAGCAAAAAGATACTTGCCCTGTAAGGAGGTGAAGAAGCAGCAGTCCCAGCCGGTCTGAAGGAAAGCCGACGCCAGAATCTACAGCCATGCAGATTTCAAGGATGCTGGGAAGCTGACAGAAACCTCTAATGCTTGTAAGAAAATATGGCAAAGGAAGCCCATAGGAAAGGAGATGGAACCCCAGATCATCAACTGATTAAAAAAGGTTGCTTTATTAGCCAGTCACCCTTGGCTTGAAGGAGGGATGGAAAAAGGAGGACACATAGGAAGTGTCTTCCAAAGACATGCCATCCAGCACACACAGCAGTGAAGAGAGAACCAGAACCTAGGCATCATGGCTAAGGTGCCTCCAGAGCGCTTGGGGCAGAACAAGCCTGCTAAGAAGGATCTTGTGGAGAGCACACAAAGGAACACTGTACCTCATTACTTTGAAGGCACTGAATTGAGGCGCTTAAATGGGAAATGTGCCAGCTAGGTCACCAGGACTAGCAGAGAGAAGAAAACAAAACAAAACAAAAAAAAACCCTCTTTAATGGGTACCTCTGCATTTGATAGAGTAGATACAATTAGGAAAGCCCAGTAGTGTGGGCCAGAGCAGTGACTCTTAAATCCAAGAAACAGGAATTCTACATTATCCCCAAAACAGGGTGAGGGTTGGGCCCCATATCTACTCTGGCTATTGGAAAGGAGCAGCTGAGCACTGGTTTAGAGGCAAGGTCTCATATGTTTCAGTCCAAGGAAGCTAACAATTTGTGGACTGCGTACTTGCCCCAAGACAGTTTACTGATTTGAAAGGCTTGTGTGGCTGGACATACAACTTCAAGAATACTGTTCTCCTGAACCAGAAGTTGTCACTGAAAAGTAGCCGTTCCTTCCTCAAACACTTGGCTGGAACACTCCTATATCACAATAGTTTCACCTGCCCATGCCCCTAATACCAATGAGATGGCACTGGGAAGGGCCTCAGCAGTTCTAGTGACCCGTTTTCCAGTCCCTAACCCTTTGGCTTCTCCATTCCCGGTAAACAGTTTCCAATGTTCTTCAGTTCACACCGCAGAAAGCAGGAAACTCTGGGACTCAAAGGTCCAGAGCATGAGATTAAGAGCTTTAGTAAATGTGCAGTCTAAAACATGCAGACAAAGCAGTCAAGTTTGACTCTTTCACACTTCAGTTTGTAAAACTCTACATATACAGGTGGGTGGTGTGTAGGACTACAGGCCCACAACTCTTTGAGGTGTTAAGAATGAACTAATGGACTGAGCAGTGCACAGTTTTTATGACTATTTCTAAACATGGGTTCTTCACATCAAGGACATTTGCAAATCCACAGCAAGTATGAAGCTTTAAAAAAAAATTACTGTTATCAGGGTGCAAAAAGCATCTGAAAAATGATGGTTTACATTTATACAACAAGACATCTCTTATGTAGATACTCCCCAAATTCCCTTTATAAACTATATGGGAAACTAAAAAATACTGACGAAGCACAGCTTTAAAAATCAAAATACACCTGCTTATATTCTTGAAGATCAAGCTCCCCTTTGCTAGAATCAGAATTTGTGTCATCGTCCTCATCAGAGCTGTTGATAATCTCTTCATCTGATTGAACCTCTCCCATCAACACATTGGAATTACTGTGATCTTCTGATGCCCTACAAGAAAAAAAACCCCAAAACACATAGTTGGTTTATATTAGCATAACTTAATTTTTCTTTGAAAAATTATCCATCAGAGCAATGGGGCTAACTGTTACTGGAAGTGCTAAGAGCCCTGGAGAAGATAGAACAGGATTTTCCATAGAGGACCTATGATTCTGGAATGCTGTATCTATACTGGTATTTACACAATGTTCATTGCCATAGCAAATGAGTGCCATACAAGTGAAATAGTCAAAAGGATTTTATGTTCTTTACACCAGTCACAGATGCCAGAGCTGATCTTCGTCATCCTCCAGGGCAAAGCTTGATATTCCACCCCCTCTTGCTAGCGTGCGTATAGAAGTAATATATTTATTTCATGTGCAGAGCAATAAAGGGAGATTGTCATTTTTGTTTCTGTTTTGCTCTGCTTTCTTTAATGGCACTCGGGTTTGTTCTGTACATGATGATCAGTTTGACAACCTTGTTGGGGGGGGGTTGTTTTGTTTTAAATAAAGGCACACAAAGACATTTGGGTATTGAGTACCCATAAATGTTCAGGCTTGTTTATCAAGGCATGCACTAGTTAAATAGTTACATGAGGTTGAAATTAATGTTACAGGGAGTCCGTTCAATACATACCCACTTTTTTTTTAAAGGGGGCTATAGAATGTTCATTTTTGTGATCCATAAAATCAGTGAAAATAAAAACAGTGCTATCCCTTTTAGACAGCTGTCAAAACTATAAAATATAATCAGGCTCTGTAGCTGTACATGCATTATGGAGGTCTCAGTTCTCATTAATTTTAGCCATATTTGTAACTTGCAGAGATTTCGTGTGACAAGTATGCATGCTGATCCTATGAACAACCCTCCTCCTCTAAACTACCTTGACATCTTCAGTAAAGGTCTTAAGAATGTTTCCCAAGAAGAAAATTCACAAGGAAAGAGAGTGCAAGGAAGATGCAAATAGCAAACAGACTATTGTAAAACTATTAAGCAGCTTCTTATAAGAACAACATAGAGAGCAGAGCCTAAAATGCTCTGATAAACTCACACAGAAACATGTCAGTTTATTTTAACCTGCGGTGGGGGGAGGGGGGGGAGAGGAGAGGAGAGAGAGATAAAGGTATAGCAACATTTTCAACTATGGAATTAAGTAGCTAATAATTTCAAGTTATACCAAATCAATACACCATTCATCAGATCAGCTTTCAAAGACAGCAACGTGCCGAATGCCCTCCTGTCCCATCTACTCCTATGGATGTAGACAAAGAGCAGTTACTTACCCTACAGTACCTGGAGTTCTTCAAGATGTTACAGTCAGCGAGGATCCCACTGTAGGGGTTTATGTGCCTCATGCAAGCGACACTGGATGTTTTTGTACATCACCATCCATTGGGGCCGTGCATGTAACCTGTGCCTCTCATAAGAGGGCATGGGTGTGGGGAACCATGACCTTTCCTCATACCCTCACAATTCAAAGCCCAGGCTGGTGAGGATTCCAAAAAGTGGGGATGGGGTACAAGTCCTGTGATCCACATTTATATAATCTCAAAGAGCCACACTAACCGTAGGGCAAGTAATCATTCTTTCTTCTTCAAGTATGTCCATATGGATCCCACCATTCCAGACCCTCAGGACAGTCGCAGTGAGCACCAGCTGAATCAGTCAAACAATGAACAAAGTACCACTCTCCTGAACTTGGCATCTGCCCTGGCAGCAATGTCAAGGACATACTATTTCATGAAAGTCAGTAGGTTACTCCATGTTGCAGCCTTGCAGATCCCAGAGACCGAGGGCTTTGGAGCAGAGCCCAGAGCTGGAGCCCGGAGCAGCTACGGAGCAGTTCCGGAGCAGTGGAGCTGCAGGTTTTTGCCTGGAGCTGGAGCGAAGCCGGAGCACAGCTCCAAAGCCCTGCAGAGGCCAACACATTTCGGAAGCAAGCAAAAGATGCTCTAGTGAGTGTGGCTTGATGTCTGAAGAGAGAGGCTCATTAGCCAACTGATAGCATTGCATGCATCCACTTGGAGATTCTTTGCGATGAGATGCCCTGGACAGAATGAGCACAAAGAAACTGGGAGACAGCAAAAATGGCTTGGTCCTATTAAGGTAATATTACAAAGCTCTGAATACCGTGTAGTTCCTTTCCTCCCAGAGATGAACCAGTTTTGAGCTTGGAGAGACAGGATGAAAGAGGCAAGCATTACCATATCGAACTTCAGGACAGTGTAGGTGCTGATTCAGTCTCCTCAGCTCTAGGATAGGATGAAGACCTCCTTTCTTCTTCAGAATGAAGAAATATCAGGAGAAGCCGCCTCTTTCCCTGAATTCTGTTGGAACCTCCTGTATGGCTCCTAGATGAAGCAACAAGGCCACTTCTGAGTGCAGGAGAAGTACAGGTAGGGGGTAATGAGTGGAACTGGATGGGAGAGACATGGGCAATGATCGTCCTGGTTACAACTGATCATTCCTGGTGGAATGGAGGGAGGTGGATTCTGAAAGTAGTGCTCATTCACTGGATTGGATGTGGCTCTCGACCAAGCTGTCAAGTTTGCTGGCATGCTCTAAGATTGGGGTGCACTGATCAGGAAGGGGAAAGACTGTGCCCTCTGCTTTATCTTGGCCTTTTCCTGGCCCAGTATTCAGGATCCCTGTGTTTGTAAGACAGTGTCCACGGCTTCAACTGGGACTTAGGGTAGTAAGGCTTGTGGTACAGAACTGAGATGTTAATCCCTAGACAGCATAAGGTGGCCTTTGAGTCTTTCAGTGAATGCAGATTGCTGTTTGTCTGCCTGCTAAATAGCTCCTTGCCCTTGAAGTGCAAGTCTTCAATAGTGGCCTGTACCTCTCTTGGGATACCCAATGCTTGGAGCCATCACGCTCTGTGTTTCATCACCATGGTGGCCAGAGACTTTGCAATGGTGTTGGAAGCATACATCACAATGTGTAGTGCCAACCTGGCCACCACCTGACCTTCCTTAATTATCTTTTAGCTCCTCTCTGCTGTCTAGCAGAAACTTTGTGAGGAAGGGTGTCACTTGGTCCCAGGTTAGGAACTCATACTTGGCCAGTAAGGCCTGGCAGTTAGCCACATGCAGAAGAATATGACTTTCTTCCAAAGAGGTCGAGTTGTTTTGGGCTGTTAGTCCAAGAGTACCCCCAAGGACACTTTAATTTCTCCTGCACTGCTGACGTGACCAAGGAACCTGGGTTGGGGTAAATGCTTACACATCTGCCCAGAAAATGTGAGGCAAAGCAAGCAACTGCTAGATATGTTCGACTCTCCTAGACAGAGCTAGTACTTACTGTGCCCATCTTTTAAATGGATTAGTCCATCACAGGATGGGCAGGGCTTGAAGCCCACAGGTTTTGAGTCCACCATGCTAAAGAGCTTGGGAGGAGTGGGGGGGGGGGGGAAGAGAGCATCTAGCAATTGATACTTGGTCCAGAGGGTTGGATAAGATCACATTGGTGCTCAGAACTTTGCAGAGTTAGGCTTTCACACAGCAGAGTCTAGGACAACAAAATGCTATACACCTCGGAAATAAAAACCATGTGCGCAGTTAAGTCAAATTATATTTCTATTGCTCATGCTTCTTAAAACCTTGTCTCTCATTCGATCCCAAACAGTGTCTTTGGGGACTATTTATTAACATTATTGATATTCCAGGTCATCGTTGTGGACTAGAGTAACTCCCTGGGGGAGGGTTACCACCGCATCTCCAGGAACTTAAAACAGTGGTGGGGGGGGAGATTATTGCAGTCCTTGGGAATGTAAACAGCTTTAGAGAAGTACTGCCCCTGGGGATGGTTTGCATATACAAGTTCAGATATCAGAGGCCCAAGGAGACAAAGAAAGGGCTTTTGGTATAGAAGGCTGAGTTTAACCTGGCAGAGGCGCCTTCATTTTGATGCAAAAAAACCAGATGACCTTGTGTGTAGATGATACCCAACCTTGCTGAAGGGTTGGAAGACCTTGAACCTGCCAGGGTCTCCATAGGACTGATGTGGATCTGTTGGTAAAGTGTTTATATCCTTTTATTGTTTTATATGTTGTTTTCTCTGGATGCTTTTGTCCTCAAGTAAATGAAAGAAGAGTGTGCGTATGTTACTCATGACCGCAGTCATTCACTGGTCATCGCTCTTGGAGAGAAACAAAAGAACAGGGGCTGGTCATTAGTCAGACCTGCCAAGAGAAGCAACATGCATTGCAGAGGCATTTTAGCTTAAGTCTAAAGAGAAGGGAGAGGGATGTGGATCTCTGCCCAGAGAAAGGTGAGGGCTAGATGCCTGAGTGGGCAATCCTGAAATAGACTACAGAGGGGATTAAAGGCACAGTTACCCTGAAACTGTGACAGAGAGCATAGCTATAGCTCTTGAGAACAGATAACAAGAAATTATTTCATTCTATGCCAAAAACAAGACTATTGTCATAACATTGTGGTCTAACCCCCCCCACATCCCCATATTTCTACCGGTAACATACCATGTGCAGGGCATCTGGCATAATTCTGTCAAACTGGCAAATCTGTACTAAAAATATTTTGCTCTACTTCCTGGATGAGATTTTTCAAAGATGCACATGGAATCTGGAGGCTTGAAATCCCTCTAGGTAGCTCTGAAAATTTCAGTCCTTATGTTTTTACTGTAATTTATCCAAAGTCCTCAATATCCAAGCTACAGTATGTGACGTATAATTTCTTGACTTTATGTAAAATGTAATTTGAACTGATCAGCTTGTGTCAAAAGTAGAGAAAAATAACGCTGCAAGATAGATTACGTTTTATAGCAAAGAAGACTGAGATCTTTTAAACACAGGTTTCTGAAATTCTATGATCCCAGGGCTGCCCAAGTCACCACTGGACACTTTGAAGGGGTCAGTCCTTCACATTTTGAAAAGATTACCAAATTCAACCTCGTGGTATACTTGTGTTAAATTTCCCCCTTGGACAAAGGTTTGTCTGGATCCTTCATGAATGAGAAAAAGAATGGACATAACATTTATAACAAGATTTATACCAAATATAAAACAAAAAGCAGTCTAAATTGTACAGTAGTATAAATAGCCATATTAGAAACACATCCTTTTTGTCATCCGCTGTATTTTGGAACATACCTCAGACTGAAGATGCATCTCAACTTCTTGAGTGTATAGGAAAGTTAAGAATATCTGTTATAGTTCTAAAGGTCTCTTTGAGACCATCCGGATCCAGCAGAGTGCTCCAGGAATGTTTCTTACGGCTATTTTATTTTTAAACCCAAAAGAGCTAGCCATCCCAGCTGCCATACTCTCTCAGAGTAATTCCTGTTCAGCTTTAAGTCCATTCATCATGCTCCTCCCATTTCCCCAGCTCCGTGGGTCACTGTACAACACAACCCCTCATATTCTTTTACCTCAGTAGTTTAACCTTATCTGTAGATACTTCTCTACAGATTAATAATGAAAATCAACGCCCATTTAGCAACTTTTGTAGACACAAATATCTCAAGTGTTCATGGACCAAATGGCAAGCCCATGCAGAATGAAAATACTTCCATGGGCTTTTGATCAGCGCTCCCAAAGAGAGATCTGAAGATTTCAATATTTGGATTTAATGGATTTGGTACTTTAATCACATCTTAAAGACAGTCCTATCCATATAAGCTCTTTAATGAAATTTGAGTGCATCTTCATTTAGAAAATTCTTCTCTCCCTTGTATTGTATGCCTCAATCTTTCCTTCATGGCCATTTTAGCTTCTCTGCCCATGTGCCATAGTCGTCTTCTCTTTT
Source organism: Mauremys reevesii (assembly GCF_016161935.1). Taxonomy (NCBI): domain Eukaryota; kingdom Metazoa; phylum Chordata; order Testudines; family Geoemydidae; genus Mauremys; species Mauremys reevesii. Next base: position 278,821,392 of record NC_052623.1, on the reverse strand, counting down.
TCTACCTTCCTATCCTCTTTTTAAAACTTTGCCACCATGTATTAATTCCCGCTAATAACACAATTTTATGTCAAAGCTTTCTTCAGGGAGTAGTTGTTCTGTTCTGTGTTAAGCACTCGCACAGACTTCTGTAATCCTACTCTCTCCCAAAATATCCATCCTGATCTTGTTTCCTCTTTATCAGATATTCTTTGTCCATGCCCTCAACATTAATAAGCTTTTTGGTATGAGAAACTTCTGCATTATCAGTCATGTGAAACACCTCACTGTTAACTCATCACACTGTCCCTTGAGTAAGAATATCCTGCCATATCATGTGATCCAGCTGTCTATAGATAGATGTGGTTAAACTTTTTGTTATTTACATAATCTTAAGAATGTTCATTTGTCTGATAATGTAGCATTTTAATGGGTATTTAAATGGTAATACTAGATTTTTCTTATTGCTTGCTGAGTAAGATTACCAGTAAAACAACCTATAACACTATTTATGTCACATGAAAAAAATGGAAGGTAAGAGACACTGTGGCAATTCTTTGTAAATTATGACGTGGCAATTCTGGCAAGAAACAAAAACTGCTTGTAAGTATGAAACTCTTATGGGCGTCTAAACTTTAAGCACAACCATAAACAAAATCTGAAAATGTTATGGTTATAATGGCAACATAAGTTTTTTCCCTGTGAAGTATGTATGTCAACTCCATCATGTCTCTTTCTTTTAATAGTTTATTAAAAAATATCTGTAGATCATATGGGTCCCAGAGACTTGCTAGAGTTTAACAGCTGAAATCCCTGAAAATTCTGCCCTCTCTGAGCATTCTCCATTCTCTCACAGCGCCTACGTGTGATTGGACTGAGCATCCACCATCCCCACAGAACAGCGGAGCATATTCCAGCCCAGGGCTACAGTACTGAAGCCAGAAGTTCTTTAATGTAGTTTTTGTATACAATTATAAATAAGTAAAATTTTTATTAAAACTAGGGCTGCCGATTAATCGCAGTCAACTCACATGATTAACTCAAAAATTAATCGTGGTTAAAAAAATTAATTGCAGTTTTAATCAAACTACTAAACTATAGAATGCCAACTGCAATTTATTACATATTTTTGGATGTTTTTCTACATTTTCAGATATATTGATTTCAATTACAACACAGAATACAAAGTATACAGTGCTCACTTTATATTATTTTTTATTATAAATATCTGCACTGTAAAATGATAAACAAAAGAGTAGAGTATTTTTGAATTCATCTCATACAAGTACTGTAGAGTACGGTCATCTCTTTATCGTGAAAGTGCAATTTACAAATATAGATTTTTTTAAAAAAAACTGGACTCCAAAACAACACAACGTACAACTTTATATCCTACAAGTTCACTCAGTCCCACTTCTTGTTCAGCCAATTGCTAAGACAAACAAGTTTTTTTACATTTACAGGAGATAATGCTGCGTGCTTCTTGTTTACGTCACCTGAAAGTTAGAACAGGCCTTTCACATGGCACTTTTGTAGCTGGCATTACAAGGTGTTTACATGCTAGATATGCTAAACATTCATATATCCCTTCATGCTTCGGCCACCATTGCAGAGGACATGCTTCCATGCTGACAACGCTTATTAAAAAAAAAAGTGTTAATTAAATGTGTGACTGAACTCCTTGGGGGAGAATTGTATGTCTCCTGCTCCGTTTTACCTGCATTCTGCCCTATATTTCATATTATGGCAGTCTCAGATGATGACCCAGCACATGTTGTTCATTTTAATACCTTCACCGCAGATTTGACAAAACACAAAGAAGGTACCAATGTGAGATTTCTAAAGATAGCTACAGCACTGGACCCAAGGTTTAAAAATCTGAAGTGCCTTCCAAAATTTTGAGAGGGATGAGGTGTGCAGCATACTTTCAGAAGTCTAAAAAAAGAGCAACACTCAGATGTGGAAACTACAGAACCCGAACCAACAAAAAAGAAAATTAGCCCTCTGCCGTGGTGGCATCTGACTCAAATGATTAAAATGAACACGCGTTGGTCCACACTGCTTTAGATTGTTATTGTGCAAAACCTGTCATTAGCATGAACATATGCCCTCTGGAATAGTGGTTGAAGTATGAAGGGACATATGTATCTTTAGCACATCTGGCATGTAAATATCTTGTGATGCCAGCTAGAACAGTGCCATGCAAATGCCTGTTCTCACTTTCAGGTGACATTGTGTTTTAGAGTGAAGTTATTTTTTGCACATAATTGTACATTTGTAAGTTCAACTTTCATGATAAAGAGATTGTATTACAGTATTTGTATTAGGTGAATTGGAAAAATATTTCTTTTGTTTTTTTGCAGTGCAAATATTTGTAATAAAAATAAATATTAAGTGAGCACTGTACACTTCGTAGTCTGTGTTGTAACTGAAATCAATATATTTGAAAATGCAGAAAACATTCAAAATATTTAAATAAATAGTATTCTATTGTTTAACAGAGCGATTAATCGCGATTACCAGCCCTAATTAAAAAACTTATCTAAAACAACTACAGGACTACATCATCAGCTGCACTCAAGCTTCCACCTACACCTGGGTGGGCCAGCTAGCTGGAGTTTAAGGCACCACTTAACTAGAGCTAGAGATTTGCTTGTGTGGGAAAGGACAAGATTAGGGGCAAAGCTCAAACTATAACAAGCAGTAAACAAGGAATTAATAGTGCAGCGAAGACAAGTCCATAGGGTAAGCCCTTTGTATCAGTGGGACTTGCCCCAGCACAAAGGGCAATAGGTGAGATAGCTTTGTTGGCTTGACATTATGGCAAGGCACAAGGAAACCAATCAGTTAATTTTGATCTTCCTTTTATTTTGCCACTAAGTTTACAATTGTGAGTTTCACTGGTAAGTGGTTGTGAGCTCTGCCTTTGTAGATATTCAGAGCACTGAAGGACACAGATACTTCTGCAGAAGATTTTTTTTTAAAAGAAGAAATAGATCAAGGCAGCTGCGAGGATTCACACTATCTTTACTGTTGTGGGTCAAGTCTCTCCTAATCTGTTAAAGAATGTCACAGAAAGGATTAAGGAGTGCACGGGTACACTGCATGAACATTTAAGGTATGTCTTCACTGGCAGCGCTTTAATGTGGCTGTGTAGTTGTGGCATACACCTCAATGAGGGGCACAACTCCCAGCGCTGGTGCACGGTCTACACTGCCACTTTACAGCGTTGCATCGCTGTAAAGTGGCAGTGTAGACAGGGCCTCAGAGATCCTTCAAGCAGCATGAATAGAATGGGGCGGGGGGGCCAGGAAATCAAGCACCTGAGCAATTTGATTTTGGAGATTACTTTGGAAGTTTCTATAAAAACCATAAAAAGAAAAGGAATACTTGTGGCACCTTAGAGATGCATCCGAAGAAGTGAGCTGTAGCCCATGAAAGCTTATGCTCAAATAAATTTGTTAGTCTCTAAGGCAGGCCTGCACAACTCGTAAATCGGCGAGGGCCAAATTCCTCCAAAGAAAACAGCTGAGGGCCAAAACCTCCCTGCTTTGATTCCCTGCCGCGGCTGGGATTTAAAGGGCTCTGGGCTCCCCGCGGCTGCGGGCAACCCAGAGACCTTTGATTCCCTGCCGCGGCTGGGATTTAAAGGGCTCTGCACTCCCCGCAGCTGCGGGCAACACAGAGCCCTTTGATTGCCTGTCGCCACTGCGGGCAGCACAGAGCACTTTGATTGCCTGCCGCGGTTGGTATTCAAAGGGCTCTGGGCTGCCCACAGAACGCCATGTGCGGGGGATTCAGAATCCCCCCGGGGGCCGTACAGTGAGGCTCCGCGGGCCGCATGTTGTGCAGGCCTGCTCTAAGGTGCCACAAGTACTCCTGTTCTTTTTGCGGATACAGACTAACACGGCTGCTACTCTGAAATCTATAAAAACCATGACAGTTTTGATAATTACCCTTTTAGAAAACTTCTAGAATTGAAACACAGTAGAGAAACTAGAACATAATCTTGTCTTTTTAACTAGCAGACTTTATTTTTTGACCTCAGATCAGGGACACCCCACGTCCTCTTCCTTCAGTGGGGATTTGGAGGGGGTTGACTCCACACTCCAGAGAAATGTTTTGTGGCATTTTTTTTTCCTCTCTCTCTCTTTTTAAGATCTCTTCTGGATTGATGAGTATTTGGTGGTTATGTATTTGTATAAAATTTTTACTACGCCACTTTTTAAAATCATCATACCTCACATATATATGCACTTGCACTGCCTTTAAAAACTGCTAACAAAGAAAAGTCTTAAAAAGGGAAAACTAAAACCAAACTAACACTATTTTTTATCCCTGCTATTTAACTCAGATATCAAATGCAAACTACTGCTTCCACGAGTACATCATGACAACTTTCATAGCAGGATGTCATCCTCCTATAGTTGCAGAAGCATTTTTCATTGTTCTGTTAGAGCCCTGATTGATGATTCCTCTATGCATCTCTTGGAACATTCAACATAAATATGCATGCATGTCTTGGATGTTCCATGAGCTATATACAAGAACCATATTTTAAGCAGATCTTTAATTTTAAAATCTCAGTTAAAACTAATTTCTGACAAGGTTATTTTTTAAACCAACATCCTTTCTGAATCAAGTCATTAAAGTTATGTACAGTAAGAGAATGCTGACAATATGTAAATCTAAGCCAAACTATGTGTCCGAAGGTGTTCCAATTCAGCCTCAAAGCACCATGGCACATACCATGAAAAGCAGCGTCCGCAGACATTGTATACTGAAACAACTCTACAGGCGCCATGGTAATGAAGCATGCCAAAATACATTATGCATGTTATAATGTGCATATCTGACATGATATGGCTGAAGCAACATCAAGCATGATTACCAGAAAATTCAATATGCAATGACAAAAAAGAGAGCGACCTATAACATTGCCTCGAGACCTGCACACAGACCTCCATACCCAGATCTTCCTCTCACTAGGACCAGTTAAAAGCCATCTCCGGGCACACTTCTCCTGGAGGGACCCTTGCAGTGTGGCCATCCCCAATTAGAATTAATAAATAATAATAATAAATACCACGATCACTTTGGGGCCATTCACATGAAGCTATCTGCTAGGGAGCCCACTACCTCTCCTTTTGAAGCAAGCAGGATCTTTCCTGCTACCATAGGTGACTGTGGCCAACAGGGACTCCATTTAGTGTTAAATGCAGAGAGGTCCCTGTGAGAAGTATTGAGATACTGGTATTTTTGCCTTCCTTGCTAATATGTGTATGAAGATTCATTCTAGTTTTACACAGATAGAAACTCATTGCATATCAACATTTCTTATGTCACAGGTCACACACCCCTAAAAAGATCTTAGAGGAGAGAAAAAGAAAAGACAACTACAAACACAAGAGCAAAAAATAAGACCTCTAAAACACACAGCTAACTTACAACCATGATTTTACCACCTAAGGGTATGTCTACACTGCAGCTAGCAGTGTGCTTCACAGCCCAGACAGACAGACTCAAGCCACACCACTAACTTTTAATGCACTAGCTTGAGCAGAGCTAGCATGAGTCTTGTCTACCCAGATAAGGAGGCAGGCTCCTAGTTGCAGTTTAAACATACCCTAATACATCAGCTTTTCTGAACTGTCATGAAAATTTACCAGCCCAGTTCAAAAAATATATTTGCCTGTCCTTTACGATAACTGACACCAAGGAAAAAAAGTATTTTACTTGCCAGCCGGATACAAAACAAAAAAGTTATTCACTGTAGGTAGAATTTTAGAAGGTTTTAACAGTCTGTGCTGAAATCTCAAGCACATCATCTTCAGATGGGGAAGGGAACCATACAAAATGAGAACACAAGCTCCTAACAATATATATTTAAAACATAAAAGCTACTTTACTGCATCAGTGGTATCATGAAGGCCTGGTGCTTAACTCCCCATCCTCTGAAATAAGAATTAACACAAGTCCCAAAAAACTGAACCACAAAAAAATCTTTATATATATATATATATATAATCTCCCTTCAAGAAACGTGACACAGTTTGGAAGTAACTAAATCTGGGGCTCTCTCTGAACTTTTACATTTCGGACAACAGCCAACAAAAGAAACAGCTAAACAACAGTACTGAAAAGAATAGTTAATTAAATCAAAGACAAACATGGAGTGACTTAACTCTTAAAAGCAGTGATGTTTATACAAGTATCAGCTGACACAGCTTCCTGAGTGGCACACAAAGATACTTGATGAGAGACACTTTGGCTCAAACCAAACACATGGACCGGTAAAGACAACTCAGTTATTTCTTATAATGTTGGACTTACTCAGGCTCTCCTCTCCCCTGCTTTTTGCACACAGACACATTGAAGAGGAAAAAATGTAGATGATTTTTCTAACCTTTTGACAGTTTTAGGCTCTGATCCCATTCTGATCAGCATAAGGGTTCCCACGAGGAAGCCACAGAAGGCAGAGGGGCTCTACACACTTGGAGTGGTCTGCCCACATGGATCAGACTGGATTGCTATCAAGGTATTAGTTTGGGTAAAATTCCTTTCATTGCCCCATAAAGATTTTGGAAGCTTTTATTCCATTTTGCATTTTTGCAATAAAAGTGATTTTCACACACACTGAGGTTAGCCCCCACTTTAAGGAAAAAGCTAAAACTTTCATAAACAAATCAGGGGGTCGTAAAAAATGAATATCAGAATTCAAACAGATAAGGCAAATGTGTGCCTTGCTGCATTGTATTTGTTATGTTTATTTTAAAGTACAAATATGTACAATATTGTAATACTGTAGTTAGATGTGCATAATCAAGTACAACTGAAAGAACTGGTAATTTTTGCATGTAGTGAGACTAAAATTTAATGAATTAAAATATGAATAAAATTTAATTTTAAGTCAAAATTTTGGCCTTACTCTTTCCTAACACTTGAAAAATGTATTTTTATGTCAAAATCCAACTCAAATGTGTTTTTATTTCGCATTCATAATACAAACAATTAGATTATGTCTTCTTATGGTAAAAATTTCACCTTAAGAAACATAGTATCAAAGAGTTTTAGTAATACATTTCCTGTGCCAATGCTGAAAATAACCTTCAGGAAATGGCTGTTAAGCCACATAAATGAGTCTTTCATCAATTCTCATTTCATATCCAACTTTCTGCTCCATATTTATGTTATGGTACTCTTCTGCATTAAGTTGGAAGACGTGATTTACTAAGTACACCACTGTTGGTGGGTCTGAAATAGGAAGAGTCATGGTGGAGAAAGAAAACATACTTTCACAATAAGGAACCCTGCTTGGTCCTTCCCTTAACATGGCAAGATATGTGTGTGTATGTAGAAAGAATGCTAAAATGAAGAAAAAGTGAAAGGCAAGGGGATAGGGTTTAAAACAAAAAAGAGGGAGAGACTGCATATGTTACCCTTCAAGAGATCAAATTTCCAGGATTTGAAATTCTGTTATGAAGGTCTAACAGGGAGTCCAAGAGGCTGTCTTATACTTAAATAGAGAAAATACTAACACGGCTAAATGGGATGCCTTTTCATTTACTTCCTTGTTTCGCACTGTGGGAAGAATTTTAAGTTAACAGATGCTGCAATGATTTTGTAGTAGTCACCAAAAATCAGACCTTTTAAAATTATCTGCCCATTAGAATTCACAGCATTTTCCAACAGCAGATTATTCATTTTAAAGTGGGTCAAAAAATTTTTTTAACAAGCCTCTTGGTTATATCCTGGTGGCTTTAAAGAAGTTTACAGTGTTCAAATCTGATCCGGATTTAAGGATCAATTACTAGGAAGGCTAAACTTAAATCTGCAACTGAGATTCTTAACCTGGAGGTCACAACCACGCTGCCCTTCCCATAATGCTAATATGGGGATGGGATTCCAGTACAGAGAAGGAAGAGAATCACTGATCTAGGGGCAGGCAGATTGCTAAATAGTGTGTTGTAAACCCTCTGAGAGAAGGGTGGTGTCTATCTGTATTTGTAAAGCAATGGGGCCTTTATGGACTACAACTAAAAAAAAATTGATAATAATTAGCATGACAGCCTTTCAAAATATATTTTGATTATTGTATAAAGAATAAAAAATTCAGAGTGGTTCTGGTTATACTGCAGAGATCTGAGATTCTGCCTAATTTCCCTGCTCTGTCCAGCTTCCTAAAGAAGAGGTGAATCAAATACAGTAAGAGTATGCAGTAGGCAAGCAAGAATATCATAATACACTAGATTACTCCATGTGATACAGTGACAGAACATCAGATTTTTCTGAAAGATAATTAGTTTTGCAATGCAGCATGTTACAACCACCTTGTTGTGTACACTGCTCTTTCTTTTCCAGCATGTGGAATGCAGTAGATGCTACTGAGGTAGCAGGTGAAAATATGTGCAAACCGTGACAGGGTTGGGTATGTCAATGAGTCTGTTAGTTTGGGGTTTTCAAGAGAATCTCCTGGGGGTGAAAAAAAAACTAAAAAGTTTGATTTTATTAAAGTTCTGTTTTGCTTTATACTGAAGACAGTAAAGTCCTACCCAGTTGCTCTTCAGTGTGACCTTAATTGCAGGAGGTAAAGGTTGGGAGTCAAGTGGAGCCATGGAAGGCTGCTCTTGGGCAGGCATGCATCCAGCCTGACAGGTCAGAGCCAATGCTTTGGGATGACAAAATGTCATGGGAGGCCGGACAAGAATATCCTTGTAGCTCTGGGAAGATCAACTAGAATGGCACAGTTGCTAAACTCTTGCTGTCTACAAAAGCAGTCTATGGGTAGAAAGGGACGTTGTTGTATGGCACCACAGTTAGCATTACTTAGAACAGGAGCAATCCAAATGGTGGAGGGAATACCTATGCACTATAGTAGCTATTCTGAGTGTTTTAAAAACAGGCGCAGGTGAAATCCACACATCTGGCCCTTGGTTATGTTATACAGTAGAACCTCAGTTATGGACACTTCAGTGTTACGGACAACCTCCATTCCTGAGATGTTCCATAACTCTGAACAAGAGGTTACAAGACTTCAGACATGGGGGAGGGGAGGGTTTAGGGCTATAGCCACAGGGTGTGGGGGGGAATAGAGATCCGGGTGAGGTGGGGCAGGAGTTGGGGCTTCTGACTTGCGGGAGCACCGGAGCTCAGGGTTTTAGACTGCAGGGGAGTGCTGGGGCTTGGGGCTTCAGCCCCGCAGCTCCGTCCTCGACTTCACCCCATCAGGTGTGCCGGGGCTTGGGGCTCCACACAGCTCTGTTCCTGGCTTCATCCGGAGGGGATGGAGGGGAGGGGGACGCCACCGCTCAGAGCTTTAGCTACAGGTGGGACATGCTGGGGCTGAAACCGGAGCTCCTCTCATAGCTAAAGCCCCAAGCCCAGACACACACACACCCCCGCCCCAGGGCTGAAACTGGGAGCAAAGACTTGAGCCCCAGCACCCCCCTAGGGTTGCCAGGTGTCTGATTTTCGACCGGCGAGTCCAATCAAAAAAAGGAACTTGGCAGTGTCCGGTCAGATATATTGAACAGACACAAAGTCCGGTTACCGCTGGCAGGGGGGAGAAGTGGCAGTCTGTTGCCTGGCCCTGAAGCGATGGCTCCCAAGGCAGCACGCATGCACTAGGTTGGGCCACGGATGGCCCCTTTGAGGAACAGAGATGCCCTCTGTAAGGCTAAAACCGGGAGTGGAGCCGCAAGGCTGAAACCCCAAGCTATAGTGCTCCCACCCCCACCTGGAGCCCTGAGCCCTCCCCAAAGCCCCAAGGCAGTACAGTATTTGCTGGGGAGGGGGAGGGTTTTTTTTTTATAAATATATTTATTTATTTGTCTGTGCAGCTGCCTGATTACTTCTGGCTCCAGGTGGTGTCCGGTTGACCGGTAAGTCCATAACTCTCCTGTTTGTATCTTTGAGGTTCTACTGTACAACATTTTCTTTGGTTTTAAAATAGGAGAAGCAAGAGTATCTTTTCAGAGCCCAGCAAACAAGAAATCTCCGAAACTGAAACTTCTTAAAAATATTGGAAAGCTGTTCAAAACAGCCACATTTAAAACTTCTCCTGATAAGAGTTTAAACAGATTTGCAGTGTCTGTGCTATGAGACATTATCCTACACAGCCATCTTTTCAGGGAAGCCCGCTTTTTCCACCTGTGATGATGGCCTATTCAAGCGAGCTGACCATCAAATTAACATTTATTTCTGGGCCTAATCCTGCAACCCTCACTCATGTTATGTAGTCCCTATTGTTCATGTGAGTAGTCCAAATGGGCCACTCAGCACAAATAATGGTTGCAGAATCAAGCCCACAGTGAATACAAGAACATACCAAAGATGGAGTTTAACTACAAAGACAGATTTCAAACCCCAAGTAGGCAATAGCTAGCATACAATGTTTTGGTAAAGTTTCCACGAGAAGGAATCTAACCTCAGGATTCCATCAATAACAGAGTTTTAAAATTCCTAATCAGTCCTGTTCATTAACTTTATTTTCATTTATTTCTACTTCAGCATACTTTATGGTTTTCCAAACAATAATTCTAAATCAGGTCATTGGAAAAAATAAAAAGGAAAGTATGTAGTTGTACTCATGTAGAGCGCTGAAAGTTTCTCTCAAAGAGAAATCCTCCTACTAGGCAATGTGTTTCAAGGAGCAATGCAATCAGAAATTATGCTAACAATTACAGGCAGCTCTCCATTCAATCAAAATCAATTAGCAATCACGTATCATTGCAAAAGCTCAGAGGAAACATTGCCAACATATTCAGGAAACATAGTATATTAATCCACGAAAAGCTGGAGGAGCAGAATAACTGAGTCTGAAGTACAAAATAGCAGCTTTGCAACTGCAAATAAATAAATATTTTTTTAAAAAGGGGGCCCCCAAAGATGCAGGAAAGTTTAAGTCTATTTGTCTTTTGTCATATCACATATGCTTTAAGTCATACTTAATTTTCCTTTGCATCTTTAGTTTGTTTAGACTGTTGGCAAATTTCCACTCAATTTCAACTTGCTTCCAGTGAAGTTTTTGCCCTCTTTTTGGTAAAAGTCTGTTACTATAAAAAGGAGAATGACAAAAATCAAATATTTTTCTTTCACTAAGAGAAATACAAATAAGTGCTATTACTCTGAAGTAACTGAGCTGTAGTTATACACCTCCTATAGTAGCGTCAAAAGAAATGTTGCAGTGGTACTTTGGAGACACATAAAAAGCACTAGCTTTTAGTAATGCTTCAAACCTGAACACTCACTTCTTAGAAAATAGGCAGTTACTCCATTCCTTGCTTATGCTGTCTCCTGCTAATTATGGTCATTTAAAAATTGGCAGGCATTTAGAAATACAATTTCTGTCCCTCCCCTTCCCAGTCACCATTCTTCTCTCATTATATTTTAATTAAACAAAAAATGAAATGCCCTAAAAACCCAACAAAACAAAAAGCTAATGCATTCATCTTCTTTACCCTATTTAAAATGTTTTGTCCTGATTTATTAGTCTGAAAACCAATAATCTATATTAAAAAGACTCTTGCTCTTGGAACTAGATTTTCGGTATTGTTCCCATGGCAGACCATCCAAAGTCAAGTTAGCTTCGTGTATTAGTTCTAGTCATTACTTTCCTTTCTCAAGGTATCCCACAGAACATTTCAGAGACATGAATGAGTTTGACAACAGTAATGTGTGAACTGTGTAGGTAAAACACAGCAGACAATATGAATTCAGTGGTTCTCACACACTTTGGGACACTAAGGGTGTAATGAACCTAGCTCCACTCCCATTCAAGCCATTGATAAAACTTCAATGGGAGTGACAATAGGCCAACCCCTTTGAAAATCCCACTCCAGAATATTTTACTAAGAAAGCGGCTCTCCTCTTAAATAGCCTAACTACAGCACTTATCTTTTAAGAGTGCCACTGGATCTTTAATTTCCTCCTAGAAGGTTACCAAGTGAGCAGAATGTGCCTCAATGTAATCGATCATCTGAAATTAGGATAAAATTGCAAGAGCTATTAATTCTCATGGTTTGGGCATAATGGGATCAGGAAAAAATTTCTCGCATGATATAGTACCATTGGGTACATTATAAAGCAGTAGTCCCCAAACTGTGGGTCATGCCCCCACTAGGGGGGCACAGAGGAACATTTGGGAGGGGGGCACGGGCCAACTCCCACGGGGGGGGCAAGGAAGGGCCGCCACCCAGTCCAACTTCACCCTCAGCCCAGCTCCACACTGCCACCAGCCCAGCTCCAGCCACAAGCCCACTTTGCCCCCTACTCCACCCTCAGCCCAGCTTTGTCCTCATTCCCTCTCCACCCCCAGGTCAGATCCACCTCTAGCCCCAGCTCCTCCCCCATCCCTAGTTCAGCCCAAGCTTCTTTGCTGAGCCAACTGTGCAGTAATGGGGGGTGGGGGGGAGGAGGGGAAGGAGGAAGGAGTGCGACCAGATTCCATTACTGGTAAGGGGTGGGTGCAACCAGAAAAGCTTGGGCACCACTGTTATGAAGATTTTAGGCTTCTTCTAGAGCATCTGAAACTGGATACTGTTGACAGCACATAGGAATAAATGGACCCGTGATCTGTTCTGGTACATCAAGCCTTGTGTTCCTATGGTTAGGTTGTATTTGTGCTTTAGTACAGTCCCTGAGGTACAGTCCTTTCAACTTACAGGCTGTGTTTCAAAGTACAATTTCTTTTGCATTGCAGTTTTAAATTATAAAAAAGGATTGCTACTAACAAATCTCAAAGGCCAGGCTATGGAAATTTTAGGGAAAGTGGTCTAATAGAAAGGGGCAAGAGCAGGGGCGGCTCTAGACACCAGCGCGCCAAGCAGGCGCTTGGGGCGGCCGTTTCCCGGGGGGGCGGCATTTGGCTCCGGTGGAGCTCCCGCCGGCATGCCTGCGGCAGGTCCACCGGAGCCCGGGATGAGCGGACCTGCCGCAGGCATGGCTGCGGCGGGTCCCGTCTTCCCGCGGCTCCGGTTGAGCTCCCGCAGGCATGACTGCGGCAGGTCCGCTCGTCCCGGGCTCCGGTGGACCTGCCGCAGGCATGCCGGCGGGAGCTCAACCGGAGCCGCGGGAAGACGGGACCCGCCGCGGGACCGGGGAAGGGCGGCGCAGCGCTCCGCGCTGCTTGGGGCAGCCGGATTTCTAGAGCCGCCCCTGGGCAAGAGCACATGCAACGTACTAGATTTATGTAATCCAGGGTATCAGCCTGCTTGGAAGTGTTACTCTGCTCCCCTTTTCAAAGCCTTCAAGTATTCATGAATACCACAGAAAGACTAAGTGACGATGAAATACAAGAACACATAACTCTGGTTCTAATCTAACATCTAAAAAGAAGCTATGCCAAGGCAGAAGCAAGCACTTTACTTCAGTAAACAAAAATACTGTACTCAGTTTATAAAACCAATACGTGAGGGTAAATGCGTAAGATGTCACATTCAACACTATGAAGCTTAACTAGACTACTTCCCTCAATAAAGGCTCCCACCATCCTACAAAGGAAAGTAACTTGATGTAGATGAAAAGGAATTCAATGTACAAGTTTATACATCCTAAAAATGTTATAAGGATGCCATTTTAAATATTTTCTCCCCCTTTACAGCAAGCATCTCATTGCAAAACACTAAGTTCTCACACTGGTGAGACATAAAAAAAAAAGCAAAGCTGTTGTACTCTACATGTAAAATAAGAGCAGTTGTGATTGTCTTTATGAAGTTTGGTCTATACATCAGCCTTGCAGTTCATCTCAATAAGCACCCCCTTCCACCAGGGTCACATTACAAAACTATAGTGCAAGGAATTGCAAAAAGTATCTTGCTGGGCACTAAGCTACAAATAGCTACATATTCCATTCAAAATCTGAGCATGGATTTACCAAACCCTAAAACTCTACAAAAGTGAACCTTTTATTAATAAAGTCACTAAAGCATATATTTAAGCACTGTCCATCACAAAGAGAGCTTTCCATTGGACTGCTTAGCTCAGAGCATTTAAGCAAGTTCATTCTGCGACTCGGTCTTTATTTACAGGAGCTTTTCCAGATTGAATACAAGCAACAGTTAGCTATTACCATCAATTCCAGTTTAAGAATACTCTAAATTCCAAAGCAAAGTAGTTGGCTTATCTATATTTAAGTCTGATTAGACATTGGGAATGATAAAAATTCACCTTTTCCTTGATACTAAATTCTACAAGTAGATCCAAGAGTTATTTCACCAAGAAAAAATCCTTCTGGGCCACAAATTGTTACTAAATTAACATATATGAGTGAAAATACATAGGGGTATTAGAATCATAGAATCATAGATTTTAAGGTCAGAAGGGACCATTATGATGATCTAGTCTGACCTCCTGCATAATGCAGGCCACAGAATCTCACCCACCCACTCCTGTATCAAGCCTGTGTCTGACCCACTGAAGTCCTCAAAGCATGGTTTAAAGGTGCAGAGAATCTTCCAGCAAGTGACCCGTGCCCCATGCTGCCAATCTGCCCTGGAGGAAAATTTCTTCCCGACCCCAAATATGGCGATCAGCTAAACCCTGAGCATGTGGGCAAGACTCAGACAGACACACACACAAGAAAGAATTCTCTGTAGTAACTCAGATCCCACCCCACCTAACATCCCATCACAAGCCATTGGGCATATTTACCGCTAGTAGTCAAAGAGGAATTAATTGCCAAAATTAGGCTATCCCATTATATCTTCCCCTCCATAAACTTCTCAAGCTTAGTCTTGAAGCCAGATATGTCTTTTGCCCCCACTATCCCCCCTGGAAGGCTGTTCCAGAACTTCACTCCTCTGATGGTTAGAAACCTTCCTCTAATTTCAAGTCTAAACTTCCTGATAGCCAGTTTACATTGTTTTGCCAACACATAATGAAACAAGCATATTTCCTAAATTCACCATTCAAACAACAATAAAAATTTGTCTGTATCCAGCACATAGAGCTGGATCTATTTTACACACACTTTACTCCTACATTACCTGCCATGTCTTGAATGGCTGCTTGTAGGATCATATGGGTCTTCCACCTCATATACATTTGTATCATGGTCTTCCACCACACTGCTGGAATTCTGCCATTCAAAACATGGATTTTTATCAGAAGACTGAATAAAAGGCAAGTTTTCATACTCTGGAATTTCTTCATAGTGGCGCACATTCTCATATTCTGGTGGATAATCGTTTGTAAGAGAATTCAAGTGTGTTTGTGACAACTGCTTCCCTGAGAATATTTGTTCATCTAAAGACTCTAATCTTTGACTGTTTGGTATATCATGCTGACTCCTATGTCTCTGTCTTTTCTTTTGTGATGCTGGGCTACCTATTTCTGCAGAACGTGCCTTGGCAGATTTAGTTTTCCTTTCGCTTGCTAGGGATGTTACATTCCAGTTGTTACCAATACCATTCCTTTCCCCAGAGGGAAGACTAGCTATGGCACTATCCATGGACTGGCTGCCCTTGGAAAAAAATTTCTGGAAGTCACTTTTCATTATGCAAACAGACAATTTAATATTGAGAAATTTCTTTAAATTTTTTTTCTTCTGACTGTCTTTGGAAGGTTTGTCCATTCTGTCCATATCCACGGAAGATAGAGATTTAGCTCTAGGCTTGATCACAGCAATTGGAAGGTCAGAGTTTGTGGCAATGGTGGCAGTTTTTAATGATTCTGGATTGCCTGAAAATGGCAGGATAGGATGAGGTAATTTCCAGACAGGTTTCTCTGAAGAACGTTTTGGCATGTCACAGTAAGGTGACATACCTTGTTCTTTGGCCAACATATGCCTTAAATAAGTTCTTTCCAGAACACTTTCTGATTTTTTATCTTCACTGGAAACATAAGAACTTTTTTCAACAAGCTCCTCTGATGCAGCTTTTTTCAGCAGTCCAGCAGCAGGCAAGCTGTGTCTTTGAGGTTTTTTAGGAACAATCCTTGGTGAATTTTCATCTTTTACATGAATCTCTTTATCTTCTGGTTTGTGCACAGAAACATCAAGGCTACTGGAGGCAGGCAAGTGCTGATTGCAAGTCAATTTGAGCTGCTTAGGCAAACTCATGGACAGAGCACTGCTTCGTATAAGATTAGTCCTTTTGTCCACAGCAGCTAATATACTTGCGTCATCTGTCATTTCATCTGCAGGACTTGTTAAATTAAGGTCTTCATCCAAGGAAAGTTTAACATTTTCTGTCAAGAGAGAAGCTTCTTGCAGAAGCTGAGGCAAGATATTCTGTGAGGCTAATTCTTCGGTATCAGTAGATTCCTTCACCCAGTGTATTTTCTCAGCAAGATTTTGAGGCATCTCAAATGTATTAGTCTGATGCACTTTTTCTGGATGATCATTATATGAAACACTCTGACCAAGAACATTAATTTTTGCTGTTTTTTTAAAGATGTGCTCAGAAAATCCAGCAGAATCACTCTTTGAATTAATTGGTTCTCTTGTTCCTTCCCCAGAAGTATCTATACCATCTTGACGGACTAGACATGCAGCACGCGGCTTTCTCGGTTTTGGAACTGGAAGCACTTTTGAGCTGGGTGTTGAACATGCTCCAGAAGAAGGTGGAGTTTTATCATTTCCTTTCATACAGACTCCACCTGGAAATGTAATATCACTATTTACATTGACATTTTCTAGGGTTTCTTGGTCCAATGAGCAATAGCAATTGTGGTTGCTTTCAGTAAGACTGGAACAAGTTTCAGACATGTGAATTTCATCAGCATCTCTCTTATTGTGGTTCTTTTGTGGCTTGCCTGTAGCTTCCCCAGACCCAGATAACTGCACAAGATCTGTAAACTCTATTTTAACTTCATTGTTAGAACTACTACTATCATCCCTTTCAAGTTTATCTGGACACTTGTCCCTC
This sequence comes from Mauremys reevesii, assembly GCF_016161935.1. Lineage (NCBI taxonomy): Eukaryota > Metazoa > Chordata > Testudines > Geoemydidae > Mauremys > Mauremys reevesii. Next base: position 278,804,548 of record NC_052623.1, on the reverse strand, counting down.
AAAGGGCTGCTATTAGGGAATATACTCTGTGTCAGAACATCTTTGAGGGTCCCTTCCAGAAGGCTGGCCTTTAAAACTACCCGATTTCTATTTGCCACTTTTTCACTATGACTGTCCTGTATTGTCCTACCTTTTATAGATGGTGCAATTTGTTCACCTATCTTGATATTCTCTAAGTTCTCAAAGCGTTCAAAAATTATTTGAGTTTTACATGTGCTCTCCCCATTTCCAAGCTTATGGATGCATTCAAAATTGCTAGAACACATTGGTATAATGTAAGCAGTATCCTCAGTGCTTTCTGCAGAGTCTCCATTTTTATAATTCAGGTGGTCTAGCGTTTCAGAAGAATTTCCTTTGTGTTCTTCTAGGCTTTTGGTGTTTTTTCTTAAAGATGATGGAGGTCTAACTTCAGGAACAGATGAACTCTTGAGAACCTTTGGTTTTGGTGCTATTGCTGGTTTAGTTTTCTTTGTTGTTTGTATAACACCAGCAAACACAACATCTGGCTTAGGTGCAACAGGGGGAGGTGATGCCTTGTGTCCTACCACAAATTTTGGTTTTGGGGCCACTGGTGGCTTCTTAATTTCTAGAAAGGAAAAAACAAAAATTTTAATCATTATGAACCTACAAAACAACTTATCTTGCATTACAGTACTTTTAAAAGATTCAACTTTTTATAACATTTAAACTATTCAATTATTTACACTATTTCACTTTACCGTCACCTTACTTTTTTTATACTAGCATTTCTTCCTTTTAGTAGAAACACTCAAGTAGTTTAAGGGGGAAAACTTAGGTTTTCTAAAACAAGGGTTCTTCAAAACCTAAAGCCTGTTAGAAATGTTTATCTAAAAATATTCACAAAGTACTTAAAAAGGATGATTTGCTTGCCAGAACACTGAAGGGTGATGAGAACTAAAGTCTACTAGCCTAGTTTTGCAGTTTATGTGGAGCATCATAAAAAAGTACTTAAAGCATAAAATAGGGAAAATTAAAGTAGACAAACTTTTATTGTAATATCAATTAATTCTATTATTACAATCTTCAATAATAAATCAATAACCCCCCTTCACCTTCAATATGCAGCTATTTAACTTAACTATGTTCTTTCCCTCTCTATTTTTGCAGAAACATCTACTAATGGGAATCTGCCACTACAACCAGTTATAAGAATTGGGTTCTGAAGAGTGAAGTTTGGATGATAACTGATTCTCTAGCAGTTAAGCGCATTCCAAGATAGGAAGTACAATGAGGATATACAATGTCTTACTGAATTTTCCATCCCAAGGCATGTTATTTTCTATCAATTGGAAGCTGTCACCATGATTACGGCTTATGATCCACCTGACACTACTAGAAATCACACTTTTTTTTTTTTTTTTAAGTATTCACTGATAGGACATTTTAATACATGCAGGAGATTACTCATAACATTTCGAAATCTAAAAAGATATCCCACCATCAGGGCGTGGCTACACTTGTGAGTTAGAGTGCATTAAAGCAGCCCAGTGCACTCTAACTCATGACGCATCCACACTGGCAAGGCACGTAGAGCGCTCTGACTCCGTAGCTAGAGCGCTCCTGGTAATCCACCTCGGCAAGTGGAATAACATTTGATGCGCCCCCGCTGGAGTGCCACAGCGCCGGTGTGAACGCCCTGGTCTGTTAATGCTCTCTGATCGGCCTCCAGAAGTGTCCCACAATGCTCGTTCTAGCCACTCTGGTCATCAGTTTGAACTCTACTGCCCTGCCCTCAGGTGACCAAACCATTTCCCTTTAAATTCTCTGGGAATTTTGAAGATCCCCTTCCTGTTTGCTCAGCCCGGTGTGGACTGCTATCAGCAAATCTTTCCAGGTGACAATGCCTCCACGTGCCAGGCGATCCCCAGTATGGAGCAATGGCGAGGTGCTGGACCTCATCAGTGTTTGGGGGGAGGAAGCTGTCCAGTCCCAGCTATAGGAATTATGATACCTTTGGGCAGATATCAAGGGACATGACAGAAAGGGGCCATGACCGGGAAACACTGCAGTGCAGGGTTAAAGCGAAGGAGCTGCGGAATGCCTACCGCAAAGCCCGCAAGGCAAACAGCTGCTCCCGTGCTGCCCCCGCAACCTGCCGTTTTTACAGAGAAGGACACGATACTTGGGGGCGACCCCACCGCCTCTCTGAGTACCACCATGGACACTTCAGAGCCCAGTTCAACAAGGCAGGAGGAGGAGGAGCAGCAAAGCAGGAGCGAGGGTGTCGAGGTGGAGGAAGACACCCTGGAATCCCTAGATGGATGCAGCCAGGAGCTGTTCTCAAGCCAGGAGGAAGGTAGCCAGTCGCGGCGGCTGGTGCTTAGGGAAGGACAAACACCAGAGGAGGTTCCCGGTAAGCGGCTTTTATTTTGGGAAGGAAGTTATTCAGTGTGGGCTGTTGGGGCGAGGAGTGTTAGGGCTGCATGCATGCCTAGATGCAGAATAGGGCGTTGATGTGCTCTCTCACATCGCGGTAACCGGCCTCAGTGATCTCTTCAAAGGTCTCAGCCAGAACTTGGGCAATGTGCATGCGCAGGTTTCTTGGGAGAGCCACTGTGGTCCTTGTCCCAGTCAGGCTAACATGTCCGTGCCACTGTGCCGTGAGGGGCGGGTGGGCACCATTGCCGCACACAAGCAAGCTGCATATGGGCCAGAGCAGAAGCCGCATTGTAGTAGAAGACCCTCCCTTGCTTCCCAGGTCACCCTCAGCAGCGAGATATCTTCCAGGATGAACTCCTGTGGAAAGTGTGGGGACGCTGTTCAGCCCTGCAGCTGTTGGCTCTCCCCAACGCACAGAAACCCAGAGGACGGTACAGCCATGAAACAAATCAGTCCCCCTGGACCCTGTGCTTTCTCACCATTTTGGGGCTCCCGGGGGTTATGTGCGCTTACTTTGGGACGGGCAAATTATGTTATTTTGCAGACTGTGCCTGCCCTCCGTAAGTACGGGGGAATCATTGCTCTGTCTGGTGTGAACAATGCTGCCTCTGTTAAGTGTTGCATTTTGCCTTTACAGATGCAACCTTGAGATCTCAGCCGTCGGGGTTATCACCGGCCGAGAGACTGCAAAGACTCAGGAAGAGGCCACGTAGAAGCAAGGAAGACATGCTGCATGAAGTAATGCAGCAGTCACTTAATGGGAATCTAAAAGTGCAGGAGCGGATGGAGAGTGAAAGGAGCATCCGCTAGCAGAATGAGGAGCGCCGGCACAAAAGCGCGGCGCTCCGGCAGCAAAGTACGGATCGGCTGATAAGCATCATGGAGCGCCAAGCGGAATCTATCCAGGCGCTCATAGCCATGCAGGTGGAGCACTACTGCACCCACCTCCCACTGCAGCACTTGTCCCAAAACTCTTTCCCTTGTGCCCCCATGTCACCTCCAACCCACTTTCCCCAACATTCAGGGTCTTATTGCCACCACCCAACCCTGAAAACTACAACTCTTATCCTCTGCACTCAACCCACATCACCATGCAGTATAGCCATCCTGAAGTGCAGCACTCACTGCACAGCACTCCAGACAGGAAGGCTGAGTATGATAACAGGACATATGCAAACCTGTGATTGTACCGTTCCCTACCCCAACCCCTTGCCCTTTCTGTTTCCCAAGCAGTTGTGTTTCTTTTCAATAAATTGATTTTTTGGCTTTGAAAACATTCTTTATCATTGCATAAAGTAAAAGATACCTTAGCCCAGGAAAGCAACAAACACTGCAAGTCAGCATAGCAAACACAGATTCCTACTAACATTGGAACCACTACACTTCACTCCTGTGCAGGGCACCAGACATTACAGGTGAATTTCAGCCTCAAATTGCTCCCTCAAGGCATCCCTAATCCTTGCAGCCCCACGCTAGGCCCCTCTAATAGCCCTGTTCTCTGGCTGTTCAAATTCAGCATCCAGATGTTGAACCTCTGAGGTCCATGCCTGAGTGAATCTTTCACCCTTCCCTTCACAAATGTTATGGAGGGTACAACACCGGGGGGGGGGGGGGGGGAAGGGAGGGGATATAACCGCAGGGATGCTGTCATCGGCCAGGTCCAGCTTCCCATGCAGAGAGCACCAGTGGCCCTTTAAATGGCCAAAAGCACACTCCACAATCATTCTGCACCAGCTCGGCCTGTTATTGAACCGCTCCTTGCTACTGTCAAGGCTCCCTGTGTAGGGTTTCATGAGCCACGGCATTAAAGGGTAAGCGGTGTCTCCAAGGATCACAATGGGCATTTCGACTTCACCTACGGTGATCTTCTGGTCTGGGAACAAAGTCCCGGCTTGCAGCTTCCTGAACAGGCCAGTGTTCCGAAAGATGCGTGCATCATGCACCTTTCCGGGCCAGCCTGCGTTAATGTCAATTAAACTCCCATGGTAACCCACAAGCGCCTCGAGAACCATAGAGAAATACCCCTTCCGATTAACGTACTCGGAGGCTAGGTGGGCTGGTGCCAAAATTAGAATATGCGTCCCATCTATCGCCCCTCGGCAGTTAGGGAAACCCGTTTGTGCAAAGCCAGCCACAATGTCATGCACGTTACCCAGAGTCACGGTTCTTCTGAGCAGGATGCGATTAATGGCCCTGCAAACTTGCATCAACACGATTCCAACGGTCGACTTTCCCACTCCAAACTGGTTCACGACCGATGGGTAGCTGTCTGGAGTTGCCAGCTTCCAGACTGCAATAGCCACCCGCTTATCCACCGGCAGGGCAGCTCTCAATCTCATGTCCTTGCACCGCAGGGTGGGGGCGAGCTCAGCACACAGTCCCATGAAAGTGGCTTTTCTCATCCGAAAGTTCTGCAGCCACTGCTCATCATCCCAGACTTGCACGACGATGTGATCCCACCACTCAGTGCTTGTTTCCTGAGCCCAAAAGCAGCATTCCACGGTGGTGAGCATATCCGCGAATGCCACAAGCAATCTCTTATCATATGCTTTACACGAATCGATATCATCGTCAGAGTCTTCACTGTCAGTTTGGATCTTAAGGAGTAACTCAACTGCCAAACGTGACGTGCTGGCGAGACTCGTCAACGTATTCCTCAGCAGTTTGGGTTCCATTCCCACAGACCAAAAGGAAAGACAGAGCGTGCAGCACAAAAAATGTTGAAAGATGGCACCAAATGTGGGCGGAAGCAGAGGGATTGCTGGGATGTGAACCGATGCATCATGGGGCATTGGGACAGGACCCAGAATGCCCTGCATCCCCCGCCCCCTTCCCACAAGCCACAGCGCCAGATGGGAAGAGGTGCTCTGTGGGATAGCTGCCCATAATGCATCGCTCCCAATGCTGCTGCAAGTGCCTCAAATGTGGCCACGCCAGTGCGCTTGCAGCTGTCAGTGTGGACAGACTGCAGCGCTTTCCCTACTGTGCTCTATGAAGGCTGGTTTAACTCAAAGCGCTCTACATCTGCAAGTGTAGCCATGCCCTCAGTAACATGTGCTGATACATGCTGCATATCTGAAGAGATCATTTGGCCCACTGTCAAGAAATTACAATATTGTTACAAAACCATGAGGTGCTTCCATTTTTAATGCTAAACTATAAATCCCTGCCTTACTCTAGAAAAGTGAGAAAGAAGACTAAGTGTTAGGCTCTGTCTATACTACAGTTTATGTCAGCATAATTTATGTAGCTTAGGCGCATGAATAAATCACCCCTCAAAGTGACATAAGTTACCCTGACATAAGCTCCGGTGTAGACAGCACTATGTCGGCAGAAGAGCTTCTCCCACCAATACAGCTACTGCCAGGGGTGGAGTAGTTAAACTGACAGGAGAGCTTTCTCCCATCGGCTTAGATTGGCTACATTAGAGCTTACAGCAGTGCAGCTGCACCGCTGTAGCCGTGCTCCTTGAAGTAGAAAATGCCATCTACTGAGAGACTCAGAGGGAAGGATTTCTATAAAACTGTGCTAGTGCTCAGTCTAAAGGAGACAGAGAAAGGCAGATAACTCCTGCCATAAAAACAGGAAAGCCATGTGTTTTTCTGGGCTGTGAATCACTATAGCTAAGCCTAGACTGCCTCTTCTCAGCCCCAAAACTCAGCAATCCCTGCTGTGAGGAATCATTTTATTGATCCCATTAGTGAGGGGTCAAAGCTGACCTGTGAGGCTCAATACAGAAGTGAGTTGCCAAGTGAACTCAGAATAGGCAGAGGAAAGGCTAGCAGGGGGGTTTCTAAAGAAACGTGCAGGAATATTTTCAAGATGTACAGCTCTACATACACAACAAAGATGACCAGCAGCAGAACAGTTATGACCTGCAGAGGATGTGACATTTTCTGTATCCGTTTCCTGCCTGAAAATAGAGACTTCCTCTGCATGAATTGCAAGTTGATGGCTGTGCTGCAGGAAAAGATCTGAGGTCTGGGAGGTCAGAAAAAACATTGGACAACCAGATTTGGGCAGCACCACCCTACGCCCAAATACAGAACAAAATGGTTTCAAGGAAGTTGAAAAGAACGGAAGACAGAGAGGAGGCTTGGCAGTTTGTGGCACAGTGAGGAAAGAGAAGCAGGAGACAGTCTGCAGAGACAGAAGCAGGACAATCTGTAACCACTAGAGAAAATAGGACCAAGAGAAATTCACTAGTTACAAGCATTTGGTGCAGCAGTGCAAAGAACACACTGAAATATTCAGCTGGAGGCAAGAAACAGGGGTCTCTCACAGGACACACCTGAGGACTAATGCTCAGCCCGATCCTTGGAAACATCGGGCATGAATGAAGACCACAGAAAATCCAAAGAAGATAGACAATCCTCACCAGAGACTCAGTGTTAAGGTGGTGGATGAAACATTCTTCAGTGGATAAAAGGACAGCAGGACTGAGTACCATCTTTCTAGAGCGAAGAAAACACATCATTGAAAGGCTGGACGGGTTTATGAAGATGATGGGCAAGGATCCATTGGTTATGTTACACACTGGCACGAATGACACTGCCTCAGAAGAGACTTGACAGATCATCAAGAGCTGAAGGAAAGGAAAGTATCAGTGATCTTCTCAGGGATTCTTCCTGTTCCACAAGTGAGATAGACAGCAGAAGATAATGGAAGGAAACTGGTGACTTTGTAAGTGATGAGAAGTAGAAGGCTTTGGTTTTGTGGAACATTGAGCCATCTTCTGTTGGGCAAGGAGGATGCATGGCATGGTCCATCTACAACTCAACAGAAGAGGAACCAATCTTCTGGGTAGTAGACTAGCTAGTGTAGCATGGAGGAGAGGAGCAACAGAAGAGGTAAACACAGTACATATGCTTAAACATCAAACTTAAGGTAGCACAATGTAAAGAACCAAAGCATTAAGGTAAAGAAAAAATTCAATTGCCTATGTAACAATGCTAGAATCCTGGATAATAAACAAAAAAAGTGTTAGAAATATTCATTTATTAAAAGAAATTTGATACATTTGGCATTGCTGAAACCTGGTGGGATGATTCGCATGACTGGAATGTTACAGTCACTGATACACCTTGCTTTGGAAAGAATTGGCAGAAGAGGACAGGCGAGTTTTAACTCTACATTAAAGATACCATTATCTGCTTCAGAGTTACTGACAATTTAAAAGAACACCACCAGGAATGTTTATGGATCAATGTGCTAACGGGTAAATCACAAGACTGGGTATGGATGGAGGGTTTGCGACAAACCACCAACTCAGACAAGGGAACAGAACAAGCAGCTCCTTAAACATTTATCTGTAACATGTAGAATGAAATTCCCCATGATAATCCAATTTTCCCATCTGGGGGACACATTGAAGATCTTATGTTGCCAATGGTAAACAACTTTGGAATTGCCAAAAATTATTGATAACTTTCTAATGCAATAAATACTCAGGGTAATTCTAATTCTATTAGATGTCTTTCTGATGAATAAAGATAAATTAATCAATGACTAAAAACTGACAGTTTTCCAAGTGCAAGTGATCACAATCTAATTTCATTTGCCATGTGCAAACAGAATATAAAACAAGTCACATATATTTGATACGGTCAATTTCTCAAATCTGAGAATAATTCTGAGAAAAATAAATTTGGAAGAAATATGTGAACATAAAAATGTGAATGATAACTGGGAAGTGTTTAAATATGATTTATTAACAATGCCACAGTTATGCAAGAAAGCTTTTTTGGTTAAAAAAACATTTAAGGCATCAATAAAAATTAAAAAGATATATAACAAATGGATTGCTTGGTAAGGTGGTCTCATTTGAAGAGCATGCTTTTTAACACCACCAAATGCAAGGACATACATCTAGTTCACACTTGTAAAATGAGGTACTTTATCCTGGACTCTGAAAAGGGACTTGGAGGCTATGATAGACAACCAATTATACTTGAGCTCCCAGTCCAATGCTGCAGCTGAGAAGGCAAACAGTCTTCAAATTTATAAATTGGAGAATATCAAGCAGGAGTAGGGAGCTGGGATTACCTCCTCATACAGCATTAGTTAGACTGTTAGCAGAACACCACCTCCAGCTCTACAGTCTACATTTTAGAAAAGGATGGTAAAAAATTGGAAAGGGTTCAGAAAAGAGCTTCAGAAACGATCTGAGATCTGGAAAACATGCTTTACAGTTAGAGACTTAAGAAGCTCAATCTATTTAGTTTGTACAAGAGAAATTCTTCAATTGCCTATGTAACAACGCAATTCTATCACTCTTAGTTATGTAGAGCAGAACTTCACTCCACAAGCAGACTTACTGAAACCCTTAGGCACTACTCTTGGAGTAATATACTTCACGACTGGGGTGGGAGAATTTAGCATACAATAAAAACCTCACTATGAAATACTCCAGTTCCTACAAAGTAGGAAGGAAGAGAGATTATTATTGCTATTTCTATTTCTGTATATTTAGGAGGCACTCAGACGCTATGGTGGAGGTCAATATTATACTTAGGTCACCAAATAGATTCCAAATTATTTTAAAAGCCATACATACCCCTACCCCAATATAACGCTGTCCTTGGGAGCCAAAAAAATCTTACCATGTTATAGGTGAAACCGTGTTATATTGAACTTACTTTGATTCGCCGGAGCGTGCAGCCCCACCCTCCCCCGGAGCACTGCTTTACCACATTATATCCGAATTCGTGTTATATTGGGGTAGAGGTGTAGTGATTTTAATGACAAAGGCCATTCCAGCCTGAGTAATGTCTTAAATCATTTATTTTAAGCCAGTAAATCTTCAGCATCGGTTTTGTACCTACAGAAAATTAGGTGTGAAATTAAAATAAAAATTCAAAAGAAGTGTTCTATGTACATGATCTAATTTCTTTTTTCCCCCCAGCCTGAAATAGTAGTGTTTTTTCCTCCATGTTTTGTTTTATGCTTATGTAGAGGCTGTGATTTTTCAGGTGTCCAAATGTTATAAACTAAACAAAATCGGAAGTGAGTCATAACATCCCGGAAGATAACATATGTAGCTTTTAAAATGGAAGGAAAGAAATTAGTTTTCTAGCAGCTGGATTTTATAAAATAAGCTAAACAAATTCCAAAAGGAAAACATTAATTAAAACCTTCAGTTTGTTTAGTGATCTGCTGAAGGAAAACAGGAAAGTTGGGATAACTTTAAAGTGAATACAAGAGAAATGAATAGAGAACCTAACAAGCTCTTTGAGTCAGATGTTGTCGAGATAAAGCTGAGTAAATATAACGTGACTTGACATGTTTTAAGGTTAAAAGGACACTAAACCCTGTAGGCCTCAGTTTTTCAGCCCTTAAAAGTAATAAATTTTGATAGGAAAAGTCATGTTGGTTTTGTTTCTACTGCAATTCCACACACACACACAGAGACACACAATTTCCGTGCTAATAAATAAATCTACTCTTTCACTGCCATGATCAAACCAAATCTCAAACTTCCAACTTGCGCCTTCCCTCTCTTACATAAAATTCATGCATATTCACATTTAAGCACTTATTCTTTGCTGAAGAAACAGTGTCATTAACCCAGGTACCTTGTTTGAGTTTTTTCTTTCTTTTAAAACAAAGCATACACATGCTACTCCAAACAAGGACTGAGTGAGCAAGGTGATATAGCTGATAAATGCACAATGTGCTACATAAGCGCATGTAGCTGTAAAACAGAAACTGTGATTTTTAGTGTGATCACTGCAATAAGGAAATTCTTGTTTGAAACTAATTTTCAACAACAATCATTTAAACGTCTCTTTTAATACTGACTAAACACAGTATTTTATAAACAAATTAATAGATAACCATATATGGATCACTTCACCCATCACTGAAATACAACTAACACTGGAGTTAAATTCAATGACATAACACTACACCAAAACAATTTAGTACAGGAAACAAAAAAGAATACAGTGGCATAGGTGCTGGAACTAGGGGTGCGGGGGGTGTTGCAGCACCCCCTGGCTTGAAGTGGTTTCCATTATATACAGGGTTTTTACAGTTTGGTTCAATAGCTCTCAGCACCCCCACTATAAAAATTGTTCCAGCACCTCTGTACAGTAGCAAACTGAACATGGATTGAATATCTCAAAAGGCAGAATGTAAACTGAAATTTGGACAGGTGGTCAAGGTATACATTTCTTGCACACACACACAAAAAGCCAGATCTGTAACGACTATTAGTGGTTGGAACCACCTCCAAAACACAGTTCTGCTGGCAGTACAGTGGCTCATTCAGAGAAGAAGTCCACATACAGAGACACTTATTCCTGCATTTCCTAGGTGTTTCAACCTATTCCTAGCAGAATTAAGAAGTGACAAGAATCAGTACGGATGGGTTCTCTATCAAACTACTTCATTTTGAAGATGCATTAAAATGACACCCAAGGGACACACTCAAAGCACTGGGAAGCTATCTGGCATTCTGGATCTTAGTACTATATCAAATTTTACTTCAACAGTCAAGCTCTGATCTCACGAGCACCCCGTAATACAATTTTTTTATTTGCCCAGCTCTTTAACTCTCAGAAAAAAATACAAGGCAAGGAACTCTAGTCCCAGAAATATTAGTAACTTGAACACATTAGTCAGTGGTTAAATATACATACTCTCCAGCTTTATTTATTAATTCACCAGCTCTAAATAGAGTCACTTAGGAATCTATTAGGCAAACAATGTATTACAAGTAATTAAAAATTGGGAACACAATAAATAGGGTAGAAATTTGTGTTCATAAGTGATTTTTTATTTTTAAACAGGCATGATTAAGTATAGGACCATTAGATTGCCCTTGTTTAGCTAAGCAGTTCTATATGCTAGAGCTAGTCTCTTGAGCAATTCTGAAAAGTGCAATAAATTGGTTACTGTTTGTTTAAATGTGTGTGTGTTGTGTTTTGTTTTTTTTTAAAAAAACACACGAATTAAATTAGATCCTGTAGAACCACATTTTTTCCCCAAACAGGAAACATCTTGTTGTTTAAGGTTTTCATTGTATTTAACTGCTGCCCTCAAAAAGTCCCATAAAGCAGTTCATCAGCATAATTTATACTTAATTTTATTCAATGGAAAAAACAGCTCTCATGCATGTTGGTTCATGCAGGCACAAGAAAGGAAGCCTACTAATCTAACAGATGGGCCAACAAAAGTACTGACAATGCTTCTTTATATGACCAAACCACCAAAAAAAACCTGAGTAACTCCCTAAAATACAGGAAGCTTTCTTGTTTTAAACCAAGCATTTGCTTTGCATCTTTCTTAGCCATAATATTGACAATAATACTTAAAAGAAAAAAAGAATACAAATGTAGGTGAGGTCAAGCTAAGAGTTTATAATGAATGCTCCTCACTATGTATGCCTGCATATGAGTGATCAAGCTGGTAAGACAGGGTAGAGTTCTTGAGGTAAAACTGACTGTAGATGTCAATTAACATTAGCAACTGTGTTAAGGTTATACAAAGTGATAACAGAACATACAGATGAACATTTATTTTAGAGTGAAGAATGGATATTTGGAATTGCTTTGTCACAAGAAAAAAGAATTTAAGAATGTGGTGGTGTTTTCTCTACACTTTAAAAATAAAATAAATTTAAGGGAACTGGTCTGATTATAAAAGACATTTTGCCATGGGGCACAATATTCTTAATGGTGACAAATGACAATAACCAGAGTTCAGCAAGATGCTTTTATTATATGTTACTATAACTATGACCAATAAAGATAGTCTACAAAAGATCAACCAATATTTTTCAAAGTACGGGGTTCTACTACAGATGTATATACTTTGAAGGAAGTGAGAAGTATGAAACTGTCACTACAATGTAACTAGAGAATAAGTGTTTATTTTTTAACTTTGCGGAACCAAGGACATGATTTATCCAGAGAAGATTAAAATCCAAAGGAAGACAATGATTTCTCTTGGCAACAGCATCTCCACTCACAGCCTTGCCTCTGTACGCCTCATTGTCCTCTCAGGCAACAGAGAGGAAAGAATCGTCCCTTGGAATCGTTTTCAGCGGAACAAATTCCCAGCCCTGGCTCCCTACGCGCTAAGGAAGCAGCGTTTGCAAACCAGAGGGAGCAGGCAGGGAGCGCAAAGGCAAAATCAAGCTAGTCGGGGGGCAGCAGAGCCGCGCTATTGGCTACCGTAGTCCATAAGCAACTTTCCCAACTATGTCAGTCGCACGCAGAGCGAGGGGAATGTAACGTCCCAGAGAGAGAAGCCAGCCCGGGGGCGCGGGCTGCAGAGACCCACTCGCGCAGGACAGCCGGAAAGGCTTCTCGGGAAACGCGCAGACCCCCTCGCTGCACTTACTAAAGGGGCGTAGGGGGGGGGCGGAGGTTTCCTTGTCTCTGGGCGCCTTTGAGGAACTGCAGAGTCCCGTCCCGCGGCTGTGCCTCGGGGGCTGGGCAGGCAGCGCTCCGCAGCAAGGAGAAAAGTCACCAGCAACCCCCCCCCCAAACTTCGCCCCCTTCCCTGAGCACCTACCGGCTGAGCTCATGGTGCCACCCACGCGCCTCTCCTGCCGCCGCCGCGCCCCTTAAGCCATGGCCCCCCGCACAGCTGAGGCGGACAAGCCCATTGTGCCGCCGTGCTACTGCCGCCAGGCGCCCCCCGGCCGCTCCTCCATCAGCTCCCGCAGCTCCTCTCCGACTGAGCCCCGAGCTGCGGCACCGCCGCGCAGCTTGCACAGCCCTGAGCCGCGGGCTGGGCGGAACAGCGCGCCCTAGCGGCCGCGAGCCGACAGCGCGGGATCACCGGGCAACGTTCCAAAGGCCGGGCTCTCTCCTGCCCCACCCAACGCCACAGGGAACCCGACGGGCTCCGCCAATCAGCGCAGCCCACCCCAGCGCCCCACCTTCCCGGAAGCGGGCGCCCGCGCTGGCTGCTGGGAGTTGTAGTTTTCCGTGACCGTGGGCTCGAGCGGGTGGGGAGCCGTCGCCGGGGGCTGGTCGGACTCGGTTTCCCACAGTGCCCGGGGCGGGTGTCATGGCGAAGGATGACACCGGAGTTTGACGAAGAAGTGGTGTTTGAGGTGGGTGCGAGGCGGCTCCGAGGGCCGGGCCCTGGCTCCCCCGTGCCGCTGGGCTTCGGCTGCGCTGGCGGCCCCCGGGGATGGGCCTGTGGGGTGGGGCCTGCGGGCTGTGAGTGGGTACCGGCGGGCAGCCCAGGGATGGTCAGACTGGGCTCGCCTGGCTGGAGCGCCCCGGGTCAGGGCATGGGGGGTCGGCGGGGGCTGGCATGGTGGGACCCAGTGTGGGGTGAGACCGGGGCTCGCCTGGCTGGAGCGCCCCGGGGCAGGGCATGGGGGGTGGGCGGGGGCTGGCATGGTGGGACCCAGTGTGGGGTGAGACCGGGGCTCGGCTGGCTGGAGCGCCCGGGTCAGTGCATGGGGTGGGCGGGGCTGGCATGGTGGGACCCAGTGTGGGGTGAGACCGGGGCCTGCCTGGCTGGAGCGCCCCGGGTCAGGGCATGGGGGGTGGGCGGGGGGTGGCATGGTGGGACCCAGTGTGGGGTGAGACCGGGGCTGGGGGGTGGGCGGGGATTGGCACCACCACTGGTTGGGACCCAGGTGTAATGCAGCCTAAGAATGATGCTGAGATGGGTTTGATGGAGCAGCTCGAGCTCCATTGTGTGTGGTACTGAATTGGGAAGTGGGCAGTGGTAGTGGCCCAGTATGACCTAATGTCTGGAGTTGAGGGGCTGTAAGGCTCGCATTTGGAAAAACATTAACTCCGTGCAGTTTGGATAACAAGCACAGCACTTAGCTACTATAGTGATTGGTGTTTTAGAAATACCTAACTAGATAGATTCAGAATGCAAAATCATATGGGAGATGCCATGAATTTGCTGTTGTAGCTGAGTTCTTAGTCTGGGAAACTGCTGTAGTACAGTTGTTGGAAAAGGCTGGGAACTACTGTAGCAGATGAAAGCAGACTGAGATCCTTTAGTTACCGTATCATTTCTGCACATGGTATCACTTTTGAACTATGAAGCTGAGCAACTTATGTGTAGGACTGCTTCTGTTTGCTGTACCTTTTTTTATATTTTAATAATTTAAAATAAGTACAAAAATACTGTTTAAAATTAAACGATCAGGCTAATCTATTAACCTAGTCGTTAGCCAACAACATTTACAAAAACTAGGAAGTACGTGTAATCCACCATATTTGTAAGGTTAGTAACAATACCATCCTTAGGCTTGACTTCAGTGGGACTACACATGAATAAAACTAAGCACATGTTTATATGGAATTCAGTGGAGCACTGCTGAATTGCAGGATCAGGGACTCATCCTCTGTATCTAATAAATCCTATTTATAAATCAACATAATTCTTACAAAAGTGTCCATGTAAATGCTATATCTATATAATATCTACATCAGCTCCTGAAAGCTACTCTCTCTTCTGCATTTTATAGCATTTGTGGAACTTGCATAAGGCCTCTAGAAACTTTACATTTACATAGTTGCATGTTATGTTAGTTCAGTTAAGATAGCTAGTGTGGACCTGATATATTTATAAAGTAATGGTTAAACATATGTGATGCATTTCAATAACAAAAGCAGTAGCTAACTAGTCTAGCATATGCATTTTTCTCTGTGACCCTGAGAACCCTTCAGTGCCAACTGACAATGGGTTCATTGTTCTGTAACAGCAACTTCTAATAGGTCTAAGAAACTCACCATCCCTAGCACCCTGCTTTCATGGTACTTATCTATACATTATGTAATGTTGATCTTAAAGGAAGCCAGGATCATGCTGATCATTAATATCGTTGTGAAATATATGTGTAGATACTATATAAAAAGTTATACGTGTGTGATGAAAATATGTCCCTAAAGTCTGAATCAAGGCAGGGTTGACAGACAGGTTTCTGCTAGACAAAGATGTATATTCACCTGTCTGCCTTGCTTCATATGGAAATTGAGGATTGTGAGCCAATAGAATGGGAACCACGTTTGCCTACAAGGTCAGTATGAGGATGCAACGTCAACATGAAGTCAGCAGACCAGAGAATAAACCTCGGTGCGGGGCTCATCCAGGCTTTGGGAACTGTCAATGAGTTTGGGGAAATACAAGGAGAAGCAAAAGGATAATTCCTTTCTTTCAGGAAGGAAGCAAAAGGACGGCACTTTTGCATTCATGAAAGAGAGATCCACCCATGTTGGTTGGAGACACTGGGAGATTGCTTTAGGTGAGAGAGACTACTTTAGACAATGTTTTAGCTTAAGTTAAGTTTAGGCTTTAGGAGGCATGTTATAGTTTTTGTTTTATATGTAACCTTTCTGTTTGCATTATTATCCTTACTCACTATCTCTTAAATCTTAGGCTTTGATAATAAGCTTCTGATTGTTTTCACTATAAATCTCTCTGTGCTGTGATGTTATATAGGAACTGATCCTCAACTGAATCAAACAAGCTAGTGTGTGCACTGCGCCTGGGGAGGATAGTAAACCTAGTATTTCTGTGAGTAACTAGTGACAGGGGTTGGATATCACAGAGGAACACTTCAAAGGGGCTTGGAGACTAAGGTGCATGTACAGTTAACCTGCAAAGCTGGCAATGCCCTGAGAAGATTCTTTAGATAGCTTACAGGCAGGTGTTGTAGGGAGCTGTTAAGCACCGTCTCACTCTCGCTAGAGGCAGGTAGGTAACAACATGACTCCCAATCCTGGGCTCCTTGAGAAAATGTCACAAGGTCACACCTGTACTCGCAGTGTATAGAGAACAGTTTATATGTCATTTTTTAAAAAAGAAAATGAATTATTAAATCCCTATGGCTATCACTTTCTAGAAAGTGGAACCAACCCACTATATAAGGAAGTCTTATTAGGCTATGGAGATACTAAATATTAGATCATTTAGTAGTTCATTGTTTCTTTCATGACTTTAATAGATAACAGTTTAGATGCTACTTGTTACTGGTTATAGAAAAGTACAATCAGTTTTATAGGGTTTCTTTCTTACAGTAATTTCAATTTGTCAATTTACTGATAAGAGGGAATGTCCTCTCATGGATCATTAACTGGTTAAAATGTAGGAAACAGAGAGTAGGAGTAAATGGTCAATTTTCACAATGGAAAGAGGTAAATACTTATGTTGTTCAAAATATTTATAAATGATCTGGAAAAGAGGGTGAACAGTGATGTGGCAAAATTTGTAGATGATACAAAATTACTTAAGATAGTTAAGTCCAAAACTGACCGCAGAAAGTTACAAAGGGCTCTCACAAAAGTCGGTGACTGGGAAACAAAATGGCAGATGAAACTGTCTGTTGATAAGTGCAACATAATGTACATTGGAAAAAATAATCCCAACTATATACACAAATGATGGGTTCTAAGTTAGTTTTACCACTCAAGAAAGAGATCTTGGAATCATCGGGGGATAATTCTCTGAAAACATCTGTTCAATGTGACGTGGCATCCAAAAAGCTTGCAGTGTCAGGAACCATTAGGAAAGGGATAGACAGGAAATATCATAAAGCCACTATATAAATCCATGGTGTGCCTGCACCTTAAATGTTGTGTGTGGTTCTGGTTGCCCCATCTCAGAAAAGATATATTAGAATTGGAAAGGACACTGAGAAGGGCAACAAAAATGATTAGAGATATGGAACAGTTTCCATATGAGGAGAGATTAAAAAGGCTGGGACTGTTCAGTTTAGAAAAGAGATGATTAAAGAGGGATACGATAAAGATAGGGAGAAAGTGAATAGGGAATTATTTACCCCTTCACATAACACAAGAATTACGGGTCACCTGATGAAATTAATAGATAGATAGTAGGTTTAAAACAAACATAAGGAAGTAATTCTTCACACAAAGCACAGGCAACCTGTGGAACTCATTGGCTGGGGATGTTGTGAAGGCCAAAAGTATAACTGTTAATAAGAGAATTAGATAAGTTCTTGGAGGATAGGTCCATCAATGGCTATTCGCCAAGATGGTTAGGGATGCAATCCCATGTTCCAGGAGCTGGGCCCGGCTGACAGGGATGGATCACTCAAAATTGCCCTGTTGTGTTCATTCCTTTGGAAGCATCTGGTACTGGCCACTGTCGTCCCCCCGCCCCGCCCCCTTTGCCACCTAGGATCTGCAAGACCATGCCAGTGGGAGCCTCCCACCCCGAGGTAAGTGCCCCTCACACACACCGCTTAATACCTTGCCCATAGCCCTGAGCCCCTTCCCACACCAAAACTGCTGCCGCTGCTAGCCCAGGGGCAGCCCTGAGCCAGCACCAGCTGCTGCAGAAGTCATGGAGCTCACGGAAAGTCATGGAATCCATGACTTCTGTGACCTCCATGACAGAATCGCAGCCTTAGTTCTAAGTGTGTCCTATTTCTTGTTATAATGCATGTGTACAGGTTTGTTTACATTGAGATACACATTAAAGCACATACACAATAATTTGCCATTCTAAATCTCACTTTACAGGATCAATTCAGTAAGGGTCTTTTTTTCAGAAGAATTTATCACCCAGCACCTCCCAAATCTGGCTGCAAAGAAATACAGAAACTAAGATCCATGTTACCACATTACACCAATTTGGGTCTGGTTTTTGTTGGTTTTAGGGTGGTTTTTTTTTTTTTTTTTTTTTTAGATTCTCTCAGACCATTTAGGCACAAAGTTTAAAATGTTGTGGATTCTTTTTGTGAAGTTGTACAAACTCTATTTTTTGTAATTGCTGAAAACGTTTTTATTTAAATGACCAGAAAGTAAACGGAAATGGCTCCTTAACTTACTTGTTCGTGCTGTGTAATATGCAGTAAGTAAATAAATGTTAAAGGATGGGGAAAAAAAACAATTTTAAAATTATCAGTTTGAAGTTTCTTTATGAAGTGTAGCAGAATATTGATTACTTGCAGTTGTACTACAGCATTGTTTTTCTTTATAAACAAATCTTGATTTCTCCCAGTCTATCATCTCTAACTTTTTCCTTCAGGAAGTTCAATGACAAGGTGGTGTTAACTTGTAGTTTTGATTTGTCTCAAAAATAATATCACAGCACTAGGGGGAGGGATAGCTCAGTGGTTTGAGCATTGGCCTGTTAAACCCAGGGTTGTTTAACATCCGAAGAAGTGGGTATTCACCCACAAAAGCTCATGCTGCAAAACGTCTGTTAGTCTATAAGGTGCCACAGGATTCTTTGCTGCTTCTACAGAACCAGACTAACACGGCTACCCCTCTGATACTTGAATCCTTGAGGGGGCCACTTAGGGATCTGGGGCAAAAATTGGTCCTGCTAGTGAAGGCAGGGAGCTGGACTCGATGATCTTTCAAGGTCCCTTCCAGTTCTAGGAGATTGGTATATATCTCACTCAAGTTTTAAAAATAATACTTTATATCCTTATCATAAAAATAAATTATGTAGAATATGATGGTACCCCAGAAGGCACCCAATAGTTATGTCATTTTACAGGATTTCCACATGCAGCTAATTGGGTTCATTATTCTTTGCCAATTAGTCATTGAATCTGCTGATTTTTCATGATTTCAGTAACTGCTTAATGTTTTAGTATGAGTGACGGCAACTGCTCTGTTTAAGGTTACATTGTATTTCTATTCTAGCATACATTTCATAACTTTGAGAAGTTCAGCTTTCAGAAATTTTTGATACGTGATCTCTGAAGGTAAATTTTTAGGAACATCTGAGTGGACAAATACTTATCCTGTTTTTTGTTGGGTTTTTTTAAGTGCAATTTTTCTTTGAACAACTCTAAAGCTTAAAAAAGCTGTGGGTTAAAAGTTGGAATTTTGAATGGATGTAGCACTCACTGAGAAGAAGTGCCTTTGGTTCTGAAGAAAACTGGTTTTGATATGAGTGAGTTAGGAGCCTTTGAACATTTTGCAATATGCATAGCTAAGAATTATTCACTGTATGTACACGTGTGGCTGATTGTGGCACTCTGTACCTCAAAGCAGCACCCCAGAACCTCCATATTCACCACTGTCATAATAATGATATTTATCTTACAAAGTATACCTGTTGAAGTATCATTTTAAAGGTCTTGATCTGTTGAACATTAATATCCTGTTGGATTATATGTGCTATGTGTGTGTTATTGAAATATGGTGTGAGGTTGGGAACACCCAGAACCAGCCTTTCAGGTACAACAATGGAATAGCCAGACACACTGATGGCCCATTAAAGGGAATCCACTCCTGACGGCCATCCCAGAAAACTTCTCAGAGAGAATACATAGACAATGGAGACTGCTTGACTAGTGGGGACTGCCTGATCCCCACATCAAAAGATCTTTCCAGCAAGCTGGAAGAAACTATAAAAGAGGGGAAGTGACATCATGACTTGGCCTCACTACCCCCACAACGCAACACCTGGAGAATAACATGTCTCAACACGTCTGGAGGACAAAGTCTTTGAACTGGGGAGGGTGGTCCCAGTCTGTAAAGGAGTCTCAGCCTTTACATTGAGGAACTATACCATCTGTGAGGATGAGATACTGATTAGTTTGTAGAACTCAGAGTATAAATTTGTTTATTTCTTAGGTAACCAACTTTGATTTCTGTGCTTGCTACTTGTAATGACTTTAAAATCTATCTTTCTGTAGTAAATACATCTGTTTTATATTTTACCAAAAACAATGTGTTTTGGTTGAAGTGCTTGGGAAATTTCAGCTCAGTTTACCAAGGCTAATGTGTGTCCTCTCCACATTGAGGAAGGAGCGGACTAGGTAATGAACTTACACTGGTCAGGCTTCTGACCAGGACAAGATGGTACAGTTCTGGGGTGCAAGGCTGGGGAGATGGAGGAAATTGACTGGAGCCTCTCTATTGTTGGTTCATGAGTAGGTGTCAAAGCATTCATGTTACCCAGCTGAGTGTGCCCCTGCCTGTGGATGTCTAAGTGCAGTACCTGCCAGAAGTTTGTAGCTTGTTACAGCATCACAGTGTGAGTGGAATACCCCAGGTTGGTGGGACAGAGGGCTCAGCGATCCCACAGTCCAGGTTTCACCCTAGGTACTCCATCACACTGATTTGGTTATATAGTGAAATATATTGCTGTGAATTAATAGGGATACCTGGGGCTGAAGTCAGGAT
Source organism: Mauremys reevesii (assembly GCF_016161935.1). NCBI lineage: Eukaryota > Metazoa > Chordata > Testudines > Geoemydidae > Mauremys > Mauremys reevesii. The sequence continues at coordinate 278,784,050 of NC_052623.1, read as the reverse complement.
TCTTACACATTTTATAAAGTGTAGAAGGCTTCTGCTCTTTGTAAGGTCTGGAGGGAGTCCTCTGTTCTGTTGCACCTTAGGAGTTCTGCATCGCCTCAGGTTTTGACGAAAGGGACACTATCTTGTTGTCCATGTAAGATATTAGGGAAAGGATATTTTAGTGATGTCTTTCTTATCTAACTGTGACATACCCAGAGTACAATCCAGACTAATGAGTCACTGTGTCACCCCCATCCTCTAACCTCGGGTGCCCTTTACAAAGCTTTGCTGTTGTGGCCTCCAGTCTGAATGGCTCACAAACAGCCTCCAGCATGGAAGTCACTCCCAGCTATTTCTTTGTATGTGCTGCAGCTAGCCAGCCACACCTTGGCTCTTACCAGCATTAGTTATATTGCAGGATGACCCCTACACATCCCTTCTAGATTCCCCGCCACCCCAGAAATGTAAGTCCTGTACTGCCCAGCATCTTCAAGAACAATGCACGCTTACATAAAGTCTGTCATTTTATTAATAGAAATGATATTCACACATCTTTTTTCCCTAAATGGAATTTCCCAGACACTTCGCTTCAAACACACTGGATTAGATAAAACAGTAAAACAAGTTTATTAGCTACAAAGAGAGAGATTGAGTAAAAGTAATGAGGCATAAAAGTCAGAAATGGTTACAGGAAATATAAAGATAAAACCACTGGTGCCTAACTTAGCAAAAAAAACAGGAGTACTTGTGGCACCTTAAAGACTAACAAATTTATTTAAGCATGAGCTTTCGTGAGCTACAGCTCACTTCTTCGGATGCATAGAATGGAACACACAGACAGGGGATATTTATACATACAGAGAACATGAAAAGGTGGAAGTATGCATACCAACAGGCAGAGTCTAGACTTTTGGTATGTAGACTTCCACCTTTTCATGTTCTCTGTATGTATAAACCTGTCTGTGTGTTCCATTCTATGCATCCGAAGAAGTGAGCTGTAGCTCACGAAAGCTCATGCTTAAATAAATTTGTTAGTCTTTAAGGTGCCACAAGTACTCCTGTTCTTTTTGCGGATACAGACTAACACGGCTGCTACTCTGTAACTTAGCAAAGTATGTTAAATTCAAAGCAAGGTATTCTCACATGCTTTCCGCAGTCTTGACCAAACTTTTTAGGTCAGAACAACTTCTCCAGTTCACTGGCTGCTTCCTTTGTCCCTTATGGTGCAGTGAATTGATGGACAGAGAGAGAGGAGAGGTCCTTGGAGTGTTTGTCCCTCGTCAGTCTGCCCTTGGAAAATATTTCCTGCTGAGATTCTGGAGACAGAGTCTATAGGACAGGATGTTTTCTGCTGCTTTTCCTAACCTGTCGGAGTTTCTTCTGTTTCCTTTCTGCTTGACGACTCTGTTTACTGCTTACATGCAAATTAAGCAGAGCACACATTCCTTTGTTTTGAGACAGACCTGTTTGCCAACCTCAGTGTGGAAGGTGTGTTAAGTTCGCCATACAGTGAAATTTTATAACTTCACATACAGTGTTGCTACACATTTTATCAGGACAATATTGACCAGCAAATTATGAGTTTTCAGTTTCCTTACAAGGCATATTTTGTACAAAGAATAAAACAGTGTGTAGGGTGTGGGCATGGGAGTACATTCTGCCACATAGCTATTTTAGAATTATACTATCATCACCATAGTATCTGAGCACCTTCCATGTGTAATCAGTAGCAATAGTGAAGTCCCTAGTGAATAACCAAGTAGTTCCAGATGATGGTCTAGCCAAATAATTCTGGATTTGAAAGACAGAACAATTTAAAACTATGGACTTAGTAGGCATATGTTTGAAGCTCTCCTCAAGTTGTTGAAAGAGAGAGAGAACTTTCCCCCTTCTCCCTTCCCTATTATTCCTGGCTGTGGTGAGGGATGAAGATCCCTGTTACTTTGCCTTTCCCCCTGCTTTTGGTTTTCCCATTCTCTCCCCTCAATAATTTCAGTACCTGATCATTGACTTCCCAAGCAGCCATCTGAAATTGATGTGATTCTTGACATTTTCACTGCTGGCAGTGGGGTTCTGTATATATCAGTAGTGAAACTGATCAGTCTTGTTAATTTCACTGTCTTTCTGATTAGGAAAGCTATGAAGAGTTGCAGATAGTTGGAGCTACCTGTCTGCAGACTCAGAAAGATTATATTGTGTTGGTTTATCTTTGGTTCACTTTTGGGAGATTATTCTTGCAGCCATAAAGTCTAGAAACTTAATTTTTAAATGAAAGTTTAAGTTCTGAGATTAGTAGAAGCCCTCTCTCTTGCCAGGGCAAACTTTCCCACTCCCAAGGAATGGATTTTTAAAGCCCTGCCTACATTTCATCAGGTTATACTGAGATATCCCTTTATTGCTTATTTTTTTGTACAGCAGCATATTAAAAATGCATTGCCTTGTATCATCTTTGTGAAACTGTAATATTAGAGCTGTGTAATATATAGTGGTAGAGATCTTGACTCACAAAAGATCTCACAAAAATAAGTGATTGGGCAACAAAATGGCAAATGAAATTTAATGTGGATAAATGTAAAGTAATGCACATTGGAAAAAATAACCTCAACTATACATACAATATGATGGGGGCTAATTTAGCTACAACTAATCAGGAAAGAGGTCTTGGAGGCATCGTGGATAGTTCTCTGAAGACATCCATGCAGTGTGCAGTGGCCATCAAAAAAGCAAACAGGATATTAGGAATCATTCAAAAAGGGATAGAGAAGAAGACGGAGAATATCTTATTGCCCTTATATAAATCCATGGTACACCCACATCTTGAATACTGCGTATAGATCTGGTCTCCTCATCTCAAAAAAGATATACTGGCATTAGAAAAGGTTCAGAGAAGGGCAACTAAAATGATTAGGGGTTTGAAGGGGTCCCATATGAGGAAAGATTAAAGAAGCTAGGACTTTTGAGCTTGGAAAAGAGGAGACTAAGGGGGGATATGGTAGAGGTATATAAAATCATGAATTGTGTGGAGAAAGTGGATAAGGGAAAGTTATTTACTTGTTCCCATAATATAAGAACTAGAGGCCACCAAATGAAATTAATGGCCAGCAGGTTTAAAACAAATAAAAGGAAGTTCTTCACACAGCGCACAGTCAACCTGTGGAACTCCTTGCCTGAGGAGGTTGTGAAAGCTAGGACTATAACAGGGTTTAAAAGAGAATTAGATACATTCATGGAGGTTAAGTCCACTAATGGCTATTAGCCAGGATGGGTAAGGAATGGCGTCCCTAGCCTCTGTTTGTCAGACGGTGGAGATGGATGGCAGGCGAGAGATCACTTATCATTACCTGTTAGGTTCACTCCCTCTGGGGCACCTGGCATTGGCCACTGTCGGCAGACAGGATACTGGGCTGGATGGACCTTTGGTCTGACCCAGTACGGCCGTTCTTATGTTCTTATGACTGATAGTTATCCAAAGATACTAGTACTATAGCAAGAAAAGTGACCAGAATAATTTAGATGCAGGTAAACATGAAGTGGTCTTCAACAGTTCGTCTATAACCGGTTCAAAAAAGAACCAGATAAGCTCATGGAGGATAGGTCCATCAATGACCATTAGCCAGGATGGTCAGGGATAGTGTCCCTACCCTTTCTTTGCCAGAAGCTGGGAATGGGTGACGGGGGATGGATCACTTGATGATTATCTCTTCTGTTAATTCCCCTGGCATTGGCCACTGTCGGGCAGACAGGATACTGGGCTGGATGGACCTTTGGTCTGACCAATGCGGCCGTTCTGGCACCTGGCATTGGCCACTGTCGGCAGACAGACTGGCTGGCTGATGGACCTTTCTCTGACCCAGTACGGCCGTTCTTATGTTCTTATGACTGATAGTTATCCAAAGATACTAGTACTATAGCAAGAAAAGTGACCAGAATAATTTAGATGCAGGTAAACATGAAGTGGTCTTCAACAGTTCGTCTATAACCGGTTCAAAAAAGAACCAGATAAGCTCATGGAGGATAGGTCCATCAATGACCATTAGCCAGGATGGTCAGGGATAGTGTCCCTACCCTTTCTTTGCCAGAAGCTGGGAATGGGTGACGGGGGATGGATCACTTGATGATTATCTCTTCTGTTAATTCCCTCAGGAGCACCTGGCATTGGCCACTGTGGGAAGACAGGATACTGGGCTAGATGGACCTTTGTTCTGATCCAGTATGGCCATTCTTATGTTCTAACAGTTGTGGTATATCACTCTTCCCAGTTCCTTAGTATACTTCTCTATGCTCAGCAGTTTTATGTAGCTTCTTCATAGTTCAAATCCATTTCCATTGTCTTTCTACTGGCTCTCAAAGAGTTTCTTGATTAAGCACTTTGCTCTTTGCTTTGAAATCTAGCATTTTTTCTCTTCAAACTTACTCAACCCCTCCTCTTTAAAGTAATATTGTTTATTTGTATATTGCTTTGTCAGTCTAGTAGTACATCAGTAAAATGGAAGGAAGTACAATGTGGCAGGCTTCCCAATTTTGTGCAGTTCCTGTAGAGTAGAGAATTATCTCTTCTTTCTTTGAGTAAAGCATCCCTAAATGGGCATAAAAGGGTCATTAGCTCCAAGCAACATCAAGCTTTCCTTACTGCAAGCAGTCTTCCTTCTCCTCTCCCCCCGAATCTGTTGTAATTTATTCATGAGGCTTGTACTGTTGCTGGAAACATTAGCATTCACATAGACTCATAGATATTTTCTTTAATGTTGTTATTCATTGGATACTTCAGTACTAATGGAAGTAGTATGCCCATTCCTTGATTAAAAACTACAGCACTATCATGACGACATTGTCATAGTAAAATCTGAACTCTGTAAAATCTAGATCTAGTGGATGTCTGTTCAGAGGTATGACTTTAAGGGTATGTCTACACTATGGGATTATTCCGATTTTACAGAAACCGTTTTTTTAAAACAGATTGTATAAAGTTGAGTGCACGCGGTCACACTAAGCACATTAATTCGGTGGTGTGCGTCCATGTTCCGAGGCTAACGTCGATTTCCACCACTCAATCCTTCCTCTGTGAAAGCAACGGCAGACAATCATTTCGCGCCCTTTTTCCCTGGATTGCCCTGGCAGACGCCATAGCATGGCAACCATGGAGCCTGTTTTGCCTTTTGTCACTGTCACCGTATGTGTACTGGATGCTGCTGACAGAGGCGGTACTGCACTGCTACACAGCAGCATTCATTTGCCTTGGCAAGGTAGCAGAGACGATTACCATCCCTATTGCACCGTCTGCCATTGTAAATTGTAGAATTCTGTAGAATTGGGAGGAAATTCTCTGTCCTCTTGCAGGAGTTGAAGAAGCCCATCATGAGAAATGAGTCCTTGTGACAGGGCATACAAATCCCGCACCAGTAAGAAATTAGTTAAGCAGTTGCCCAGGGTCCAGGCACCCCCACCACTCCTGCAATGCATGCAGAGCTTAGGGAGGAACTCAAAAGGAGGGCAGGCCAGCTCAATTGAGGTGGGCAGTGGAAGGAAACAGACCTGTGCTCTGAGTTCTTGGGAAGGAGCACTACAGGAGCTCTTGTTAACTGAGGCCTGGCAATAGTGACTTGACCAAGCCTGCAAAGGAGGGGCTGATGATTATTTCTGAAGGTCAGAAACTTTGTTGTTTGTTCAGTTCTTTAATTTACCCTGTGGGAAAACGGGGATTCTGGTAGGAAGTGATCCAGGGAGGCAGTTGCATAGCACCCCAAGGTGCAGGACCTAGCTGCCAACCCAATGGAGATAGTGGGCCCAGGTTCCCCTAATAATCCCTAAAGAGCTGACAACGATAGGAGTCTATCCTCAGCAGGCAACCAAGCTGGAGTAGGCTCTGGAACACAAGGGTCCAGACCTGAAGTCACTGACCTTAGGAGAAGGCCCCAAAGCTCTTTCAGGCATCCAAAGACTTACTTTCTTTGGTGGATTGGAATGTGTGGCCTGTCCGGATGGCTGAGTCACTGCAGGTCAAGCTCATGGCTGTCAACAGGAGTTCCAGGAAAGAAGAGGACTCGCCATGCCCTGCCTAACCACTGAGTAGCGCCGGTGGTAAATGACCCTCTTCATAGTCTTGAAAACAATGGATAAAAGAATATGCCATACCACAGAATGTATAGAATATCCAAAACCACATTTAATTCAAGCAAAGCCTGTAAATCATGATATAAACTGCCATCAGTTTTCTTTTCCTGTAGAAATATTGGGCCTGTTCTCTAGTCTGAAAGATTTGAGTCTATTCCACCTCTTTTGCAGCTCTCAAGAAATCAAAAAATATTTATACCTTGAGTAGCTAGACAAATATGCCAAATATCATAGGTTCAAGAAGAACACCATGATGGCTACACTTTCAGGCATCCAGCCAGGAGACTACATAGTGCTGATTGACATGGTGGAAGCGCAGCTCAGACATTTTGATATTAGTTTGTCACAGAAAGCTTATTGGATCCTTGTGAAATTCAGAAAAATCCTAGTGGAAGGCTGTACCTTTTCCTGGCATAATGGAGCAAGTTTTAATTCTCCCCCTTTGAAAATATACGTTTCCTACATAGATAAAATAGCCATGCACATGTGCAGCACAGCTTTCCTTTGGTTAAAATGTTGATTAAACTGCAACCTGTGGTCAAAGTGAATTTTCCAAACCTCATCACTTGTTCAGTCAAAACCAGTTTTTACCAACACAGTCAGACAATTCCTAGAATGGGTTTTTTTTGTTTGTTTGTTTTTTGAAAAAAAAGTCAAGATTTTTATTACTGTGGGGGGTCTACACTACCCGCCTCGCATTCAAAAACACCTGAAATCTCTTTGGCTCAAACCTTCAAAAGAGTTCTCTTTTTGACAGAAACTAAATGTAGAAATCTTCAGCCAGAAGAAGTCTCAGAAGGTTATAAGGGACGGAAATTTTAACAATAGCAGTTGAGAGCACACTAACTATGATGTCATAGAAACGTAGAACTGGAAGGGACCTCAGTAGGTCACTTTATTATGACACCATATACTAGATAGGATAAGTAATATTTCCTGCTGTCTTCCCATGTTATAAACGCATTGCAGGATTCCATACACAAAATAAAGCCAACTTAAAATTTACACTTCTGTCAAAAATGTTTTACCTACTATTCTCACAAGCATCGTCTAAGAGTACTCTAATTGAAAGAAGGAGAAAATGATTTTTCTCCCATTTTGTGTACTTCATGCATTTGACAGCATTTTGGGTGCATTCAGTTTGAGTGGTTTCTCTCCTTCTAGTCAGTCATTTCCCCCTGTTTGTGTGGACCTTTTACACAACAACAGGGAGAGAAAATACAGTAAATACAAGTGTTAAATATTAGAAAATGTGATTGTAATACCATAGAAATTGGCAGGAGGATTCAGAGGCATGTTCAGTACTTGAAACTATTTTAACTCATGGTCTGAAATTGACTAGCTATTAAGCTGACTGTCTTACAAGTAGACTCTCAAAGGGAAAAGAGATGGGGAAAAATGTTAGAGGTACATATAAAAATCTGAAATGTATTAGGTATTATTCCTTGTCTCTTTCCCTCTCGGAAAAAGTCAACAGTAATGTAACCTGACCTCTTTCACTCAAGATTGCTTATACAATCAAACTACACGCTGCAATCCACTGGGACACCTGGCCCTCTGGGACTGCAAAGGTTAGCAGTTTGTAGGATTCTTGCTTGTTCCTAAGTTAGACATTTTGGCATATAGTTATGTAGTTTTTCTGTGCTTATAGTAGGTTGCTTGTATTTCAGATGTGAATGAAATGGTTCATATTCTAGTTAAACGAACTTCAGGAACCCCCTGAAAAAAACTGTTTCTGTGTTCTTAAAGTAGACAATTGAGAATCCATCTTTAGCTCTTGGAAGATGATATATGTTCTCCTAGATGTGTGCTTTTTAAAAGCCTGCCTTGAGGCACTAGGTCAAGTAACAGCAGTTTGCAAGATATTTCCTGCTTGGCTGTTTAACCTTCCAGAAGGCTTCTGTTGGCTTTTTTTTTTTTTTTTGGCTCTTTGTTTTGCCAACCCTCCTACGTTTTGTAATAGTTTATATTTTGTGGCACAGGATCTCTGGTATATCCTAACAAAGATACCAGTGTGTTAGACCTCAGTCCTCAGGGATCACATTTTGGGGAGGAAAGAAATAATGGTGCTCTCCCAAGTGCCACCAACACATCTGTTTCCTTGTAACACCACAGTGAGACAGCACTCACAGTACTTTCCCTTATAAGGGCATGTCTACATTACCAAATTAGTCAGAACTGTAATTACTGCAGTGGTTTATGTCCACACTATCCTCCTGACGGTGGCATGCATCCTCATGAGGAACGCTTCCACCGACATGAGGGGCAGTGTGGGAGCTTGAGAGCTTGGCTGCTTCCCTGGTCTTTTGGCTCCCTGCTCCCCCCTGGGAGCCTGGCTTGCCCCCTAGGCTCCCTGCCAGGAGCACAGCTGCCCTCCTGGGCTCTCAGCTCCCTGCTTCCTGCCAGGAGCCCAGCAGCCACCTTGGTTCCCAGCGGGGAGCTCTGCGCCCAGAGCCTGGGCAGTTGTTGGGCTCCCAGCAGGGAGCCGGACACTTTGATGCAGCTGGGCTCCCAGTGGGGAGCCGGGAGCCAGGTTTTCTTGCCAATTGCATGGCTCCAGCACAGAGCCCTGAAATTGACAAGAATGACAGCCAACAGCCCATGGAAATAATCTGCAGTGTCTATGGACACTGCATAACCCTAACTACACTGACATGAGCCCTACACCTCTTGTGGAGGTGAAGTTATTATGTTGGTGTACCAGGGCACTTACATCAGTAGGAGCAAAGCTGTAGTTTAGTCACTGACATAGGTCGACTTAACTCTGTAGTGTAGACCAGGCCTTAATCATCATAATGGGATTGTCCCTCTTTCTTCTCATGTGTTTTGCTTAATGGTGAAATAGATAACAATGTTGAGATTTAATTGATTGTTGGGATTCAGAGTTAATATCAACTGAGGGCTTGGCTACACTTGCAAGTTGCAGCGCTGGTAGAGGCTTTCCAGCGCTGCAATTAGTAACCGTCCACACCTGCAAGGCACATCCAGCGCTGCAACTCCCTGGCTGTAGTGCTGGCTGTACACCTGGTCAGGTTGGGGTGTAGCGATTGCAGCGCTGGTGATCCAGCGCTGCTCATCAAGTGTGGACACACACCAGCGCTTTTATTGGCCTCCAGGGAATAAGGAGATATCCCAGAATGCTTTTAACTAAATTACTCTCTTTGTTTTGTTATGCAGTCTCTTTGTTTTGTTGTGAACTCCGATCGGCTCCGTTGAACTGCTTATCTAAAAAAACAAACACTGATCACAGCAAACAGGAGCTATCTGTACCTGGCTGTGAATGATCAAATGAGAGGCAGGGAGTGAATGTTTGCTTGACAGAGAAACAGCGTTGGATGCAGGCTGTTTGCAATTAAGACTAAGGGTTCGTGAACATTTTGTGATTTTTCAATCCAGGAAGCTAACACACAGTGGTGGCTCCAAAAATCCACTCTCTCTCTCTTCCCCGCTCCCTGTCACAGTACACCACCCTCCACCCCCCTCTTTTGAAAAGCACGTTGTTGCCACTTGAATGCTGGGATAGCTGCCCATAATGCAGCACTCCTAACAGTGCTGCAAATGTTGCAAATGTGGCCACACACCAGCGCTGGTAGCTGTGAGTGTGGCCACACACCAGCGCTGTTCCTGCACAGCTGCATGACCAGCGCTGTAACTCCCAGCGCTGCAACTTTCAAGTGTAGCCAAGCCCTGAGATGGATAAGGGAAGGTCACTCCTTGGAGCTATTGTTTAAAGCTGTCTGTAGACTCAGAAGGTGTTACGTTGATTTACTGACTCCAGTTTAAAAAAAGTTCCGCTCATCGAGCTGCTGCAAACTAGCCAGTAGCTCCTTACTCAGATGATTTTTGCTTGTGTAAGGAATATGGGGTTGGATATTCGCACATTCCTAAACTTCCAGGTACAGATTTTGGGAACATCCAGCAGTATTGTCTTTTACCTGCCTCCGTTTCTTCTGCCTTCTATCAATGACTCACTTACCACTTTTTGTTACACTCTTTCAATTATGATTCTGCGCCTATGTCTTTGTCATGAAAGCTTTCTTGGGCTGCTCAGACTGTACTCTGCAGCCCCTGTTTTAAGTGGGGAAACAGTATCGTGGCCTCAGTGTAAAAAATAAATGATCTGTCTAGTATTATATTATATATATATATATACATTTCTTTATTATTTCTTTCTGTGGCACTTCTGTGGTGTATGCAGCTACCTGCAGAGATCTGAAAAAAGAAAAAAAAAAGAGCTTTATCTTTTCTCAGTTACAATGGTGTGGAACTTATTTAACCCTTTCAGTGCAGTTAGATGCACAAGGTAATTGATGTATGTTGTATATCAGAAATTTTCCTGGAATAATGAGAGGAGAGGTAAATGGTTCCAAGGACTGCTTTGAATGCTGCATTTAAGCAATATATTGCTATAGCTTTTCTGCTGAAGTACTAAAGAAACCAAAAAAATAATGAGGAGGACTGTATACTACCAGTTACAGACAAAAGGGAGTAGAAAATTTAAATGACATTCTTTCGCTGTCTCAAAGTCATTGTCTAATATTAGCTTTGTGTTGTGAGCGATTGGCTGGATGACGGTCAAATCAAATGAGGAGATGATTACCAGCTAAGAGAATATGACCAATACTTTTAAATACTGTTGCTTGGAAAGCCTTTTTAATGGCTTTTTTCTAACATTGATGTGCAGTAATTCTTTTAAGCAGTATCTTTTTAAATCCATCATCTGATTCTCCCTTCCCCCAGTTCTAAAGCAACATTAGTCAGGAAAAATTGCACCGTCCTGGTAAGTTTCAAACTGCTTCTACTGTTGCTGGCAGGAAAATGCTACTGTGCAGGAGCACAGATGCAATTACATTGACTGTTACTTCTCATCTTCTGCTTGGGTCACCCTGGAGGCACAAGTGGAAAAAAATGGGGAGGTGGGAGAGATTCTCACAGACACATGGGAAGAGTATAGGAGAGAGAAATGGAAATCTCTTCTCCAGGAGACAAAGACTGCACTATCTGTGAGTTCTTAACTTTTTTTATTTTAATATAGACTTAAAAATTGTTTTCCTTTGGGTTTGGCCAGTGCTCATTTTGGCCTTTGCTGTCACTATAGTGAAAATGCAGTAATGTTTTTATTGAGGGTGCTGTTTAAAGCTGTACTCTAGGTGATGTAATCTCTGATAGTGTTCTTTTCACATAGCAGCATCTTCAGCTTTGGAGGAAAGCATTCCAGTGTTTTAAGAAAATCTCTTAAAACAAATTAGTCTGGAGAAGGTATTAAATGTTATTTTAAAGTGATATTGCTTAGCTAAATCTTAAAATTAAAGATTGGGAATGGAGAAGATTTTTCTGGGTAGTGAATTTGTTGTAATAGAAAATGTTAGTTTTATTGGGGAGCCCTCATGTTTTAGAGAGATACTGGAGAAACCCTGAGTCATTTGCCTCATGATGCATCAGCAGAAATAACTTGGGTGTGGCTTTGATTTTACTTGCTATTATAATAAGTCAAGGAAAGCTTCTAGCATGGTAGTCTCATTTGTTATTACAATGTTGTTTGTCATAATTTGCAAAGAACACTATAGTGCAATGTGGTCATTATGAAAAGCTACAGAATATTTATGTATTGCTCGGGAGACAGCTCATCTTTGATTTACTGTCTGCTTTCTGGAACTAGGAAACTCCCTCCTGTAATAATCTTCCTGTCACACAACATTGCACAATTGTTGGATTTCTCATTTATCTTTAACTTTTAAGTTTATTTATTACTCAGTTCATGTTTTACTGTAGGCTTAATCTGAGTTTCAGTTGCACACAAGGCTCAGGGTATGTCTACACTACCCGCCGGGTCGGTGGGCAGCAATCGATCTAGCGGGGATTGATTTATCACGACTAGTCTAGACGCAATAAACCGACCCCCGAGCTCTCTCCTGGGAGCGGCACCAGTCGACTCGTCGCGTTGAAGACACCATGGTAAGTCGTTCTAAGTACATCAACTTCAGCTACGTTATTCATGTAGCTGAAGTTGCATAACTTAGATCGATACACCCCTCCCCCCCCCAGTGTAGACAAGGGCTCAGACTTGGTCTTCTCAGAGACAGTTTAACCAACTCATTGCTGCTGACAGCAAACATGGCTTGCAGGTGACTGCCTGAGACAAATTAGAATGGAAAGAGAGGCAACTCATGTTATGTGCATCAAAGGAATATAAAATTTAGTTTCTTGGAATCCTAGAATTGTTTTCAGTTTCCAACACACACTACTGACAGTTATCCCAGTAAAATTACCTTTTTCATGCATGTAATACTCGATGTTTTATGATTACAGCAGTGTACACCTATTGAACCTTGACATGTTCAAGCAAACCATGGAGCAAGAATCAGAGGTTTAACTATACTTAAAATAGGCTTAAAAGTAAGTTTGCTCTCCATTTTAGGGGACAAAGGGAACAAGTGATTTAGAGGGTCTCAGTGACTGGCTGGAAGTGGAAGAACTTCACAAACAAATACAGCTTGTATTAGAATCTAGTCCTAAAATAAACCCTACTCCCATTGAAGTAAAGATGATTATATTATTATTTACCCTACATTGTGTATAGTCCCATTGGAAACTAGAGATATTGTGACAGGCACACTGCATTTGAACATATAAAAATAAATAATAAACAACGAAAAATAATTTCTCCTGGAAGTTTTGTAACTGAAGCATTGCAACGTCCTGTTACCTATTGGTAACCAGGAAAATGAAATTAAGAAGCAAAAATGATACTGACTACTCTAGCTTTTGTCCAGGCTGAGAAAAATGCAAAAGTGTAAATGATCAAAAATAAAGTTTTAAAAATACTTTCATTTTTAATCATCTAAGTCTGTGTTAGCCATAAGGAATGTTTTTAATATTTCAGTGTGACATATCCCTTTTAGGTCACCCCATTTTAAATGAGCACCTGACATTTTGGCATGAAGAAGGCTTTCTCTCAAAAGCGAATAAAACTTGTAAAATTGCAACCTGCTGCTAAGTGCAAGGATGGACTTTGTGATTTGTCCCAGGCCTAGTGATTGTTATCCATAATATGGGAAATCATCAACACTTCTTTTTTTTTTCACTTTATTCCTCTCTTGATTTATTGACAAGAAGCAATGTACAAAATCTATAGAGGGGATGGTAGGAGGAAGAAGAGACAGACCCCAAGAAGCAAATTGTTTCATTTCAGCATGGCTATTTTAGGTGAAAGCATCTCAGCCTAACACTGATATTGAATGAAAACATGAACCAAAAAAAGCTCATAACAATAACTACCATGGCTGAAAGTAAGTATAAGTGAGTGTGAGAGAGAGAGAGTGTGTGTGTGTATGTATGTAAACTTTGGTGTTCCCTTTGCATAAAATTAAATGAGTGAGAAGTGTTGTTTAATCATCTGAGTTAGAACTTGTGTTATAATGCAGATAGATTGAGAGATTTAGTTACTGATTTTTTTAAAAAGCTTCATGAAGATGAAAAATGCTATGTAAGTAATAAGGACAATATTTCTCTCTCTCTTGACGGGGCACAATCTATAGAACAGGATCCCGTCTAATGATGAAGTTGCACAAATGAGAGTTTTTGGAATCTTTCATCAAAATGCTGACAGCTTCATGTGTATGTTCCCACACAGGAAATGTACTCCTCAGTCGTCTTATTCCTTTCCTAGATTTCCTAGCTATTGGGTTCAAATGTGTCTCTTTTTTTGGGAGAGTGAGTGGGGAGGGGTGCAGATTTCTGTACAGTCTGGTACAAAAATCCCAGACAAGTTATACAAACCTTATAACTGTCCAAGTGACAGATTGGTCAGTATCATTTAAAATCAGACCATATCTAGGTCATTTCCCCCACCCCCATAAATGCATTCATGCCATTAATGCTATCTCTAGTAGCACAAGTGTCATCTTTGAATGTTATGGGTGAGAGAATGGGGAAGCTGAACATTTTGCCATGTGTACTGTGAATGTAGGGTGACCAGACGTCCCGATTTTATCAGGACTGTCCCGATATTTGCTTGTTTGTCCCGCGTTCCGACCGATGTTCAGTCGGGACACTGGACGGACAAACAAACAATTTTGCCCTCCGCTCCGGCGCACAGGTGGAGCCCGGAGGGGCTTTCGCCCCCACCCCCGCCCTGACCCCTCCTTCCCCCATTAGATCCCTCCCCAAATCCCTGCCCCCAGCCTCGCCCCCTCACGGCCCCATTGGATCCCGAGCTGGGCCTGGGGAGGAGACGCCCCCGTGCAGCAGCCTGGGCACACGGGCCATGGCCAGATGGGGCCGGGAGCGCTGCAGTGCTCCAGCCCTGCAGCCCGTGGGGCAGCGCAGTGGGTCCGGGGGCAGCGCGGCCCGGGGGTGTGGGCCGCCGGAGACATGCGGCAGAGGGGGGCTGCGGGGGTGAGACTTGTCCCAGGTGGGGCGGCCGGCGGACAGGGGCGAGGAGCCGGTCAGGGACCCCGAACCCATAAACTTCCCCGTCACTGCCAGGAAGGAGCCGCTGGAGTACAGCCGAGCGGGAGAGGTGCGGGGCTCCCCACCGGCAGCGGGACATGCCACATGTGCCTGGGGCGGGCTGGGGGGCAGGAGGCTCCACGGGGAGGGCAGCGCGCGTGCTGCCGGGATGCTGTGTGCAATCCTGTGGCGCGGCCCCTGTGAAACTGCTGTTGGGTTTTTTTTGTTTTGTTTTGTTTTTCCCCGCCGCCCTTTTTTTTTTTTTGCTCTCCCCCTCGCGTCCCGATATTTCATCCCTCTGATCTGGTCACCCTATGTGAATGAGAGAGCTCTCTCTTAGTAGAAGAGGCCCTCTGAAGAGCATGCATTAACTCATGATTCTTACCACTCTTCTCCTAGTGGCCTCACCCCCTAAGGCATATTCGTTGCTTGTGCTTTGACATTGCCTGTAATCTTTTAATAGATACTCACTATAAAGCGATCCTAAATTCTTTTTTTTACTTAAAATTAATGGGACTTCTTAGCCATTGGATTGCTCCAGGTTGTCCAACCTAATGGAAACTGACAGGTTCATCCGTAAGCGACACAGTATAATAAAAAAACCTTCAAGAAGTGCACCAGAAGGAACTCTAATGAAACTCAGTGCAATCAAAAAAATATGATTTGTATTTTACACTTGTTATGGTCAAAACATAATAGAGTAACTGTGTGCGCTATTGAGGCTGTTATACCAGCTATTTCCCTCCATGTTGGCATTGTGTTGCTGACTAGTCTTGCTTGAAGAAAGTCTACTCCAAACAATGGTTGTAGTGCCTGTGTGCTGTTAGGAAGCTTGCATATGAGCTGTCACAGGTGTGCTGTGGGTCCACATAATGGTTAGCACACCAAATTATTTTTAGCTAAAACAAGGCCCAAGATTAAGTTTATCCCTTTCTCTCCTGAGTTTTCGTGCTTGCAGGACATTTTAAACAAATTTAACATTACATTTAAAAAAAGATAATACTCTACTGTATGGCACTTACTCATGTTCCTGTTAAATTAAACACTTCTGCTTGGTTGAAATACTCTACTCGGAGGAAAATGTACCTTCTTACCAGCTAATCCAGAACTTCATGACTTCATGACTCTTTAATGATGCATTCCAGATTTACCTGCATTTGAAGAAGTACCCTTCTTTAATGGGAAGGGCACTTGAAGAAAATGCCATTGAGCTGTTGCACTGGAAAATTCCCCAGAAGGAGCTGAGTCACTTGTCTACTCCAGAGACTTGTACTCTGTCCATCATTGTGGGTGAAGTGAATTTTCTGCACAGAGCTTTGAATTGAGATGCCTTAGAAATAGACTCATGAATTTGTTAGAATTCGTGTTTGAGTTTCAGGTAGTGAGTGAACAATGAGCTGTTGTTGTGAGTAATTCAAGGAGAACATGCCAAAGTATGCATATGGTTTGATTTAAATTGAAGCCAGTGACTGAGGAAGTACTTTGGAAATGGAAGTAAAAATAACTGTAGCTACCAAGTTATAGACCTACACTGTATAATAGCAAGTGGTTAAGTTATTTGTATAGAAACAATGACTGAAATGTTTGCTAAATGGCAAGAAGTCTTTTGAAGCTGCAAATTATGTACCTAAAGTGGTAGTGGTGTTTTAATCTTGTTCTCCTTGACTTGCTTCAGATGTTGTCGTTATGGTAGCAGCAGGTAATGGCAATTAATATAACAATTTATTTTAAAGATTTATCTAGGTCTTAGGTCAATTTCCCAAAGATCATGCAGAGATTTGTGAACCTCTTCACAGATAGATTGCATACACAAACTTCCAGGATTATATGCACTTTTTACTTGGGAAAATCATATTAATTTTGTGACTGAAGAACATTTCTGGCCTCTTACTGGTGACATGTCTACTTGACTTTCCACTTAGTAAATTTCCTCTATAACTAGTGTTGTGAGTGAATTGTAATCTAGTAAAATGCTCATATTCTTCAACAAGACTTTTCTGCCATTTTAAGTAAGTTTTTAATAAATACTTCAGAGGGACTTTTTGCTGAACAATTGAAATAGGGTGCATTCTTCGCATATTGGCTAAGTAGTTTTCAACTATTTTTCACTTGCAGACCCCTAAAAAATTTCAAATGGAGGTGTGGACCCCTTTGGAAATCTTAGACAAAGGTAGAAACCACTGTTCTATGGTAACAACAACATTTTGCGGACCCCTTAGACGTAGTCTGCGGACCACCAGGGGTCCATGGACCACTGGTTGAAAACCACTGGACTAATCCTTCCTTTGTTATGAGTCTGAAACGTCTGCATTTAAAAAAAAAGTCTCTGGAAAAATGGAATAGAATCTGCTTCATGTTCTTACTGAATGAGGTTTACATTAGGCTGTCAAGCAATTTAAAAAAATTAATTGCGATTAATCACACTGTTAATAATAGAATACCATTTATTTAAATATTTTTGGATGTTTTTCTACATTTTCAAATATTGATTTCAATTACAACACAGAATACAAGTGTACAATGCTCACTTTATATTTATTTTTGATTACAAGTATTTGTACTGTAAAAAAAACAAAAGAAATTATATTTTTCAATTTACCTAATACAAGTACTATAGTGCAATCTCATTACAATGAAAGTTGAACTTACAAATGTAGAATTATATACCAAAAAATCCACTCAAAAATAAAACAATGTAAAACTTTAGAGCCTACAAGTCCACTCAGTCCTACTTCTTGTTCAGCCAATCACTCAGACAAACAAGTTTGTTTACATTGGCAGGAGATAATGCTGCCCACTTCCCTCAATGTGTCGCAGCAGTCAAAAAAGCTAATATATCCCTTTTGAGATGGGGCAATCAGAACTGCACATACTGTTCAAGGGGTGGGCATATCATGGATTTATAGAGTAGCATTATGATATTTTTTGTTTCATTATCTGTCCCTTTCCTAATGGTTCCTAACACTATTAGCTTTTTTGACTGCTGCGACACATTGAGTGGATGTTTTCAGAGAACTGTCCACAATGACTCCAAGATCTCTTTGTTGAGTGTTAACAGCTAATTTAGATGCCATCATTTTGTATGTCTAGTTGGGATTATGTTTTCCAATATGCATTACTTTTCATTTATCAAAACTGAATTTCATCTGCCATTTTGTTGCCAAGTCATCCAAATCTTAAATCCTTTTTGTTATAAGTTTAATTTTTAACATGTTGTCTTTATGCCTGAAACACAGATGGAAGAGAGTGAGTACATGACTATCTGACCCAAGAGAGTTTACACTAAGTAAACAAAATTAACATCCTCGGCACAAAACCAATCAATCTTGGAAGCCCACTGCCTGTACAAATACAAAAAATCTCTTATGTAACAGATTTCACAGAGCCAATATCTGAGAAAAGAAAAGCTAACTTAAAGACTTTGTTGCCCTGACTCTCAAACTCAACAATAGAATTTTTCTTTATTTCAGCTCAAGACAATCTTGAAGGAATGGAGATCTATAGGCACTTTGAGACTGTTCACTAAACATAAAATTGTCTTGGGCTTCTCTAAATATGTTTAGTTAAAGAGAAACAATCTTGGATAGCACAGATAGCTAGATATTCATTTTTCTTCCTCCAAATGTTTAACAATACTCCATACCTCTCTCATGTTAGAGAGAAAAATAAGTCAACTGAAGCCCTTCCCCCCATATTTTTAGCTTTTGTAAAGAGTCTCAAAATGGCCTCAGGCGAAAGGGGCTATTGAAATCATCCATGTAAACTAGAGCTGTCGCAGTTAACTCACGTGATTGTCAAAAAATATTAATCACGATTAAAAATATTAATCGCAGTTTTAATCGCACTGTTAAACAGAATACTGATTGAATTTTATTAAATATTTTGAATGTTTCCCTACGTTTTCATATATATTCTATTCTGTGTTGTAATTGATATCAAAGTGTATGTTATTTTTTATTACAAATATTTGCACTGTAAAAATGATAAATAGTATTTTTGAATTCACCTCATACAAGTACTGTAGTGCAATCTTCGTCCTGAAATGTAGCTTTAGTTTTGGTTACATAACTTCACTCAAAACCAAGTAGCAGGGGTGGGGTCTCGAAGAGAAAGGGTGGGGGCTGGAGGGAAACTCCATCACATGCTGCTTCCAGGGGCTTGCAAGTGACAACTGCAGCAGAGCATGCTGCATTGCAGCAGGGCAGAGCCTGGGATCGGGCACCGGGGCCCCACTCGCTGGAATCCCCGGGGCCGGGAGCGTGACAGTGGCCTGGTCTACACTACGCGTTTAAACCGGTTTAAGGAGTGTAAAACCGTTTTAATGC
Organism: Mauremys reevesii; assembly: GCF_016161935.1. Classification (NCBI taxonomy): domain Eukaryota; kingdom Metazoa; phylum Chordata; order Testudines; family Geoemydidae; genus Mauremys; species Mauremys reevesii. Next base: position 278,765,184 of record NC_052623.1, on the reverse strand, counting down.
CACACCCGTCCACACTAAGAGGCCCTTTATATCGATATAAAGGGCTCTTTAAACCGGTTTCTGTACTCCTCCCTAACGAGAGGAGTAGCGCTAGTATCGGTATTACCATATCGGATTAGGGTTAGTGTGGCCACAAATCGATGGTATTGGCCTCCGGGCGGTATCCCACAGTGCACCACTGACCGCTCTGGACAGGAATCTGAACTCGGATGCAGTGGCCAGGTAGACAGGAAAAGCCCCGCGAACTTTTGAATATTTCCTGTTTGCCCAGCGTGGAGCTCCGATCAGAACGGGTGGCGATGCAGTCCGAAATCAAAATAAAAAAAGAGCTCCAGCATGGACCATGCGGATGTGATCGCAGTAAGGGCAGGCAAATCTGTTCTATCAGCGCTCCGTTACAGAAGACGAAATTCAAGATCATTTTTAAAAAATCTCCACACAGATGCCATTGCTGGAGCTCTTTTTTTATTTTGATTTCGGACTGCATCGCCACCCGTTGCTTTCCCAGAGGAAGGAGTGACTGACGACATTTACCCAGAACCACCCGCGACAATGATTTTTGCCCCATCAGGCACTGGGATCTCAACCCGGAAATTCCAAGGAGCGGGGGAGGCTGCGGGAACTATGGGATAGCTACGGAATAGCTACCCACAGTGCAACGCTCCAGAAGTCGACGCTAGCCTCGGACCGTGTGGATGCACACCACCGATTTAATGTGTTTAGTGTGGCCGCACGCACTCGATTTTATACAATCTGTTTTGCTAAATCGGTTTATGTAAAATCGGAATAATCCCGTAGTGTAGACGTACCCAGTGCTGCCAAGCTGGGCTATAGTGGAGATGCTGGTGCTGCCCAAGGGTCACGAGCTGCTGGACAGGAAGCAGCGCGGCAAGTGAGTGCTGGACAGCCCCATCTCCGGCCTGCTGCCCAGCCCCAGCCACCGGCCCTAAGCATGCTGCGCCCCTGGGGCTGTCTGAGCCAGACAATATGGGCCAGGTGCCACCAGTGAGTAGAGATATCTGTGGATATGAAGTGAATATCCGCGGATTTGCAGGGCTCTATTCAGAGGTTTAGTCTGATCTTTAGACCATGGTTTGTTGGTTTGTTTCAGATGGAAGGGGTGAAAATTATAAATTATTCAGTTCCTTATAAGCTACAATAAAAGAGCATCCATGCAGTTTGGGCACCCTTTACATTCTTTTTAAAATGCACAAATAAACAAACACATCAGTTGCCCCAGATCAAATCAGATAACCAAGTGAAAACATAAATGTAGTAGAAATTAATCAACCACAAACTCAATCACTACTGGAGTCTCTCACCATCATTACCCAGCTCTATCCATCACCCATCTCTTTAGGGGCAAGTGGGACAAGGAAAAGGTTACTGAAAGAGAAACAAATTTTGATGTAATTTTCTGTTATATGTTTCATTTTGTTTGAAATAGTAAAACAGAAGTTGTTTGACATTGTGATTCACTTGCATGAGTATGGTAACATATTGCTTTGGCAAGTGATGGACTAGATGAGCGCGCAGAACTTTTCCATCTCTTTTTCTATGATCATGTATTACCCTGGAAACCTACTTGCGTTTTTTTTCTTTCCACTAAGCAGGAATAAGCATTTAGTACTGTAGATTCCTTCTGCCTTGAGAGTCATACTATAGATTGTGCACAGTCTCCTGTTAAATCTTATCCATCTGCTGCATATATACAAATGTACACGTATAGGATAGAACATCATTAATTTGCAGTGATGTCTGGGAAACAGTGCAAATTAATTAATTTTTATGAATTATCAAGTAAGTCAATGAACAAACAGTATTTTTTTTTAAAAAGCTCGTTTTGTGATGCCTTGTCATTAACTTATTTTTGCCACCTGTAGTTTGTTTGATATTCCATTCTGGATCTAAATATTACCATTCTGAGAGCATCCATAGCTCTTTGGTGTACTCTCTTTGAGAGTGTTGGAAAACAGGCATTTTGATGTTTCTGTGAATGTTAAAATAGGTGGATCGGCAAGTAGTACTATGTGTGTACAGTAGAATTTTGGTTTTGTGCCCTTAACACTTGTTTTGCTGGATGCTTCCTGCCCTGTCCCCTGCCTTCCTGATGTACTTGGTGACCCTGACCCTGAAAACTGAGCTTTCTTCCTGTTCTGTACTTCGCAGGCAATTGTGTGGCTGGACCGTATTTGTGGATATGTAATCATGGCTTTTCTTTCTGAGAAGTGTTAAAGAGGCCATTTGGTCTTTCTTTTTCAATTCTCTTTCAGAATTCTCCTCTTTACCAGTATTTGCAGGATTTGGGCCATACAGATTTTGAAATATGTTCAGCTGTGTCGCAGAAGACAGAACAATGCACAGCAGCGGAGGGGCAACAAGAACAAGATACCTGTTCCACCCAGAAAGTGAGCATTCACCTTGGCCTTGCAGCTATGTTAAAAATATATATAAAATTACAGACATTATATAAACTTTTGCTATATAAAAAGTTATTGGAACTAGTAGCTTCCTTATCTTGCCTTTCTGCTGATACAGTTTGAGGCTGAGGAAATGCTCCTCAGGATTTAAATGTTTTAGAGAGGCAGGAGACTTGAGCAGTGAATTTTGAAAGAGCTGTATGCTTTATATTATTTACCAGATATTTTTATAGTAATTTAATATGGGATTAATACAGCCTGAAAAGTTTCCAGCTTTGCTCATGCTTTGAGCTGCTAAACACCACTTAATATATAACAAGTATGCAACAGGTGGGACTTCTTGCTGGAAAGTAGAGGGAAAATAACAGTTGTCTCTGAGACACCAGAACCATACTAGTTTATGGAGAAATAACAGTGACTGGTGTTCCTAACTTCTTCTTATGGGCCTGATTCACTTTGGGTCTAGCACACTTTCTGTAATGAACATTTCAGTGGTTTAGCCTAACTGCCCTACACTGGTGGCCAAACTATTTTCAGGTGTAGTTGACTGTAGGTCAAGGAGGATCAATTATTGTTGCCAGCAATGGCTCCTTTTGATTATGTACAAGAGAGCCCTATGTCTTTTACTGCATCCGAAGCAATTTAAGATATTCTAAGTTTTTAAACAGCTTAAACCATTCTTTGATATTACAATGGCTTGAAGCAAAGTTTTTCAAATGAGAGTAAGGGAGTTTCAGTGAGATTTGGGCACTGAACTCTTGTCAGCTTTTTTGAAAATTTCAGCCTCAATGATTATGCCACTCTGCAATAGTTTTAGTTTATTTGGCTTGGGGAGCTTTAGTTAAGAATGGTAGCGGTCAGGAGGAATAAAGCTGAATAGCTCCAAGTTATAGATTCCACAAGCCTGTAGACCGAATAATTACCAGGAGCTGAACAGCTCAGACTTTACACTTTAAAAACAGGGAAATGACCAGTAGGTTTTTTTGAAGGAGTTTTACATTTGGATTATGCTTGACAAATCAAGGACCTGGAATTTAGGATATTCCAAAAATTAAGTTTATTTCCACAATGTTAACTTGGGCATGCAGTACATATGTAGTATTGTACACTTTGATTAATGTATTGTTTGTTAACAATGAAACCATGAAGCCACAGTTGTAGAGTTGGCCACAGAGTTTTTCTTCTGGGGCAGCTGCTACAGGAATAATCTCCCTACTGGCCATAAAAATTATGATTTTTGTGCAAATTTGTGTGGTGTTTAGATGTGCTTGTAATTATTAGAACTGTGAGCACTGGCTGTTGGGAGTCTGAGAGGACAGGAAACAGGAAGGAGGGGGGAGGAGTTGAGGAGGCTGAGTGAGAGTTACAGAGGGTGCAGCAGCAGCTTCGTAAAGAGGTTTCCACTGTAAAAATTAAGTCCTGTTGAAGCTTGTTAGTACCTTGCCTGCTTGATACAACAATTTGGTTGTCATATTGTCCATTCTTTAGCACCTAGTTGGAGCATGCTCAGTGCAGTTATTTTCTGCCTGCCTCTTTCTCTTCCACAGTGGAGAGTTCTGTTTTCAAGGAACATGCTCCAGCTATGTGCTAAGCCAGAGCCTGGAGGAAAAAAGAGGCCTCTATGCAGACTTTTGTGCCCAGAACACTTCAGGGTGGGGTGCCCCCCAACACGATAAAGGTAAGAAGCTGGAACAAGGTTCCACAGACTCAATGATTGTCTGTATCTTAAAAATCCCTGTTTCTTTCCCACTCTGCTTGCTGCAGCATTGCACTCGCTTGCCTATGTCCATGACCTGATGGCATCTCACTCGTGTCCACTGTTGCTTTCCACCCTCGTCCAGTGCTCAGTCACCTTTGCACATAACACACTGCTGTTTTTCCAACAGCTTCTCCAACCTGCAGTCCCTTTCCTGGCCACTGCTGCTTTCCTGCTCCCACACCCTTCTCATTAGTAAGAAGTGGAATAGCTACTGCACCCACATCCTTTCTTAGCAGCAGGAAAGAGAGAGAGTATGATACCACCCTACATTCTACAGTGAGGCTCTCTGATTTTTTTGTGACATACCAGTGGTGGATCTTGTGATAAACTGCAAGTTGGGCAGCAGTCTGGGAAACACATTCAGAAGCAGGCTCTTATGAAATAAAATTAATAACGCCATATTGATATCAATATTGATATCAATCTAGTTTATATAGATTCTTATACCGTGGTCATCACTATAGTATATGAATACCTTCCAATGATGCATTAAGCAGCATGACTAACATGTGTTATGCCTTTGTTTTCTCATCCTTTCCCAGGGCTGGGGAAGTGATTTATGCATTATTTTGTTTTAAAATTTAATTTTAAATACACACACACACACAGGTTGCTATATGTTTGTTAGAGAAGGCAAGGTCAAAGAAATGTGTCTTGCACTTAAGGCAGAAGATAGTGAGGTTTGTGGTAGTCCTTAATTCCTATGGAAGTCTTTGTGTTGATAGATTCTAGCACGCTATGGCACTAACATAATAAAAAATAAATTAAAGTCCCTGATTCTGTTAATGCTGCTTTGTGTCGCTCAATCCTGTTGTCACAACATTTCCAGTTGGTCGTAGAACTCAGCATTGGTGTCAGTAGAAACCGTAGCATCTTGCTGTGGAATTTCTGTCACGTGTGCTGCAGAGCATGTAAGGACAAGTGTCAAATTTATTGTTGTGGGAGTGAGCTTAGCTTTTGGAGTTTCTTCGCCCTTGAATGCCTAGTTTCTCAATCTTAAGGTGTCATTAAAATATATACTTTTTATTTAATATGTGAGCTGTTTTCTGGTGAACGTTCATCTAGCTAACTAGTGAATTAGAAGTAATCATTGCTGGCTTCTTTCAGTGCTCATGGAGTACAGTCTGACACTAATTAGGAACTAATGCTGCTTTAAGTTAACACAACATTAAAAGGATTCCTCAATACATTATGTCCATTTCCATTGGTTTTCACAGCTGTCAAACTGAGGACACTAGCTGTGACTGACTTGTTCCTCTAGAAATCTCACAGAAGCTATGTTTTCCCTTTCAAGTTATTGGCATTTGGAATGCACCTGCAGTTAACTGACCTATTTCTGCTTTTGTGCAATGAGGTTTATTTTAATTAAAACTCTTTTATTTATTGAAATTAGGTCAATAAAAAGTGATATCCGATTGGCTGATACCTGTACATTGTTGTGAAGTAGTTCACAGGTTGGTTCTAGTTAGCTCCAGTACTTTCCCTTATATGTGTTATCTTATGAAAGGCAGAAAATTTGTGCAATCTGATTGCATGTTTATGTATGTAACTTACCAATTTCCCCAACGTGTATTGTTTCTATCTCTCATTTCTTCTGAAACAGCTTACTCATTTTATTGGCTTAGGACGGGGTGGGCAAACAACAGTCGAGGTGCTGCATCCAGCCCTTCAGACGTTTTAATCCAGCCCTTGAGTTCCCGGCCGAGGAGCAGAGTCCAGGGCTTACCCTGCTCCAGGACCCCAGCCAGGGAGCGGGGTCGGGGGCTTGCCCTGCTCTGCACGTGCCAGGGCTCTGTGTGGCTCCCGGAAGCAGTGGCATGTCCCCACTCCAGCTTCTATGCATAGGGGCAACCAGGGGGCTCCACACGCTGCTGCCGCCCCCGCAGCTCCCATTGGCCTGGAACTACATTCAATGAAAGCTGCAGGGGCAGCGCTTGGGGTGGGTGCAGCGTGCAGAACCCCCTGGTTGCCCCTCTGCATAGGAGCCGGAGAGGGGACATGCTGCTTTTTCTGGGAGCTGCTTGAGGTAAGTGCTGCCTGGAGCCTGCACCCCTGACCCCCTCATGTGCCCCAGCCCTGATCCACCTCCCGCCCTCCAAACCCCTCGGTCGCAGCCCGGAACACCCTCCTGCACCCCCAATTCCCCTGCCCCCATCCCAGAGCCTGCACCCCTAGCCAGAGCCCTCACCTCCTCCCGCACCCCAGCCCCCAATTTCGTGAGCATTCATGGCCCGCCATACAATTTCCATACCCAGATGTGACCCCTGGGCCAAAAAGTTTGCCCATCCCTGGCTTAGGAGCTCCTCCTTTGGTGCTGTTACAACAGAGGCAATTGATCTTGGGTTCTCTTGAAACCTAAGGGCATAGGGTGTGTGTGTTTAATATATCTGTACATCAAACTCACCTGAGCAACTCATGAGCACCACAATTATGTCTGCTTTGTCTCATCTGTTTTCAAATGAGAGTGTGAGAGGAAGGGAGGGAAAAAACCCACGTGCTAATTTGGAGTTACAGGATATTGTGAATTGGAATTGATGTAATCAGTACTGGCTTTGAAACTTCAGTGCTTTTCAGTTGTCTCTCTGACACCAGATAGTCTATTTCTGTCTTTTAATTTCTGCTTCTCCTTCCCGTTTCAGTGACGTCTCTGAAGGGAACTGATGTATTGTTAGTGTGTAGTGAGGAGAAGATTGGTCTTATGGTTAAGACACTGGACTGCTACTTGAGAGCTGGGTTCAATTCCCACCACTGCCCATAACTTCTCTGGGACTTGGGCAAATCATTTAATTTCTCTGTGCCTCAGTTCTCCATTTTTAAAATGGGATTAATACTTCCTTGTTCTCACCCTTCATCTGTCTAGTGTATATAGATTGTAAGCCCTTGGGAGCAGGGACTACATTGCTTAGCTCTCTTGGGTCCTGGTCTTGGCTGAGTGCTACTTTAATGCATATATATAGTCGTATGAGGAATAGAAAGACATGGTAATTGATGCTCACTGTGTATATCTGCAGAAGGAACACCAATGCACTTGTTCTTTTCCATCCTGTTCCAAAGAGTAACCTTGACTTGCAAGTACCATAAAAGTAAGTCTCTGCATAGCTTTCAAATGAAAAATATTAAATGTAGTTCCTTGCTGCCAAAAACCTAGATGAACAACTGAGGATGTAATGGTGTTCCCAGCTTTTTGAACCTGGTTTGGTGTACAACTGTGAGGTTCCAAATGACTCCTCCAAAACACCCAGGCTCGAGAAATAGTGTTTGTTTGTTTGTTTGTTTGTTTTTCCCCAAGAGCTGGATTCTTCCTCCAAGAGGCTAAAGGATCTCTTGGAGCGGCATCTGCTTCTGGTCTCCTCCCTATGTGTCCTGCTAGATCAGGGGTACGCAACCTATGGCACGTGTGCCAAAGGCGGCATGCAAGCTGATTTTCAGTGGCACTCACATTGCCTGGGTCCTGGCCGGAGGGCTCTGCATTTTAATTTAATTTTAAATGAAGTTTCTTAAACATTTTAAAAACCTTATTTACTTTACATACAACTATAGTTTAGTTATATATTATAGACTTATAGAAAGAGACCTTCTAAAAACATTAAAATATATTACTGGCATGCAAAACCTTAAATTAGAGTGAATAAATGAAGACTCAGCACACCACTTCTGAAAGGTTGCCGACCCCTGTGCTAGATGTAGGCCTGGAAAAGGAGAGAATTATACTCCTGGGGCAAGGGAGGATGACAAAAATGCTGATTTTCCTGTAGGCTGCCACCGAGTGATTGGTGAAGGAAAGACTATTATCCAAAAATCCAAGTTGACCTAAGTTGCATTGACGTACAGCCACTGCAGTAATTGAATCGGTTTTACACATCCACACCACACTAAGCTCTTTGTGTTGGCGGTGCATGTCCTCACCAGGAGTGCTTGCACCGATTTAACTGCCATTACGGGATAGTTTCTGAAAGGCAGCAGTAGTCGATGTTAGCAATGCAGTGTCTACACTGACACTGTGTCAACCTAACTACATTGACTTAAGCGCTACACCTCTCGCAGAGGTGATGTTATTAAGTTGGTGTATTGGGCGGGTTACATAGTTACAAGTGGGAGCTACATTTTGTGTAAATGCTTACAGAGTTAGGTCAGCGAAAGCTGTCTTACGTCGAACTAACTCTGTAGTGTAGACCAGGCCTTTGTTAGAATAAGGGTTCCTAGGCCCAGTTTCCTGGCTTACTTCCAATTTGGGTAGTTACATTTGGCTTTCATCTTATTTAAATTTCCTCCATAATTTAAACTGTGTAGGATATTTTTCTCCACTTCCTATCCTAAACTATTGTGTGTGTTTCTGAGTGCTATTAACATTTTACCCCAGATGTGATTATATTTTAATAGTAGGTAAAAGTAACCTCTCCGTAGTTTCACTTTGTGAAATGTGTTGGGATGAATGTGCTATATCAGGGGTCAGCAATCTTTCAGAAGTGGTGTGCCGAGTCTTCATTTATTCACTCTAATTTAAGGTTTCGCGTGCCAGTAATACATTTTAACCTTTTTAGAAGGTCTCTTTCTATAAGTCTATAATATATAACTAAACTATAGTTGTATGTAAAATAAATAAGTTTTTAAAAATGTTTAAGAAGCTTCATTTAAAATTAAAGTAAAATGCAGAGCCTCCCGGACCGGTGGCCAGGACCCGGACAGTGTGAGTGCCACTGAAAATCAGCTCGCGTGCTGCCTTCAGCATGCGTGCCATAGGTTGCCTACCCCTGTGCTATATAAATGTGAGATACTATAAATGCCATCTTGAGGTCATCCCATACTAAAAGGAAACAGTAAATATTTTATTTATTTGGATTTAAATGAACACGCATAAAAGCATAACTATAGCCCTTGCCATAAGTTAAAATATAGAGAATACATATTTTACTATATATTTCACAAAGAGCCCATTTAACTTATTTTTGTTCTAAAGTAGCAAAGAGAATACTCGAGTCATCAAAGGCAACATGACCTGACTTGTGTGTTGATAAAGACTGTTTTACTTGTCTGTAACACTTCCAGTGGGAATAAAGACTATAAGACATCATTCCAAGATACCTGAATAATTTAATGTGTTACCGCACACCACTGGTTCACAGCCCAAAACAGTGGGTTGTCTTGTTTTGCGTCTTCAAGCTTTGGCCTGTCTGTCTTGCATTTATGCAAGCTCAGATTTTTCTTTAAAATCAAAATGAATATGAACCAAAAAATAATTTATCCAGCACTCCAAGCTGGTTTAGTCTGTAACTCAACAGATTATATTAGCTGGTAGCAGTGCTTTATTTCTGACTTTAATGGTCATTAATTAAAAGTGTCCTTGGTATTGATTTAAATGTATGCAATCAAGAGCTGAAGACTCAGGAACATGAAAGTAGTTTTAAAAGTTTATTGTCCTTAAAACAAAACTTCATCTTGAGATAATAAATATTTTTTTCTGTACTATACTTTCAATACACTGGGAGCAGAGGTTCTTGTCTAAATTAAGTATCCATCTGACCAGTCAAATGTAGTTCAAGGGCCATTGTTTACACCCCACCCATTGCTTCTACTCATTACCAAGGGGGCATTTTGCTTTACTTTGTATTGCTTCATGTTATATGACTAGAGAGCTCTTTATAACACAATTCTTGTAGCGCTATAGTTTGTGACACACGTCTTGTTGTTTTCAGTGGTGTTTCTAAATGGACAGTCTACTGCCACTGCCTCTCTGCAGCCTCAGAATGTTCTGTAGGTAAAGAGAGTTTTAGCTTGTCACCAGAATTCCCTTCTCCTACGTTCATAGGCAACAGGAACTCCAAGCTGTAATAATAGGTTTGTTCCAGCTCTAATTTCTATTAGCTTATTACTTCATCCCCTGGGTAATGCAGGATTGCTCTGTACAGTACATTTCTAGCATGTTGCCTGTTCTAGATTTCAGTACCTCAAATTACAGTATTTTGAATGCTTCCTTTGGACTTTTTCATAATCTAATTAGATAGCTCCCCTTGTTGGGATAGGATGATAACTGTACAGCCAGAAGAACTGTCATTGTGATATCTGATGTGTTGGTCCAATATATCATCCTAACCTCACTAATACTTCCCTCAGATATGGCTCTATAGCTCTAATCAGGCATAGAAACAGATGGCATATATACGTGAAAGCATTGTTTGGGTTATACTGTTGGACTCAAGTATCACTGTTCTGGGGTAACTGCACTTGTGATCCCTTTATGACCTCCTTGAGGGCCAGGGCTGGCTCCAGCTTTTTTGCCGCCCCAAGCAGTGTGTGGGGGGAACAAACCCTGATTGAGCTACCGCCGAAGTGCTGCCAAAGAGGAGGACCCGCCACGGAATTGCCACTGAAGACTGAAGCAGACCGATTGAGCTGCCGCCAAAGTGCCGCCCCTTTCTGTTGGCTGTCCCAGGCACCTGCTTCCTTCGCTGGTGCCTGGAGCCAGCCCTGTTGAGGGCATCTAGCTGTCACCTTGCTTGGGGTGAGGTGTTCCTCTCCCTCTAGACTGTGGATTTAGCCTGCAATTTCTTGTGCTCTTCAGTGTAATCATATTAGCAAGTCTGAGGGCTTGTCTACACTTAAAAGGCTGCAGTGGCACAGCTGCATCGCTTCATTGAAAACGCTACCTACGCCGATAGGATGGCTTCTCCTGTCGGCATAGTGCTCTACCTCCCTGAGAAACAGTAGCTTATGGCAAGTTTCTTCTCTCAACATTATGCTGGCTACCCCAGAAGCTAGGTCAGTATAACTGCATCACTTGGGGTGTGATGACATAAATTGTTAGTGTAGACAAGCCTGAGGTTACTTCAGGACTTGTGGTCCTATTATCTACCAAGGACGATGACAGGGTTAACCAGTGACCAGCCCATCTTCATAAAGCAAAGTATTTCTTTAGAACAAAAGCAGTACAGAGAAAACCTATCTTGAAAGTGATAAACAACATATATGCATGCCTGTCTTACCAATTGTCACCCATCTTCCACTTGGAGACCATGGTAGGTTTCAAAGTCCTTCCAACCCTTCCAGTAGGGTTTTGCCCTCTAGGTTAAATTATGCCAGTTCTTGGTTGAGTGAGGCTGAACCCCCCTTCTGTAGCAGGCTCTCCACTTTATTCACTTCTTGGTTCTGTGTCTTCTGGGCCTTTTAAGTCCTGTCAAAACCAGTCTGTGCAATCTCTCCCAAGGCGTGGTACTTTGGCATACTTGTTTACTTGTCTAGAGGTTTGCAGCAATTACCCCCTAGTGCTGTTAGTTCCTGCTAGTTCATTTATGCTTAGTGACTGCCCTGACCCCCACAGTTACTGTCTTGCTTGTCTTGCTTCAAGAAAGAAGTTAACCTCTTCATCCCCATACAAAGTGAGAGGGGAAACTGAGTCACGTATATTCTTTCATAAAAATATATCAGAAGTTTTCCACTTCTCCACATCAAAAAAGTCACATGGGAATGAATGGCTCTAGATAATGTTAATTGGATAGCTAAAGCTTTTTATCTCTGGGTTGCCACATCAAGTCAATGTCACACTTCCTTTCAGAACAAATGTCAAATCTCTGTGCTTGGCTATCCTGGCTCTACCTATTAGACTACACTCCCATCCCCATACTAGTAACAACTCAGAAATTCTGATCTCCAAAATCATTCTACTGCTTTCTACTACTACTTCTGTAATTCACTGGAGAAGTTCGTATTGCTTTCCTTTCTAATGGCTGCTCCACATGTAGGACATAAACATTTCTGTAGCACATGTGGTCCATGTGAAGGTCTACAGCTCACAATCCTGCTGCCAAACTGTCATAACTATAAAGGGAAGGGAACAGCCCTCCTGTGTACAATACTATAAAATCTCTCATGGCCAGAGACACCAAAATCCTTTTACCTGTAAAGGGTTAAGAAGCTCAGGAAACCTGGCTGACACCTGACCCAAAGGACCAATAAGGGGACAAGATACTTTCAAATCTTGGTGGGGAGAAGGCTTTTGTTTGTGCTCTTTGTTTGGGGGTTGTTCGCTCTTGGGACTAAGAGGGACCAGACATCAATCCAGGCTCTCCAAATCTTTCTGAATCAGTCTCTCATATTTCAAACTTGTAAGTAACAGCCAGGCAAGACATGTTAGTTTTATTTTTATTTTCTCAACTTGTAAATGTTCCTTTTTGCTGAGAGGATTTTACCTCTGTTTGCTGTAACTTTGAACCTAAGGCTAGAGGGGGTTCCTCTGGGCTCTCTGAATCTGATTACCCTGTAAAGTTATTTTCCATCCTGATTTTACAGAGATGATTTTTACCTTTCTTTCTTTAATTAAAAGCCTTCTTTTTAAGAACCTGATTGATTTTTCCTTGTTTTAAGATCCAAGGGGATTGGATCTGGACTCACCAGGAATTGGTGGGGGAAAAGAGGGGAGATGGTTAAATTCTCCTTGTGTTAAGATCCAAGAGATTGGATCGGTGTTCACCAGGGACTTGGTGAAGAAGTCTCTCAAGACTATCCAGAAAAGGGAGCTAGTATTTGAGAGTGGTGGCAACAAGACCAGATCTAAGCTGGTAGTTAAGCTTAGAGGTGTTCATGCAGGTCCCCACATCTGTACCCTAAAGTTCAGAGTGGAGAAGGAACCTTGACACAAACCATCTGGGGGCTCTTTAGATTGTACATGATGGAATTTGTTTTAACCAGTTTTCTTGTTTAAGGAATGAATTCACACAGTGAGAACATACCCTTACTATGTTTTACGTTTAAAAAACCCATCCTTATCCATGAATTACAATGCAGTATGCAACAAAACACAGTATTCCACATTTCAGTCATTTGTCACATAATTTGATTGCTTGTGTTGCATATTAGCAGGTTGAAGGTTCAGAGGTATGGTCATGAAATTCGTGTAATGCATGTAAATATTTTTAAAACTACCTTCTACCAGCTCTACAAAAAGATGTGGAAAGCAGATATACGGTATGTGTTTATAAGCATCTCACTCCGTTTTAAATAATTGCAGGGTCAAGCAAGTCTTGGTTTCTTTTTTGGTCATATTTTAAATAAATACTTGTTGATTATTGGCCTGGATCAGTAGTTATTTCAAATCCACGAGGACATAGTCTGTCCCTAATTAGAGGTCTACAACTCACAAATGACGCTAAAAGCCCAGTTTTAGGTTGCATGTGATATAGCATGGAGATAAGGTTATATGATGCTTAGTGCTAATCTGACATGGAGCTTCTGGAACAGTTACAGCAATTGTCATCACTGGGTCTGAGCACCTTCAATATCTGTGTCCACTAGGCCAGCCACAATCCCTGTCTTCCAGTCATGGCACCTGCATAGGTAAAGACAGCTCCTCGTTCCCAGTCCCTTTTTTCCCCTTGGGTTCCTTAGACCATTTAATCCTGCTTGGTTCTTTTTTTTATTCTCAAGGAGAGAGGGGATCCTTCATGCTCAGGCAGCAACTACAACCCTCAGACCTATGGGCTAATCCTGATTACACTTGCTTTAACAATGTAACATTTATAGCACCTTGGAATGAAGGGGTTAATGAAAGCCTCATTTCACCTTCTTGTATACTGACAAAATTTTAAGTCACCAGAAACAGGTATTCCCTTAGCATACTCTGAAGTTGGGCCAGATAGAGTAAGTGAAAACTAAGTCTCAGGTACTTGGAATTTGACTTATCAAGAGAAACTGAAGCAGGAGTAAATGAATTGTTGTATCTTTTAGATTTGTAATTTCAGTTTTTTGTTCCTTTTAGCAAAGCATCCTGTCAAAACTAGCTGAGCTCTTTAAAAGCTCATTTCCTTTTTCACCATGTGAGAAAAAAGATGACCTACTCTACAGATTGGTAAGTAATTACTTTTTTATTTCCTTCCCCAGCCCCGAGTCTTCCTGTCTCTTACACCTCTCCTTGATCTATATTTTGCCCCATTCAATGCCAGTCAGCAAGACTGACCCATGGGGAATTGATATATTCTTCAAAATTCATCAGTTTTTGGGAAACACTCCAAAGCTCACTGTGTACAACATGAAGGGTTGGGAAATGCAACATAAAGGTTTTTAAATGTAGATAAGGTAACTTTTACCTTAGGAAAGCTTGAGAAAAAGAGAAGATGTTATTTAAAACCAAAGAGACTGATTATAGAGTCCTACCTTCTTGATCCAGTTCAGCTGTAGAGAAAGTTAAGGATAAAATATCATACCGCTTATGTATTGCTTCCTAACAATTCAGATCTGGTTTTAAGTGCAAAGCCACTTACTTATATCAGAAATTATGCTCCTGATCATTTATATGAATGAGCCTTCAAATTTGTCATTTGGTTTGCAAGCATCTCTTCCATGATGGAAGCTGGTAAAACACACAGGGCTCAAATCACCCCTGTGCCAGAGCTGAACATGGCATAGAGATTGGGGGGCTGAGTTAAAGGTAGGTTCATGCCACCTTTGCATCTTCTCTTTCCTGGGGCACACCTCAGCCACCAGCACAGGTTATAGCATCATGAAGTTGGACATAACTTGTGGCCAGTTGCCTGTGGCCCCTAGGTTTGACTGCATCTGATAGATCAGGGGTAGGCAACCTATGACACGTAAGCTGATTTTCAGTGGCACTCACACTGCCTGGGTCCTGGCCACCAGTCCGGGGGGCTCTGCATTTTAATTTAATTTAAAATGAAGCTTCTTAAACATTTTTAAAACCTTATCTACTTTACATACAACAATAGTTTAGTTATATATTATAGACTTCTAGAAAGAGACCTTCTAAAAACATTAAAATGTATTACTGGCACACGAAACCTTAAATTAGAGTGAATAAATGAAGACTCGGCACACCACTTCTGAAAGGTTGCTGACCCCTGTGATAGATGGTAACAGCACCCAGGCACACATGGTGGGCCCTGTGCACCATGGGTTCCTGTTAGAAGCAGGTGGCTGTCTACCAGCTCAGGATGCCCACAGCATTTAAGGAATTACCTGTGGGCCAGATCCACTGGCATTGTGGTCCTTTGAATAAGCTGGTAAAGCTGGCATAAAGGAGCCAAGATGTGGGGATGGATTGGGTCCACATTTCCTTTCACTCAGGGACTTGGCACCTGACCACTCCAGATATAGTAGGAGGAACACAGGACAGTTCTTTTCTGCCTTCTGTTTTCATTGAAATTTGCCAAAATAGTCGTGGATCGCTCTTGACTCTGCAGAGCTAGAGGAGTCTGATTTCCACTATCATTATTTCATTGTATGAATGACATAAGAACGCTGTCCTTAAATTCGGCCTTAAAAAAATTGGGAGAAGAGAATGTCCACATCTGTCCTGGAGTCCTCACAGATCTGCCAATTCCAGTCCTAACCCCTCATAATCACCACTGCCTCAGCCTACGAGGTCAAGATTTCCTTTACAGCTTGGCAACACTGCTCTGGAACTGCCCAGAAGGCAAAGAAAGGAACTCTTCTCCTGCCCCCACATAAACAGTATGTTACCTCCACAGCCATCCTAGCCCTGTTATCCTAGAAACCAAGAAACTGAGGTAGCTAGCCAACCCTGCAATGTGATGTAAAGCAGTACCTGTAGGGTACTGAACAGACTCAAGAAACAGAGGGTAGCCGTGTTAGTCTGTATCCACAAAAACAAGAAGTCCAGTGGCACTGTAAAGACTAACAGATTTATTTGGACTTAAGCTTTTGAGGGTAAGAAACCCACTTCTTCGGATGCATGGAGTGAAAATTACCGATGCAGGCATTATAGAATGACACATGAAGAGAAGGGAGTTATCTCACAAGTGGAGAACCAGTGTTGACAGGGCCAATTTGATCAGGGTGGATGTAGTCCACTCCAAATAATAGATGAGGAGGTGTCAATTCCAGGAGAGGCAAAGCTGCTTTTGTAATGAGCCAGCCACTCCCAGTCCCCATTCAAGCCCAAATTAATGGTGTTAAATTTGCAAATGAATTTTAGTTCTGCTGTTTCTCTTTGAAGTCTGTTTCTGAAGTTTTTTTGTTCAAGTATAGCTACTTTTAAATTTGTTATAGAATGTCCAGGAAGATTGAAGTGTTCTCCTACTGGCTTTTATGCGTTACCATTCCTGATGTCCGATTTGTGTCCATTTATTCTTTTACGTAGGGACTCTCCGATTTGACCACTGTACATGGAAGAGGGGCATTGCAGGCACATGATGGCATATATAACATTAGTAGACATGCAGGTGAATGAGCCTCTGATGGTCTGGCTGATGTGGTTGGGTCCTCTGATGGTGTCACTAGAGTAGATATGGGGACAGAGTAGGCAACGAGATTTGCTACAGGAATTGGTTCCTGGATTAGTGTTTCTGTGGTGTGGTGTGTAGTTGCTGGTGAGTATTTGCTTCCGGTTGGGGGGTTGTCTGTAAGCAAGGATTGGCCTGCCTCTGAAGGTCTGTGAGAGTGAGGGATCGTTTTCCAGGATAGGTTGTAGATCATTGATAATGTGCTGGAGAGGTTTTAGCTGGAGGCTGTACGCGATGGCCAGTGGTGTTCTGTTGTTTTCCTTGTTGGGCCTGTCCTGTAGTAGGTGATTTCTGGATACGTGTCTCGCTCTGTCAACGTATAAAAGCCAGTAGGAGAACACTTCAATCTTCCTGGACATTATATAACAAATTTAAAAGTAGCTATACTTGAACAAAAAAACTTCAGAAACAGACTTCAAAGAGAAACAGCAGAACTAAAATTCATTTGCAAATTTAACGCCATTAATTTGGGCTTGAATGGGGACTGGGAGTGGCTGGCTCATTACAAAAGCAGCTTTGCCTCTCCTGGAATTGACACCTCCTCATCTATTATTTGGAGTGGACTACATCCACCCTGATCAAATTGGCCCTGTCAACACTGGTTCTCCACTTGTGAGGTAACTCCCTTCTCTTCATGTGTCATTATATAATGCAGGGGTTCTCAAACTGGGGGTTGGGACCCCTCGGGGGTCACAAGGTTATTACATGGGGGGTCGCGAGCTGGCATCCTCCACCCAACCCTGCTTTGCCTCCAGCATTTATAATGGTGTTAAATATGTAAAAAACTGTTTTTAATTTCTAAGGGGGGTCGCACACACAGGCTTGCTATGTGAAAGTGGTCACCAGCAGAAAAGTTTGAGAGCCACTGATATAATGCCTACATCCGTAATTTTCACTCCATGAATCTGACAAAGTGGTTTTTTACCCATGTAAGCTTATACCAAATAAATCTGTTAGTCTTTAAGGTGCCACCGGACTACTTGTTGTTTTTGTAGACTCAAGAGAAGTGTTCTTGAATTCACTTCAGCACATAGTCTGCTCTATGGCTTCCTTAATCAAGTCTTCTCCAGTAAAAACTGAATGCAGGAGGGTATAAGATAATACCGAGTATCATTAATTTATTGTTGTTTTATTTTAAAGAATTAGGGCCTTCAGATAACTATTTTTTTACTATCTTCATAGTAGATTACTGAGTCAATGAGAAATACTTATCTTGGCTTTAATAATGCCAGTTGGATTGAAAACTAAAAATATTTTGGCAATGAAGCGACAAACTCATTGAGGTCTGTTAATGGCTTCTGACTGAAGAAGCTGCAGAAGAGAAGTATTTTCCCTTTTTACACTTGCATCTTGCTTTAGACCACATGCTGACAGTAAATTTTCATTGTGGTCTGTTTGAACACTCTTTTCATTGGAAAACTTTTGATGTTTTAGAGTTACGGTTTGCTTCAGTATCTGATTTAAGACTTCAGAGAGCTACTTTGGTAGGTAATATAGCCGCAGAGATTTTTTCTTTAAACCTTCTAGTTGAAGAAGGGGAAGTGCAAATGTTTGTGATGGCATTAAAATCATTGGTACCACCCAGAGTTCCTGTTAGGTTTGGTAAGTCAAAGGTCCACAGGATCCCATGCTGTTTCATTCGTGGAGTCACAGCTCCCTTTGGAAAGGTCTTGTGGCTCTCTCCTGGAGAATCCCACTGCAGGTGGGGATTCTAATTCCAGCCAACTGACCTTGTCTTTGTCAACTGGTCCACAGCCAATTTTTGTAACTGACTGATTTGCAATGTCTCTATCTTAACAGCTTTTTGTTTGCTAGTGAAAGATGCTATAGAAAAAAGCTAGATTCATTTGAACACAACAGACTTTTCAGGTTGCAGTTCGACTTCCATTCTTCTGGTAAATTCTAGTGCCTACACCCATTCTAGTGGAAATACATTCATACAACCTGTAGCATGTTTCCAGTTCAGCCACATTGTCCTCATTTAGGACCAGGTCGTGAGTTCAATGAAAGCATCTTTAAAGATGAGATGGCAGAAGAAGTTTTAGAATGAAACACATTTAAGAGAGCTGGTATAGCCAATTGTAGCATGTCTAAAATGCTGGAGTCTACAGAACTATAAACAATAAAGTTTTATTATTTTTTAACAACTTAATCTCTACTCATGCCCTGTTTTTCTTTCACTCATTCGTGTTAAGGATGTTGGGTTTCGACTGGACTCTCTCTATACCATCCTGCAACAGGAAGTTCTGCTACATGAGGATGTGGAACTGATTGAGCTACTCGACCCCAGTATCCTGTCTGCAGGGCAGTCCAAGCAACAGAAAAATGGACACCTTCCAACGCTACGCTCCCTAGCAACTCCTAATATTTGGTACTGCCCAGAAAACGCCTATCCCTGTGACCATTTAGATATACTGATGGGGAAACTATCAGCATGCTCTTTGCATAAGAGACTTTACAAAAAAGTGTGTCTTCTCTCCTCTAAAGTCTTGGATTTAGGTTATTTGACTCCCCTTTGGTCTGCCAGGCCCAGATTTTTTAACTTCCTGGACACATTGAAAAGACCATTTTTCCCTCAGGCTTTTGAAGAGAGGGTGGGTTGAACGCTGGTGAATAGTTACATGTAGTCCTTTTATTACATTGTATGTTTTAATTTATGGGATGGGCTCCCAGAACACATGAATGGCACTTATGGATGTTTTGACATATTTTATTAAATAAAGTGGTTGGTTAGTTCTTGAGCTTTTAAAGTGATGTTCTGATGGCTTTGATACATGTCTAGTGTAAGCACAATGACCTGGAGACTGGATTTTCCATTTCTGAGTTGAAAAGTTTACGGTATCAATTTACTTTTTTTATATTTTTAAACAATTTGTTGGACCCTTTAACATTCCTATTTTGGTTTTCTTCAGGCCAAACTTTTGTCTTTCTTTGAAATTTAAAAAGATAAATTTGTCTTCCACTTCTCATGTGTCTGCAACATGAAGTGACAGAGGCAGGTCTGGAGAATTTTCCGCCATATGGTAAAAGTGATGAGAAGAACTAAGAGATGTGAAATGTATGAGAAGTTTCGTAGACTGTATCATACTACTGAGTTCATTATATTTACTTAATTCATGCTGCTAGTGATGTCATCATCAGTGAGAAGGTTGTGAGTTCAATTCTTGAGGGGGCCATTTAGGGATCTGGGGCAAAAATCTGTCTGGGGATTGGTCCTGCCTTGAGCAGGGGGTTGGACTAGATGATCTCCTGAGGTCCCTTCCAACCCTGATATTCTATGATTCTAAGTACTTCATTTTAAAACAGGGCAGCAGGAAGTCTATTAGATATAGCAGGGAAGTTACAGAAGGATAATGAATTTCACACTGGTGTACAGGCCTTGTTTATAAAAGTTGCCTGCCCTTTAAGCCTATGACTCTGTCCTCTTAAAATTGATTTCCTATCCAGAATGTTTTTACACCCTACACAATGCTTTCTTTAACTCTGGGCCTCTTCTGAAATTTGTAAATCGTGTGAAAGTATTATGTACTATACTACGTATTGAAATTGGTCGTCTTATTGTGGAGCTCTGTATTCATATCTTTTTGGGTTTGCCTTCCAGTCTTGTAAGAGTGGGGGTCAAACACATTGAAGCTATGCAGAGTACCATATTGCAGGTGTTATGTGAAAATGCAAGTGGCTTATGAATGGTGTTGAAGGAAGAAAGTATCAGATTCACTAATCTGTAAATACTGGAGCTGGTTGGAAATTTTCCAGTGGAACATTTTTCCGTCAGAAAATGCTGATTAATCAAAATTAAAATGTTCCACAGAAACATGTGAATTTAGGTGCGATTCTACCTGATTTCCTGCCAGCTTACTGCCTCTGCAGTTTACAGAAGCACAGGTTCCTGGCTCTGAGGTTCCCCAGCATGTGGTGGGCTGCTGCAGAGCCATGGCTTCTAAGCTGTTAGCTTCTCAGCAGGGGCGACTCTAGGGATTTTGCTGCCCCAAGCACGGAAGGCAGGCTGCCTCCAGCAGTTTGCCCGCGGAGGGTCCGCTGGTCCCGCAGCTTTGGCGGACCTCCCGCAGGCGTGCCGAAGCCGCGGGACCAGCGGACCCTCCGCGGGCACGCCTGCGGGAGGTCCACCAAAGCCACGGGACCAGTGGACCCTCCGCAGGCAAACCGCCGAAGGCAGCCTGCCTGCTGCCCTTGCGGCGCCGGCAGAGCGCCCCGCCCCATGGCTTGCCACCCCAAGCACGCGCTTGGCGTGCTGGGGCCTGGAGCCGCCCCTGCTTCTTAGTAGCTGCCTGGTGGACTGCTGTAGAATTTGGGCTTCTAGGTTTCCTGGGAACCCAGACAGCATATTTTGTTTCAGAAATACCTGAAGTGTTTTGAAACGTTTAATTGGCATTCCCCAATTGAAATATTGCAGAATTCCAGTTGGGCGAAATTTTCAAATTTTTGTATTTTTGTCATATTCAAGAATTTTTTTTCCAAAATCTCAAAAAAAAAAAAAAAATGATGATGAACTGGAAGTCTGTTTCCCAATCAGCCCTAATAAATAGGTATGAAGTTATTTGAAGCTTGGAAAGCTTATAGCTTCGCAGAATTACAGATTAAATACAAAGGCTCACATTCTGTTTTCTAATAGACCAATTTTTCTGTCAAAATTTTCAAAAGAAAAATGGCAATTTTGCAAAAGAAAAATCTGTTTTTGAACATAGCTGAAATGAGGCTTTAGCTTCTGTTGTTCCTGGTAATTTGAAAAGCTTCAGGGCTCCCTAAAAAGATTTTCACAGCCAGCTTTTTAAAGGCTTGGTAGAACTTTGTAGTGTGTGGGTGTCCAGGTTAAATGAGTCAGAATCTGGAAAAATAAAACTGTCATTACTTAGGACCAGAGGGGTAGCCGTGTTAGTCTGGTTCTGTAGAAGCAGCAAAGAATCCTGTGGCACCTTATAGACTAACAGACGTTTTGCAGCATGAGCTTTCGTGGGTGAATACCCACTTCTTCGGAAGTGCTCGTATTCGTATTCACCCACGAAAGCTCATGCTGCAAAACGTCTGTTAGTCTATAAGGTGCCACAGGATTCTTTGCTGCTATTACTTAGGACGTTTGCTTACCTAAAAGAATCATGCCCTTTATCACTGTCCTCTTGAACCTGGAAGTGCAGACCGTACATTTCCCATCCACCCTTGCCTTTAATGCTGAGCAATCTTTTTTTTTTTTTTTTAAAATCGTATGTTTCAAAGATTGACCTTTCAAATTAGTGCGTTATTTTTCCACTGGCTGTTTTAAATCAAGAAAATATATCGTAGCTTTATGGACTAATTCCCTACATAACATGTACATCTTTCATTTAGTGATCTTGTTACTGTTTATAGCTCTCTTAAAAACCTACAGAAAAGTCCATGTAACTAAATGTAAACAGCACTGTAGTTGAGAGTCTCATGACTTTCCTCAGGTGGTTAATCTCAGGAATTAGTAGTCGATGTCACTTTGTCTATTCCTTTGTTTGCAGGGATGTGTCTCTGCTGCTTGCCTTTGTCAGTGCATTGATTATACTTCCTTCATGGTGGAATGGATCATTCTGGCTGGTGTGGGGACTAGTTCTGTTTGTCTATGTGATCATACGAGCTCTAGGCACATGGAGGATAGCCAAGCTGCAAATGTCCCTGAGAAAATACAGACTCCAGCTGGAAGAGACAGTGGCAAATAGCCGCGCTTTTACTAATCTTGTGAGAAAAGCTCTGCGACTCATTCAAGAGACTGAAGTCATTTCCAGAGGATTTACCCTGTGAGTCTTTATTTTATTTCACTTTATATATGGATTCATTCAAGCCAATTAAGTATTAAAATTCTGTAATGTTATCTCCAATGACCGATGGAATCTGTTGGAAAACGTTAATACATTTTAATTTTTTAATTAAGATTGTCATTTATACAGACAAACTTGTGTAACTAACATGATAATTACATTGCAGGTGTTCAAAGTCTGACAGCTCTATTTAAAAGTGCACACTATAAAAATGTTCAGAGGCACAACAGCTCTATTATTTGGGCACCAAACTGTCCTTGGTACCTTTTGAAAATGTCCTCCTACACAACTGACAACATAGACAAGTAATTATTTATGGGGAAGAGAGGGGAGAGACAAAGGGGCTCTAAGCCCCTTTAGTGAGCAGTTCTTGAAGGGTCATGTAATAACTTAAAATTATATCTCACTATTTTGATGAAAGTATTTAGCATTTTAGATTACCAAAAAAGTTTTCTAACATTATCTGCCTTGTAAGTAATCAGTATTTTATAACAAAAGATTATGTGAAAGAGTATTTCCTTCTGTATGATGTGCAATAATAATTTTGTTTTAATCACATTACTTATAATCAAAGAAATGCTATGAAAGATCATAGGTTGAAAATATTTTTTTCACATCTATTGCCCCTCAGAAGCTTAAAACTCAGAACTATTTACCAACAGAATTTGTCTTTTCCACTTGTGGGATTTGATACTCTATTTGGTGTCTGCGGTTGAATTGGCTCTTTTATGTTTTCTTCCTGGTTTGGATGAATGAACATTGTGACACACTGAACACATGTACTGATCTGGAAGTCAACGTACTTGCACCTGTGCATTGTCCTTCCCTTCTGTTGTTTTAAGTCAATGTAATTTCTAGCAGCACATTGTGCTAATAGAACTTTGTGTGGAAGAAGGAGGAAAATGCAAAAAATGGTCCAGTGATCATCTTTTTAAGATCAATAAAATACCTCCTTTTTGCGCGGCTTTGATTTATGGGATCTGTATAAATTTCTAACTTGAATGCCCTAATATACACAGAGAACTTTGATCTGTATTTGTAGACAGTATGCTATTCTTACCAGTTCAACTGTTTTGTGCTTGAGCACATTATGGTACATGCAAGGCTGAAACTGTGCCCTACCTAGGGTGAATTAATTTCCTAACTTTAGATGATGAGATGCCTACATTATGTTTTGCCAAGGACATATTTTATTATCTTTTTGGAGTGTTTAAGCATGTCCTAAGTCAGCCTAGATATGTTTTCGTTGAGCCAGAATACAGTTAAGCAATATTCAGTCTTATCTTCACAAAAAGAGTCTCAGAAAGAATTTACTGTTAGGACTTGTCCAGATTGCAATTGAGAAAAACATCTGATTTTTTTTGTCTTCTAATTTTAACAAATCTGTGGTCGGATTGCTGTTTAATTACATATCTAAAAGTTAGTAGTTTAAAACAATAGATGAGCTTCAAGTTGACTCCTGATCTTATGTCCCCATTTCTTTAAATCTTAGTAACCTTTTAGAGAAGATTTCTTTGGGTGTGCATGTATGGGGGTCTGACCCAGGGTGTGTAGAGTAGCCCTCACTGAAAATGCCAAGGTCTGGGCAGGCTGCAAAAAGGAGAACAGATACTCCCAAAACTGGTGGTTAACACTGAAGTTAGACTCACCAACCAGTCTCAAACTGTGCTCCTAATCCCCCACATTGGTTATCAAGAAACTAAAAAAGAAATCACACACCTTCCTTCATTGCATTCCAGTTCTCTGGCTCCCAATCAGCACATAGGTCCAGTACAGTGAGAAGTTGTTTAAAACATGCTCATTATACAAAATGTTCTTCTGACTCCAAAGGGCCAGCCACATTATCAGGTCAGTATTAGTTTGGATCTTACCCAAAATATCATGCTGCCAGACAATCCTTTAGTATCTAAAACTAAAGGTGTATTATAAAGAAAAAAGAACAAGAGAGTTGTTAAATGGTAAAACAATCAGATAAATACATAAGGCTTCAAAGTCCATATATCAGGTTCTTAACAGTATTGGTGAGTTTGCTGGCTTGAAAATCCCTCTGGAACACATCCACAGCTTGGATGGGTCATTCAGTCCTTTGTTCAGAGCTTCATTTGTAGAAAAGTTACTCCAGAAGTAAGACGCAGGATTGAAGACAAAATGGAGATGATGCACCTGTCTTTTATACCTTTTGCCATGTGGCCTGTACTTCCTTTGTCCCAAATACAAGCTTCACCACACATGGCATGGAAAAGCTTTAGAGTTCTCTGTCCACAGGTATTCCCCTACATGTCTTGCTGACTCATAAGGTGTAGTCCCTGCCTTCTCTCAATGGGTTCATTGTACAGCTGATGTCCTTTGAGGGGCCATCAAGCAGGCTTAGTACCAATGCCATTCTGTCAGAACACAGCACAAGTTTTGAAATACAGATATACCATACATATCTATAACTCACAATACAAAAGTGATACAAACATATAAACAAGATTATGATACTTGGCAAATCATAACATTTTCACAGATACCTTACATGACATATCTGGCACGACTCCTTGCAATTTTAGAATAAAGTGTCTCCCAATTCCATACAGTATCACGGGTGGTTTGAAGGTAACTGAGCCAGTACACTCAATACATGGATCTCTGAAGTAATGGTCCAGTATGGACCAAGTCTATGACCTTTCTTTCTTTCTTTTTTTTTTTTTTTTTTTAAAAACCCTTAACTAACTCTAGAGTGTTTTCCTCAGAAGGCCTATACATATAATATGCTCTAGAGGAACAGTCAGAAAATTGTTTACTTGAGGTAGTGCTCTGTGTGGTGATTGTTGCCCCCAATTTTTCTTTGAGCTGTAGTGTAGTTTCCTGCTAATAGACTTTAAGAGAAAAAGCTTAATATGTCCTCTAGCAGTAATGTAGTAAAGTAGCTTTAATGTTCGCTAAAGGGAGTCAAGTGACACCGAATATGGTTACACAAAGTTAAGGGGTGGCTTTCTGTGCCATTTTACAGCTCTGAGGCTTAGGAATTTTGCCACTGACGTCAACTGGGTCAGGAACTCGCCCTATAAATTGATAGGGATGATACTATAGCAATATGTCCCAGTAAGTGCTAAGAACAAGATTTTGGTCATTTGTTCATCATCTCAGCAACAAGAAAGCTCCTGTTGGATCTGTTTTATTCTGTAAAAACCTCATCCCACCTTCAATTCCTCCCCTCCAACCTGCTGGAGCTCCTTCACCTTAAGTACTTCAAATGCAACTGGTTATCATCCATCAGACAGCAGGATGCCTTTAGAGAGAAACATGGACAATGCCCTAAATTCCCTTTGCAATTAGGTGTAGGTGTAGTCATTACCTTTCAAAACAAGGTTTTGTTTTTGTTTTGAAAGGTACTGACTAAGCTAATGAGTTACCATCAAATAATCCTGCCTAGGGTCACTGTTTGAAATTCCTACTAGCTATTGAAAATGCTTCCATTTCCCTGCCCCTTATAAAATGCAAATTGCAAAAATATATAGTGAAATTCCACTTTTTTCTATAATGAGGACTATTTATTTGGTTGGCACTTCAGTAATGAGCTTTCCCAAGTATTATTATTGCTCTTGTAGGGCTTGATTCCAATTTGAAATATATAAGCATGTATTGATGCA
Source organism: Mauremys reevesii (assembly GCF_016161935.1). Lineage (NCBI taxonomy): Eukaryota > Metazoa > Chordata > Testudines > Geoemydidae > Mauremys > Mauremys reevesii. Next base: position 278,739,324 of record NC_052623.1, on the reverse strand, counting down.
CACAGCATCTTTATAGAACTACCACTATGCTCATGTGTAGTAACTGATTTTATTAATATGAGGCAGTATGAGCCTATGACACACAAATCCTGTTTCAACCTTAGTTAAATCTAGCTTGGGAGACTGAGAGAGCTTTAAATTACAGTATCTTATAATTGAGACAGATTTTGGTGTTGTAGAGAAAAGGAAGTTCATCCTCAACACTTTTTCTTCTTGCCTTTCACTGCTGCTATGCAGCATGGTCCGGTAACATTTAACAGAGATCCTCGGATGATGTATCTCTGGTATGTTCAGAAACATAGCAAATGATGCTGGTTTGATGTTTCTCAGGAAAAAAGAAAGGAAGAATTCAGTCCTATAAATTTATACAAACTGCTGAGATTAACATTTTCACATGGAAACAAATCATAAAACAACCCTGTTTTTCAAGGTGTTGGTTGTACATAGAGGCGTGAGTGATGGGTGGGTGTCTTGTAGTAGAGCTGCAAGTAAGTGCTTACAATCTTTGCTGTGGAGAAAACATTGGTAGCTTTCTGCCTGCTTTCTTAAATTACTCCTTAGCTTCTCCAGACACACTTCTTACAACCCATTGAAGTGTATGGTTTAAAAGATTGAAATGAGAGTTCACCTTTGAACACTAGCAGTTGGTAAGTTCAAATAGCCATAGAAATGTTGAGAGAGAATCTGTAACAGATGTTAATTTTAAAGTTCCAGTGAAAACACAGAACTGGACAATCATATTCACTTTGCTTTGGTAAAATTGTAAGCTAATGCAATTTGTTTTGCTTCTTTTATAATGAAAAGTGTTTTACATACAAGATTTTATTTGATCACGTTTAAGTATTACTCTTGTAAATTAATATGGTATGAAGTTTTTATAGCTTGTACAGTATGTTATTTTAATAAATACCTTTCACATTACTAAGTATACTGTACACTAACAGAAGACTAGTCTGTACTACTTTTTTTGTTTTTTGTAACTTAACGTGCAAATATTTAAAATTCACACAGGTGCACTTCAGTTTATTTACAGAATAGATACTTTTTTTTTTATAATGGCACTTTCTTAAAGCTCTTCTGCAGTCTGGTCCCACAAGCAAATGGCACAGTGACACACCAATATGCATATGTATACATTGAGATCAATGTGTATTTAAAAATGTTAGTATATGTAATTGCATGCATTTCAGAATCTTTGCTTCATTTTGTATTTCTAGCTGTAACAGTACCACAAGAATTTCTGCAGTCTGTAGTTTTTATGGTAAATTGTCCTTCCACTCAAATGTTTGATAACCTCATCAAACTGGATGACATTCCTCGTACTGGTTGGGGGGAGGGGAATATAGATTAATCTAAATAGATAGCGGAGCACAGCCTATCTGCAAAATCATTTGTAAAAGCTAAGGCATTAGTTGCATGTAGAGAGGTATGCATGAAATATACATACTTTTAAAACTTACAGTGGGCTTCTGTTATGTTCAGGTCAGAGTTCATTAGCCTTACAGTGTCTCTATACAGTGCTTTCTTTTTGTAGGACCTGATTCTGTACAATTGAGGTCCATAGGAATTTTGACATTGACTCTAATGGGAGCAGGAGCAGGACCTTTACTGAGTTGTTAATCTTTTTTCATTTAAAATTTTTAATGAAATGTATGACTGATACGGTAAAACTTTGTTGCTTTAATTATATGTATTGACCCATTATAAAAAAGGATTGTCTTTTGTAAATAAGGGATATGAAAGTGAAATTGATGTATTGTCTTGTTGAAATTTTTTAGGACATCTGTACAGTTGTATCACATTTTACTTTTCAAGTTTGCTTGACAGGGTCAGTGCCGCTTGCCCATTTAATAAAGCTGGACAGCATCCTAGTCAGCATCTCATCGGTCTTCGGAAAGCTGTTTACCGATCTGTCAGAGCCAACTTTCGAGCTTCAAGACTAGCTACTCTGTACATGCTGAAAAAATATCCTTTTTGTAAAAACCCACAAATGCAGATACTTATGAATGAATTACCTACCCATATAGATGGGCCACTTAATTGTCCTAATGAATAGAGCTGGCGCCCGTAGAAACTTGGGGTATCTAGTTAAATATATGCAAGAAGGAAGGGAAAGGGCTGCAAAGTGTCTTTTTTTTTTAAGCTATGCTTGAGACAGCACATTCTTAAAATATTTCATGTTTTTGTCACTGTGCAATCTGAGATGAGTTCTCCACTGTCTTGCAAACACGTGCCTTTTGTGTGAATATTGATGTGTGTGATTCAGTCCTTTCCCTTTCATTATTGATCTTACCCATCTTTATTTCCCTGCTTCCAAAATAACTTTCATCTCAACCACCTGCCCTCTCACTTTGTGTCTCCATTGCATATCTAGTCTCCAGATTAAAAGCTAAGTGATTTCCTATTTCATGAAAGCTGAATGGCACTGTTGCAACATAGGTTAGTCAAGGGGCACACGGAACAGTGAGGATTTTCTACTTCCAAAATCAAATGCGGTACTTCTCACAACCGATTCAAACTCTGTTTGCCAAAGCGTGAACCCATATTCCGTTGAAAAAATGACAGTAGGGTTACTTGATAGCTGTGCTGTATCTGTGCCAGAGTTGGGAAAATATCAGAAATGCCAATGTATTGCATTCAAATATACATGATTATATTTCTACCTCCCCAGAAAAATCATAAGCTTGGAAACTAATGTGCATTGTGAAAACCTGTCATTACCAATTATTGTTATATTTTCCTGGAATATGTGGTTTGGTTAATATTGATAGCACTCCCGGATGTTTGTGTAACAGGTGTAGTGATACTCCAGTTCAGAGGAAATAAGTGTTTATTCGTGGATCATTTATCTAGGGATGTGAATCCTGCTTTTGTGCTCAAGACATCACTGATTCATATCCTGAGATAGCCCTGGAGAGTAGACTGATTTTCTGTATATGGGAAGGGAAATGTAACCAGTCGTATCTAGAGTGGCTGAAACAATTTTATAAAAGTAACTTCAAACTCTGGATTGGATATAACTGAGAGTAACTTTAGGGGTTGGGGAAGAGAACTGAAAATGGGAACAATACATGTGGTCTTCTCAGAGATCCTTTTGTACCAGAGTGTAAAAAAAAAAAAAAAAGTATGCTCAGTATTGGATACTAACTGGTGTATAGAATAATAGGGTGGGAGAGAGGGTTACCTTGTACAGAACTATTTTGGTTTGGATTAGACTGGATCCACTTCAGCAGAAGGGTTGCCACCCTCTTAGCTTCAAAACTGGCAAGGGTGGTTATGTTAGCTTTATATTAGGAAATGAGAAAGAAGGAGATCTTTTGTTTAACTCAGAAAATTTGGCATTTACTTTTGCCTTACTTTGTATGGTTATCCCATAACAAAAGATTAATAGATGGCTCAGCCATGGAAATCATTAACGAAAAGCTGGAAGAAATGAGTGGGTTTTGAGGAAGGATTTGAAGGCAACATGTAGGGATGCTTGGCACACAGGAAAAGGGGTATTCTGGGCCGAGGGAGTAGCGTGGGAAAAGCACAAAGTTGAAGTGCAGAGAGCACAGACAGCATGTAGGTTATAGGAGTTGAGATTTAGGCACAGTCAGATCTGTGCAATGTATCTAAAGTGAGAATAAGAGGGTTGTATTTTAGGGGGGGGGTTAACACCCACCAGAACAATTTAGAGCAGCCTGAGGGTTGCCCCAAGTTACTCTGTCTTGTAATGGACCCTACTGACTATTGTGTCATCCGTGGATTGGTTGAATGTAGCGCATTCTAACCACAGCCTCCCCTACCCTTTTCACTCCTCCAGCATTGGGGACTACATAGAGCTGTCTTCATCAGCCAAGGATTTCTTCACATTACGGGATTTTCAGCTGCTCACTTAGGACAGCTTTAAGGGGCCTTTTGTGCCGCTAGAGTGGCCCACGGCAGGGAAAGGAAAGATTTAGAGGAGCTTGACTGTGTATAATTAGGGAATGATGTGATGAAATTAAGGAAAGGAATTTCAGTTGAATATCAGGAAAAGTTTAAATCCAGATTTTTCACTGCTATAAAGAACAAAAGTGGGGTTTTAAAAAAAAAATTTTTTTTTTCTGCAGAAAATCAGACCATGCATTAGACTGCAGTGGCTATAGGCTGTCCGAGTATGATTTAATCCATATTTAAAGGTGTTTATTGTGAGCATCTGAAAGACAGGAATGTAGTAGTACTATTGATGCAATATTTACACCACCTATAGCAATCTAATGTACTTTTTCTTAGGAAAAATATGCTTAACATTTGGCATAAAGTTTCAAAAGACCATTGAAATGAAATTTAGTTTTTCTGTTTTTTTTCAAATGACCTCAGAAGAAACTGCTAACTCTACTTGGATAAACTTTTTTTATTGCACTTGATGTACTACTTCTGCATTTTTTTTGCCAGATCAAGAGTATATCTCTGTGTCAAAGCAGGGGAAAACTGAATCCAGTTTGTTCAGTACAGCATTCTGAAATTTTAATATGTGAGAAATGCCTTTGGTTTTAAAAGAAAGTGAAATGCAGCACTCCAGCTAATATAGCTAAGCTAAAAGTTTAATTCCATTTTATTTGGTGACTGGTCCTCCTACTGGGTTCTCTACCTGTGAGTTCTCTTTATCTTATTTGAAGATGGACACGTTATCTTGATAACAGTGTGAACATAATAAATAAAACTTACTGTCTGATAGAGTTGATGATGAGGGATAGCTCAGTGGTTTGAGCATTGGCCTGCTAAACCCAGCGTTGTGAGTTTAATCCTTGAGGGGGCTATTTGGGGATTGGCCCTGCTTTGAGCAGGGGGTTGGACTAGATCTCCTGAGGTCCCTTCCAAACCTAATAATCTATGATTCTATGATCGTATGTTGAAATGCTGTCAACTGACTGGCTTCAGTACTGAAGGATTGACTCATTTTGATAGAGTGATAAAATTTAAAAGTGGGACCAGATCCTCACATGGTGTAAATATTCACAGTTTCATTCATTTTAATTACATATCCACTTAATTTGCTGAGGTTCTGGCCCATAAAAGATATAAAATCTGAATTGATGTAACACTGTGACAATTTTGATTTTTGTCAGGAAATACAAAATTTAGAGTTCTTTCAGTAACCTTGGCTTACTCACATTGCTCAGTGAGATGGTGTATTTTTGACTACTAATGTTATGTTGATACATATATATCTTGATCTATTTGATTCATATCTATGATCAGAAATATGTGCATAATTTGCATTCATTTCAGTAAGAGTGGTCATATCTGAATACAAATTTATGTTATGGTATTATATGCAGTGTGGCTGCTTTAAACTGTAGGCACTATATTTTTATATAAATAAAAAGTAGGGAGCAGTTCTCAAATATTATAGATGAGGCATGGCTGAAAGGAGTGTATCAGAGGAGCTCAGCTAACAACCTGACTGATAGATTTTTTTTTTTTTAATTATGGCTATTTGAAAAGTGTGAATGAATCCTGTGGCAATAGATGAGTAGACAAAGAGCAGCGATTTGCATAAAAGTGAATGATTAAATAAACTACATAGGTATGGGATATATTTATCGCATGGCTGTCACCTTCTCAGACATTTCTGGTATGTATTATTAAATGTACACTCTCCCCCACTAAAATGTCTATGCAGATTAGGGTCTCTTGGCGACCCAAAAAAAAAGCACCTTATGGGGACCAGAAACAGATCTGGCCGTGACAAACAAACATCATATTGTAGACACTTGTCTTATTTGTATCCTAATGTTATTGTATTCTTTGTGGTAGGATTAAATGTTTCCCTTTGGATATTCCTATGACACCCACATGTTGTTGTTACTGAGTGTTAAAAAACTTAATACATAGCTTTGCTCATAGCAGCACAGATTGCATACACCTGCTACTGTGTCATTATTCAGTCAAATTAGACTGGAGATTTAGCAACATATACCTAAGCTTTTACATGTTAGCCTGACAACTCCCTTCATTAACACTATATTTATTAGTGCAAATAAATTAATATCTAGGTAATTAAAATTTGCTGTAGTATAAAATATAACCATGTTGAGCAGTGTAAAAATTTCATTTAAAATGTAAGAAGAATTATCGCTTTCAGTTTATGTGACGCTTTCATATTGGATTCGATGGACCAGTAACTTTTTCTGAGATGGAAAATCTTCCACGCAAATTCTGAACTTGTTATGTTAAATGTCAGTCTTGCATTGTGGGAACAATATATAACTGCATCCTGTCACGTCTTTCTTTTTCAAAGCTGAGTCATTCATTACAAAGGGTACACTACTTCCACAAGCGTACTTCCTCAATAATAGAAGCAAGTACCTGCATGTGGAGAAGGTTTCTCTTTACTCAGACAAAGGGACTTCTCCATCACTTGACAGCTATAAAGGCTGCAGTCTGCACCATTGAAGTCAGTGGGATTTTCCACTTACAGTGAATGCAGGATTAAGATTGGATGGGTGACGTTTTATGACCTTTGTTATGCAGGGAGGTCAAACGACACAATTGTAATGGGCCTTCTCACCTTAAAATTCTGTGGGCCCTATCTTCAGCTGATGTAAATTAGTGTAGTGCTACTGAATTCAATGGAGCTGTACCAGTTTACACCCTCTGAGGAGCTGGCCATATGAATCTCTGAAACTCTCATTTTACTATAAATGGGAGAAATCCTCCTCGTGACAAAATGCAAACAATTCAGTAGCAAAAGAGAAGGTGGTGTTGTCTAGCTGCTAAGTGCAAGACATCTGGCTTTTTATTTCTAACTTTGTCATAAACTTGCTGTGTGACTGTGGGGCAAGTCTCTTAATGTCTTTTTACTTCAGTTTTACCTGTAAAGGTGTGGTAACATTTACCTATCTGACGTGAGTGTTGGGAAGCTTAATTCCTGAAAGTCTGTAAGGTTGTTTAATGTTCTGGGATGCTAAGTGCTACAGAAGTGCAGGTTTTGTTAGTTATTATTTGTTACCATATTAGTGACTGTCTACTGTTGGCAAATACACTTCTGTACAAGTCTATCAGTGGGGTAGATGTCAAGGTTACATACAGACTGACATTAGGGTGACAGTCCTGATATTTGGGGCTTTTTCTTATATAGTCGCCAATCACCCCATCCCAATTTTTCACACTTGCTATCTGGTCGCCCTAACTGACGTTGCCAGCTGCCCCATGTGTGCAGTGTGGTGAGTTAACTGCTATTAGTAAGAGATTCTGATATTTGGGGCCTTTTAGACCCAATCTGACCCTAAGATGCTGCTGCATACCCCGGTTTGATCTTATTTTAGCCTCTAGTACTTTTGCATCCTATGCGGATCATTTCTCAGCTTGGAAGCTCAGCCGGTTGTGACATTAAGGAAATAACATTTTAACGGAATAGGCTCTTACCACAACATATATAAACACAAGTGTGTGATATATTTCTCAGCTGTGTTGAGTTTGGGGAGACTTAAACCTTTGCTCTATTACTCCTGTTACTACTACTTTATGACAATCTAGTTATTGCATCAAGAAACATTGAAAAAACACAGTGCAGGTTTTTTTAATTCTTTAAATAAAAGTGAAGGAAATGGTAGGTCAAATGTTGTAAAATACACCCATTTGGTGATGAGTTACTGTCTGTGTTAAGACAGGATTTTTTCTGTGCAATAGCTATCCTACTAACTCAAGTATGGCCATGGCATCTTGAAAATTCTTTGTTTAATATTGTATACGTATGTATAATTTGGTCCATTTGTACAAAACCAGGCATGTTTACTATTGTACAGAATCTCGAATAAGTAGGTGCTTAATGCATAGTTTTACTGCATTTTTTAAAACAAATTGCTAAAAGTATCTGATACAGAAGTTAAGCGATATGGACAATTGGATAAAAAAACCCAAACAAAAGTGTCCTCTGCAACATGCTGAGCACCTCCTGTAAGGCGGAGCATGGAGCATGCTCAACTCCGACACAAGTCAATGAGCAATACCCTACTTCACTGGAGTTGTTGATGCAAGGCAGGTGCAGTGGGAGGTGAACTTATTCAGAGTCTTACAACATTTTCACCAATTTGCATTTATGAAGTGCATTAGTTCCTTTCATGGAAATTGCTTTTTAAGTGCCTAGTAATCATATTTATATACTGTTACATACCACCATTGGTGAGCATGGTGCTTTATAGGCAAATAAAATGAAGTTGCTGCCCTGAAAATTAGCTGAATAATCTGCACTATATATTAGAAATTTTGTACTGTGTTTTGCTTTAACAAGATACTTTGCCTTCTCTTGCTCCCAAGTTGTTAATGAAATAAGGTAAATAGATTAATGAAATAAAAATGTTTGTACAAACACATGGAAAACTGTACACACACATGGCTACCTAGTTTAGCTACTGAATTTTGACTTTGATTGGAATCACTAGCTGATACTTATATAAATAAATATATATATATTTTACCTCACTAGTTTGAGCATTGGCCTGCTAAACCCAGGGTTGTGAGTTCAATCCTTGAGGGGGCCACTTTGGGATCTGGGGCAAAAATCAGTACTTGGTCCTGCTAGTGAAGGCAGGGGGCTGGACTCGATGACCTTTTGAGGTCCCTTCCAGTTCTAGGAGATAGGTATATCTCCAATTATTATATTACATAAATGGGTTTGTTTCAAGGAAAAATATGTTCAAGTAGTATATTCATTATTGGTAATTCTTGAGATTTTTATAAAAAATTCATCATATTTGGGTTGTTTTTTTTTTTAAATCCCTAGCTACTGATGGTTTGTGATTAGGTGAGAATCTCTGTTTTCATTTAATAAAAAACATAAGTGTCTGTTCCTCATGGTTGTGGTGAAAAAGTTTGAAAATATTACCCAGTTGTACCCTTAACATTCAAAAACCAGCAAAGAATCCTGTGGCACCTTATAGACTAACAGACATTTTGCAGCATGAGCTTTCGTGGGTGAATGCGCACTTCGTCGGATGCAACAGATCTAGTGGATCTGTTGTTTAATATCTCATTGGGCATTCACCCACGAAAGCTCATGCTGCAAAACATCTGTTAGTCTATAAGGTGCCACAGGATTCTTTGCTGCTTTTACAGAACCAGACTAACACGGCTACCTCTCTGATATTCAAAAACCAGAAGACCAATAAAAAAAAAAACCTACCAAATTTTATTATTTTCTTAAAATATCATGACTTTCAAGCAAATCTCATTATTGGGGGAGGGGGACGGCTGACTCATGATTTTTGAATGCTTGGGGATTGGCAGTATTGTAAATTTGTGTATGGGTTAGGGATAATAAATTATGCATTACCAAGTTAAGTGAAAGATCATTTTTATTTAGCAACTTTTGTTTAAAAATCTTATGTCTCCTTAAAAAATGGGCACAGAAGTGGAAGTTGAGCATTGTTTAAATAAAACTTCTCTAGCGTATTTTCTTTGCTCCCACACACACACACACGTGTACAAGAGGTTTTAAGGGATTGATGTGCATTCAGTCAGCATACACTAAAGAATGTCATGTTAATCAGCAAAGTATGATTACAGATCCCCTCAAGAGTTCAGTTATCTTGTGGTATCCATACCGTAGGATTGCTTCTTGAGTCTTTCTAGGATTGCTTCCAGTCTTTTTATGTTGAAACATAAAGTAAAATACCTTGATCTCCGGAGTGTTCTAGTTATTTCTAGAATTTTTCAACTGTCAGGTATATGATTAAAGTTCATTTCATTTTAGAATAATTTAAAGTCACCATTACAGTGCTTCATCTTGATCTTATCAAATTAGCATTAACATTCCTGCAATCTAGTGGATCTGTTGTTTAATATCTCACTGGGATTCTAAACAACCTTTTAAAAATAAATTCAGATTTGTTTGTATTAGAAGACACTGATGCTTTTGTAATTATATCCTGTCTTCTTGCCTTAGTTATATAAAGATAATTGTAAATTTCAACTCTGAAAGGCACTGTAGAGTAGTGGTATATAAATCCAGAACTAATGTTCAACTCTATGTACAACCCTACCGTTATATATATTGTCTTCTGCAATGTTTTCTTTAACATGAGTCAGAAATCCTCCCTTGCTCCCAGTCTGCAGTTATTAATCCTATGCAGAGTACAAAACTGCATATGAACTAAAAAATGAAATCTATTGAGATCACATTACTAAACCTGCATTATAAGTTCTTCATGCTGCTAGAGAACATTTGTTGCAGAGAGAGATTAAAAGGCTCTTCAGTTAAACTTTCAAAGGTTCAATCTTAAAGATTGTGGCCTGATTTTTTTTCCATCTCAGGAAAGGACAGGCTTGGTAATCCCAGTACTCCACATCCTCCTGGGTTAATTTAAAACATTGGATCCTGCTAACACCTACATGTTTACATGAGTCAGTAACTGATTGCAGCATATTACATTCCTGGGTAACTGGCATTACAGGCTTTTCTTTGCCCTATTACTGGGATGCCTGAAGAGCTGTAATTAGGCTTTTGTCTAATTTAGGTTACTGAAGCTTCATTACAGGCGCTGCTTTTTCTGCTCAAGTGGTAAAATTATTTTCTAGAGCAGATTTTTTTGTTTTGTTTTAGTCCTGTGAGAATTAAACAGGTGGAAAATCATTTGAGTCTGGGTGTGAAAGGGTGGAACTTGTAACTAACTATCCCAGAAAACAATTTAGCTGGCTGGGCAGGAGACCAGTGCCTCTTCTGGGCCTTATATGATCCCAGAGGAAGGGAGCAATTGCGTTTGCAAACCCAAATCAAAACAGAAATTAAAGAAACGTGGTTTGAATTAAATCTTTTCCCCCCTTAGGACTTTATAAGAGAAACATTTTCAGAGTTCTGCAGGGTAAAGTTTTCTGTAGATGTATTATAGCAATTCAATATTTCCAGATGAAAGTTTTCTATTTTGTGACCAGATAGCCTAAATGCTCAAAAATCATGACTCATCTCCCACCACCCACCACAAAAAAAAAAAAATTGGCTTAAAATCATGAGGGTTTGTGGGGTTTTTTTTGTTTGTTTTGGTATTTTTTTGGATTTGGGTTTGTTTTTTTTAAAGAACATGGTATCTTTTTGTTTGCCGCTTGGGTTGGGGGCGTTAGGTTATATCCACTTTGCATTTTTCAAGCATTTCTCCACATCCAAAAGCTAGAAAACATTTTGTTGTTGTTGTTGTGTTTTGTTGGAAGCTGAGATTCTCATGCAATCTCAATTCCAGCAGCTCAGACTTTAGGTAAAATACCAGATATTGCAAAAGTTGGTAACACTTGATACCCTCCACGAAGTAAAACTACTACAAAGCATGTAACTTATACAGCATATTCTGAATAGAGCAGGCATTCATTAAGGTTTGAAATCATTCAAGCCTCTAACTCAAAATCCTAAATATATTGAAGCACAGGACTGGCAAACACTAGGGATGAGACAAATAGAAAGCTTTCAGTGTTCACAGAATATCAAATAGTAGGGTTGATAATAAAAGGATTACCATGTACCTACCAGTAACACACACACCATCTACTACAGAGGGCCTGGAACTGAGTGAGCAAGAAAGTTGGGCATCAGGAGAGAATGGGATTCTGGATCTGGTGATGTAGTAAGAGGCAGTGGAGAGGGGTGAAATGAGGCTATTCACATATAAAATGGCTGCTGCCCATGGTGGTGGCTTCCATATTATGTTCTCATAACTCATATTCTCTCTTTTTATTTTTGTGTGGCTGCTGGGGAGAGGAAGCAGGATGTATCTGATGATAGTCAGACCTACTTACCTTTTGCTACATACAACCACCATCAAGACAGCCCAGAAATGGGACTAAATCAGCTCATGGATGGAAGAACAGCTGGTTGAATCTGAGCAAGTCAGAGTTTATGTTGGTGGGCAGAGGAAAGCACACTGAAGAGTTTGTAGCCACGGTGCATTCTCCTTTTGGTTGAAAGCACACATCCACTATTGGACAATTCAGGGTGTGGTGTAGGCATGTTCCAAGAGTCCTTGCTGACATTAATCCCTAACATAGGAGCCTCTGTGAGTAACACTTTCTCCAGTTGGTGAGCAGACTCTGTCCCATCCTGGTGGACTCTGACTTAGCCTCAGCTATTCAAACCTTTGTCAACCCCTTTCTAGACTGCAGCAATGCAAGATACCTGGGTATGAAGCCTTCATTGCTTAGGCAACTCCAGCTAATACAGAACACTGCAGTATGTCTGCTCAGCAACACAGGCTACCACAAACACATTAAAACTGTCTTAGTCTCTCAACGCTAGTTTCCCGTAGATTATCAAGTCAAGTTAAGTTCTGAGTCCTTACCCTCAAAGTACTCCATGGCCTGGGTCCAGAATACCTAAAATATCACCTAAATTTCCAGGATGAAGACCATGGTTGACAACTCTGGTCCTAAGGCACAATGGAATTCTCTAAGGGTAAAGCTTGTCAGTTCAGGAGACAGAACTTTCTTGGAGGCTTGCTTGAGACTGTGGAACAAACTCCCACAGGAACTAAGGACCATCACAAATCTCACCACCTTCTGCTCCAAGAGCAAGGAGCGCTTCTTCAACCTGGCTTCTCTAACTTAAACCCGGAGCAGTATATACATTTAAAACAAAACTAACCCTACCAAAATAAGACTACGTTGCCTGCACAGTTCTCCCACTGGGGAGAGGATGAGAGAGAATGAACCACATGTGACAGATGGAAGTCATATCTTGTAATGCACTACTGGAAGTTGCTCAGATACGTGTGTGTGCTGAGTGCAGAATAATAACCTATTTAGAATAATGCAGAATAGAATAGAATTTGAATAGTCAAGATGCCAATATTTGTATACAGATTTAACGTGAATATACTGTTTTGTTCCATTTATAGAAAGTACATTACCCTTAGCAGCAAAGGTGTTAGAATCACTTACTTTTAAAGACAAGATTCTATAGACTAATATAACCCAAAACAATATGACTGCTGTGAGGTACTTCAACATCTATGTTTTGATTTTTGGTGACATTAAAGCCTTGCAGTTGAAAAAAGTACTACAGGGCGCTACTTCAGTATTGTGGCTATAACCTGACATAATTTGGAACTGAAATTTTACACTTGATATCCTGTTACTTGCATCATTGCTTGTCACTTTATATCCTAGCAAAACCTCAGACCAGTTTTCCAGCTGTTCCAAAACTTTTTATGGTAGTGTAGTCATTGACTTGCCACAAAAATGTTACTTCAGATTTGTATAGTATCATTGACCCTACGGAGGATTTGCCATCCTTTAATGCTATGGTTCATTACTTTTACTTCACAATTCTTGTATTTATTGACATTAAACTTTATTAAGCTTCTATATTTGTAAGAATATTTTCCTGTGAAGGTATGTTATTTTTGCTCTGCAATACAATACATTGAAAAGTACTGCATCCATTATGTAGTCTATAGAATTTGGACGATATTAGGAGTTTCCTATAAATTGGCACAGATGGTTTATAAAGCTCATTACTCTCTTCAGCATGCAGAGCTAAGTATTTTATGTTTTCAAAAATCAAGTGAAAATAACTTGTTAGCTAGAAGGAAAATATAAAATGTGACTGCAAAGCTATAGCATCATTCAACAGAGACCTCTCCCTTTATGCCCAACTTCACTATTCATTGTACATTAAAACACCTGTATTTTTGGTGACATAAACCTGGTAGCATGATTCTTTGATATACTTTGTACCTCTCATCTTCCCAAACAAAACAACAAACAGGCACACATGCTGTTTTTGGAGAAAACTGAGTAATTGCTGTTGAGACAGGGAACCTGCAGATATGAGTATTACAGTAGAAGCTCACTAAGAGTATGTCTACACTGCAATTAAAAACCCTGGGCTGGCCAAGCCAACTGACTAGAGCTTGCAGGGCTCAAACTAAGGGACCATTTAATTGTAGTGTAGACATCTGCGCTTGGGCTGCAGCATGAGCTCTGGGTCACTGTGCTCTGACAGGGTACTAGAGCCTGAATCAGTGCTGGCTCCAGGCACCAGCGAAGGAAGCAAGTGCCTGGGGTGGCCCATAGAAAGGAGTGGCAGTCCGTCCGTTGTTGGGGCGGCACATCCGGGTGTGCAGAGGCAATTCAGCGGCAGGTCCTTCAGTCCCTCACTTCCTCTTTGGCGGTAGCTCAATCGCGCCGCTTCTGTCTTCGGCAGCAATTCGGTGGCAGGTCCTTCACTAATCAGTTTTTTCTTGGGGGGGCAGCAAAAAAGCTCAGGCCATGGCCAGCTCCAATATCTACACCGTAATCAAACAGCCCCTTAGCCTGAGTCAGCTGGCATGGGCCAGCCATAGGTTTTTAATTTCAATGTAGACATAACCCTTTGGATCTCATCCAAAGCCAATTGAAGTCAATAGAAAGATTCCCATTAATTTCAGTGTGTTTATGATCAGTCCTTAAGGCCCCAAGCCTGCAAGCATTTTTCTGTGTGCTTAACTTTATGCCTGTGAGAAGTCTCATTTGAGCAGTTACTTCAATGGGATTACTCACATGCGTAAGGTTAAGCACGTACTTAAGTATTTGTATGATCATGCTGATAACTGTGCAACCCATTGCTGATCACCTAATTTTGCAAATGATTAAGTAGGTGAATATAATGAAACAAAGATACTTCCCCATAAAATACGTTTTCACTTATTTTGACTTATCGTTTGACAATATATTGTAGCTACTACAGAAGTAGGTACTCTGGTATACTATGTTCATAAAATGTATTAAAGAAATTAAGTTTTAGTGACATGAGATCTTACTACACGCCATATTATAGCTGAGAAGTTTGTGAGACTGATCAATTTATTTGCATCAGCAATGTGAAAATTTGGGATTTTCTACTATTCATGTAAGAAATTTCAAAGAACTACTTTTTAAAAACCTCCAGATATGGCATTTTCTCTAATATTGCTCATCCTCCACAAAAAATAATTCATAGGGAAATCGCCTATCCTGGTTATCCTGACTTATATAAAACACACAAACCATGAAACGTGCATTACCCAAAATTTTCTTGTCTCTGGCAGTATTGCTCTTAACTTGTTGAATGTGTACTTTTTAATTTTAAGGCTGTCATTAGAGTTTATTGTGAACTAGCTCTTTGATGGTTCTGCAGAGATTTCCTCAATTAAAAGGACTGCAGGGATTATTTATTAGCTGTTTAATATCTTTATTGTTGCAGTACTCTTTGTCTACAACTTATTGTACACATTTCAGCCTTTAAAACCTACGGTTGTACGATGATCACTTAAAACTGGACGTGGACTGAGTGTGCTCACCAGTAACTTGCCAGAAAGTAAGATCCTTAGTAATTGTAGATTAGTTGCTTTGCCCCTCTCCCCCCACACCCTCTCTGTTCAATACAAAAGCTTCTTTGTTAACTGCTTTAACTCTGACTAAACCTACCCTCTGAATGCGGAGAGTGACAATGTGACCAACTACATCTGCGTAGTTCCTTTTAAGGAACTGGGTCTGGGTCTGAGTCTGAGTGAAGAGCAGGTGTCCGAAGAGGAGGCACACAACCACACAGATGGCTTCAGCCTGCCTGCACTCAAGGTAATCCATCCTAGAAGGGAGAATGCATGCTTACATATACAGACTTATGCAAATCCATTTCAGTTGTGACAGTGCCCTGCTGTTTGTTGTTTCAGATATCTGATTTTTCTCCCCCTGCTTTTATCAGTCTGTAGTAGTCGAGTACATTTAAAGCGCCCCGAGTGAAATTCATGAATGCTCCAGAAGTTCATCTTGCATATTTTTACAACTATTGGCTTTTCAGAGGATTTCATTCAACATTTAATTAAAGAAATTGATGTGCAGTGCAGAATAGGGTGTTGTGTTGTCTAAATCATTCTTTTATTTAGCAAAAAAAAAAATTGCCATTCACTAATCAGTCTCTTCCCAAATGTTGTATTTAATGCTATGATTTAATCAGTGCTGATGAAAAAGTCCATAAAGTAATTTCTCAATTCGTACGTGTCTCTGAGCTAATCCCTTGCTACTCATCTTGACTTGAACCAAAAGAGAGACATTCCAAACATGTACATTGCTGGTAGTTAAAAATGGAAAAAGCCGCATTTATTTATGCAGTAGGGTTCATAAGCTGAACACCTAGCATCATGAATCACTGTGCTACTTTGATCTCTAAAAATGTTTAAACAGAATGGCAGACATCTAATGATCTTTAAACTAGGAATTTGGGCAAGATGATTGGGAGATCCTCATTTAATCTCCATGCATAATTCTAATATTGAGTGGGAGGAAAATCAAGTAAAAGAGGATACAGTAATGGAGAGAAGAAAAATAGAGTGTAGGAGAATGGACAAGAGGAAAGATAGTGTTAATACCAATGACAGTAACAGCCAGATAGGTAATACGGGTAGTAAAATGACTGTACCTAAGCGGGTGAGGAATCTTAATGAAGCCAAGCAGAAACAACTAAGATGTGTTTACACCAATGCAAGGAGCCTAGATAACAAAATGAAGGAACTAGAACTGGTGCAGAAAGTGAAACCAGATGTTATAGCAATAACACAAACATGGTGGAATAGGAGTTATGACTGGAATGCAGATATTGATGGGTATGTGCTGTTCAGTAAAGACAGAAATTAAGGTTAAAAGTGGTAGAGTAGCATTGAATATTAATGAGGAGGAGACTGAAAAGAAATTAAAAGTGATGGAATGGATAAAACAAAATCTGTTTGAGTCAAAATCACTTTGGGGAAGAAGGGTAACAGATGCTCCACAGGGATAGCACTTGGGATCTGATACAGATCCTGAGGATCTGATTTGGATATAGAAAGGGACCTCTTTAGTATTTTTAATTAAGAAAATATTACTGGAAATTGTGTGATTATAGGAGACTTTAATTTCTTAAATATAGATTGGAGGACAAGTGCTACTAATAATGATAGCTGACAGATTTCTTCACCACATAGTCATTGAACCAACAAGAGATTATGACATTTTGAATTTAGTATTGCTAAGTAGTGAGGACCTCAGAGAAGAACTGGCTGTAGAGGACAACCTTGGCTAGAG
Organism: Mauremys reevesii; assembly: GCF_016161935.1. Taxonomy (NCBI): domain Eukaryota; kingdom Metazoa; phylum Chordata; order Testudines; family Geoemydidae; genus Mauremys; species Mauremys reevesii. The sequence goes on along the minus strand of NC_052623.1, from coordinate 278,722,296 downwards.
TAATCATGAGTTAACTCAGTTTAAACTAAATGAAAGGATAAACAAAAATAGATCTGTAACTCGAGTCCTTGATTTCAAAAGGACAAACTTTAAACAATTAAGGGAATTAGTTAGGGAAGTGGACTGGACTGAAGAACTAGAGTATCTGAATATGGAGGATGCTTGGAGTTAGGTTTTGCAACTTTGACTTACAGTATCTGGAGCATGCATCCCAGGCAAGGGGCAAAAAATCATAGGGAAGGTAAATTTGTTCAAACTGGATGGACAAAGAAAGCCAACAAGGAATGGAAGAAGATATGGATCAGCAAGGAAAACTGCCTCTTGCAGGTCAGAAAGTTGTAGGGGAAAAGTGAGATCTGCCAAAAGCCAAGCAGAGCTGGACCTTCCAAAGGAAATTAAAACCAACAATAAAAGATGCTTTACCCATATAATTTAATTTAAAAAAAAAAAAAAGGAAAGAAAAGTGGGATCACTAAGCACTGAGTATTTGGTAGAGATTAAAGAAAATCTAGGTATGGCCTAGCACCTAAATGAATATTTTGCCTCAGTTTTCAATAAGAGTAATGAGGAGTTTGGGGACAGTGGCAGGATGGCTAATAGGAACTAGGATATGGAAGAGAAATTACCACATTCAAGCTAAAAGCCAAAATTAGTCAGCTTAATGGGACAAAATCAGGAGGCCTGGACAACCTCCATCCAAGAATGTTAAAGGAACCAGCACATGAAATTGCAAGCCCCATAGGAAAGATTTTTAATGAATACAGAAACTTGGGCATCATACCCTATGAGTGCAAACATAGTACTTATATTTAAGAAAGGAAAATACATGATCTGGGGAACTACAAGCCTGTTGGTTTGACCTCAGTTGTATGCCAGGTCTTAGAACAAATTTTGACAGAGAGAGAGCTTAAGGACTCAGAGGTAAATGATGACTGGGATAAAATATGACATGGTTTTACAAAAGGTATCGTTCAGACCAACCCGATTTCTTTCTTTGAGAAAATAACTGATTTTGTGGACAAAGGAAATGCACTAGAACTATTTTACCTGGATTTCAGTAAAGCATTTGATACAGTTCCACATGGGAAATTATTTGTTACATTGGAGAAGGTGGCGATTAATACGAGAATTGAAAGGTGCTTAAGGAACTAGTTAAAGGGAAGATTATAATGCATCATTCTGTGAAAGGTGAACTGTCAGGCTGGAGGGAGATTACTGGTGCAGTTCCTCAAAGTTTGGTCTTGGGACCAATCTAATTTAACATTTTCATTAATGACCTTGGCAGAAAAAGTAGGAGTGTGCTAATAAAATTTGTGGATGACACAAAGTTGGGAGGTATTGCCAACATGGAAGAGGACCAGAATATCATACAACCTTGAGAACTGGGAGTAATAGAAATGGGATGAAGTTTAATAGTGCAGGGTCATGCGCTGAGAGATTAACAACAAGAATTTTTGCTATGAGCTGGAGACTTAACAGTTGGAAGCGACAAAGAAGGAAAAAGATGTTCAATCACAGGATGACTGTAAGCTGTGGCTATGAAAAAAGCTAATACAATCCTAAGATGCATCAGGTGAAGTATTTCCAGTAGAAACAGGGAAGTATTATTGCCATTATACAAGGCACTGGGGAGACCTAATCTGGAATACTGTGTGCAGTTCTGGTCTCCTATGTTTCAGAAAGATTAATTCAAACTGGAATAGGTGCAGAGAAGGTCTACTAGGATAATTAGAGGAATGAAGAACTCGCCTTAGGAAAGGAGACTTAAGGAGCTTGGCTTGTTTAGCCTAGCAAAATGAAGGCTGACGTGAGATATGATTGCTCTCTATAAATGCATCGGAGGGATAAACACTGGGGAGGGAGAGGAGATATTTAGGATAAGGGTCAGTGCTGGTACAAGAACAAATGGATACAAACTGGCCATCAACAAGTTTAGGCTTGAAATTAGGTGACGGTTTCTAACCATCAGAGGAGTGAAGTTCTGGAACAGCCTTTCAAAGGGAGCAGTGGGAGCAAAAAACTTAACTTGTTTCAAGACTGAGCTTGTTATGTTTATGGAGGGGATGGTATGATGAGATTGCCTAAAATGGCATATGGCCCATCCGCGACTGCTATTAGCAAATATCTCCAACAACTGGAGATGGAACACTAGATGGGGAGGGCTCTGAGTTACTACAGAGAATTCTTTCCCAGGTGTCTGGCTGGTGGGTCATGCCCATATGCTCATGGTTTAACTGAGCACCATATTTGGTGTTGGGAAGACATTTTCTGCTAGGTTAGATTGGCAGAGACATCGGGGGATGCAGGGAGAGGGAGGGAGGGTTCGCCTTCATCTGCCAGTGCTGTCACTTGCTGGTTTGAACTAGAATGAATGTTTGATTCTCTGCAGCTTGAAGTCTTGAGGACTTCAGTAACTTAGCCAGAGGTTATGGGCCTATTACAGGAATGGATGGGTTAAGTTGTGTGGCCTGCAGTTTGCAGGAGGTCAGACTAGATGATATGATGGTCCCTTCTGGCCTTTGAGTCTGAGTCTTTCTTCTTTTTGAGATATTGAATATCCCAAGTTTGCATAAGTAAATGTGTGCTATTGAAAGAAGATCTCATCTCTTCAAAAGTCTGATGGTTTTCAGTTCAGGTATTTTTTATTTTATCTTAGAAAAATTCATTATTGTTTTACTCTTGTTAGTTTTATTGTATTATATTTTATTCAGTAATCTCATAACTTAATTTCTTTTGACCTAGCAGTAAATATTGTCAGTAATAAAGACTGATAAGCTTTGAGGCTTAGTTTTGAGTAGACAGCTTTGCTAAATCGCAGCTTTTGGTTTTCATAAATTGCAGTTCTAGTAGGAATTATGCAGACCAAGTTACTTTTCCACTCTTCTTTGGGCAGTTGATTTAAACCAGTTCAAACCCCACTGTGGACACTTAAAAATCAGTTAATAACTGGCTTATATCAATTTTAGCTTAATTTGTTAACCAATCATCTTGTAACCTGGTTGTGACATAATTGAACAAAATTCATCAATATAAGCCAATTTTGTTTCCATATGTGGATTTCCACCAGTGTAATAAAATAGACTTAAACAATTTTACTTAAATCAGTGCAACATTTTTGTTGGGTATATATAAATAAATCAGTGAATGACTAACAGGCAGCCCACAAAAGTAGAGAACTTTGGGAAGAGAGCAATCCAAAACCTACCTGGAAAAAGGCATGTGGGCCAGAGAAAAGGGAATCCAGAACATGTTTAGGGTAAAAAGAACAGGAGTACTTGTGGCACCTTAGAGACTTACAAATTTATTTGAGCACGAGTTTTCGTGGGCTACAGCCCACTTCATCGGATGCATAGAATGGAACATATAGTAAGGAGATATATATATTCAGACACATACAGAGAACATGAAAAGGTGGAAAGACAACTCCCACCTTTTCATGTTCTCTGTGTGTGTGTGTATATATATATATGTATACATATACACATACACACACATACATATATACACAGAGAACATATAGAACACAGAGAACATGCATCCGATGAAGTGGGCTGTAGCCCATGAAAGCTCGTGCTCAAATAAATTTGTACGTCTCTAAGGTGCCACAAGTACTCCTGTTCTTTTTACCCTAAACATGTTCTGGATTCCCTTTTCTCTGGCCCACATGCCTTTTTCCAGGTAGGTTTTGGATTGCTCTCTTCCCAAAGTTCTCTACTTTTGTGGGCTGCCTGTTAGTCATTCACTGATTTCTCCTTATATTCTGTTTATATGGGCCTGTCCTCCTTTTATGTTTCTTAAGTCCTAAGCTCTGATTTCTTGTTCTGAGCTGTGTGCTAATGCTCTTTCCTCAGGCTACCTCCTTTTCATTTGGCTTTCTTTATAATACCCAGCCAAACCCCTGTGTTGAATGCAGAGATGAGTAGGGAGTTTGTGTTGTGTAGCACTTGCCCCTGTGTTAAGTTCATATCAATGTAAGTATTACCTTCAGATAACTCCTACACCTGGAAGCAGTCATCTTTTCAGTTCTTTATATTACAGAACAATAATCTGTTTTCCAGGTGAATATATTGCTCAACAGCTCCCCAAAGTTATTCACACTATTAGGAAGGTGTGTCTTTTGGAATGATTATCAGTCCATCCATCTAAGTTTTTATTATGGTGCTCATCATCATGGTATCTGAGCACCTGACTGCGACCATATGTTAGAGAGACAAGGTGGATGAGGTAATGTCTTTTATTGGACCAACTTCTGTTGGTGAGAGACAGACAAGCTTTCAAGCTTATACAGAACTCTTTTTCAGGTCTTGTTCCCAGAACTGAAGAAGAGTTCTGTGCAAGCTTGAACACTTGCCTCTCTCACCAACAGAAGTTGGTCCAATAAAAGACATTACCTCAGCCACCTTGTCTTTCTAATATTCAGAGACCAATACAGCTACAACACTGCACATGGTCATACGTGGTGGTTGCATATCCTTAAGTGTGTCACTATTATGGACATTTTTCTTTTGACAGTTCATGTATTGGAAAGACCACTACCCATTCACAACTGGAAATGATCTATAATTGCACTCATATAAAGCCTTTCCACCTAGAATCTCAGAAGGTTAGAGGACATTACCTGTGAACTAAATATTGTCCCTCTTTTACAGATGAGAAAATAAGGTTGAGTAACTTGACCTTTTGTGGCCCTTGGGAATCAATCTCAGACCACACGCCATACTAGCACAATTCTGATCTCTCTGTGGCCATATCTACACTAACGAGCTTACAGTGGCACAGCTGTACCAATGCAGCTGTGCCACTGTAATAGCGCTCATGTAGCTGCTCTATGCCGACAGGAGAGAGCTCTCCCATTGACATAAAACCACCTCCATGAGGGGCGGCAGCTGTGTCAGCAGGAGAAGCTCTCCCACCGACATAGCGCTATGCACACTACCACTTACACCAACAAAATGTATGTCGCTTAGGGGTGTGGGTTTTTTCACACCCCTGAGTAACATAAGTATCACTGGCATAAGTGGTATTGTAGACATGGACTGTGTGTGGGGCTGGTGTAACGGTGAAAAGTACTATCTTCCTTCTTTTTATTAAAAAAAAAAAAAAGGTATTGCTCAGAAAGGTGCTACTGTGACAGTCTTCTGAGACATGGGCCTTGTCTAGATTAGGAAAATGTTTTGGTTTTTTTAGTTATGTAAGATGATTTGACATACCCATTAGCACTTAGTGTAGACACAGTTTAACACTTTTTAAATAATGTTAGCTGGTCATGAAGTAACCTACGCTTCTCTGTAGGCATATAGAGGAGCACTCAAGTGTACAACAAAAATGGGTTTTGCTTCATAGTTCAATTTGAGATTCTGGAGAAATGTGAACTGTGGGATTTCTCTTCTTCACTGCCAGAGTGAGTGACCTGACAGTTACCATAAATAATGATTTGAATAGATTATTCCATTGTTCTGCCTTTATCAATGTTTCCACATTTTAATAGTATTTGTGAAGTTGCTCAGTTTTGCACATAAAACAGTAAGTCGACAGCTGAGATTTCTTAGGATTTCAAAGTATATGTTGTTAATATATAGTGCTAATGGATTAGCATTTCAGTGCTGGGGGGACGGATATAGTAGTCAGTATCTATGTCATAGAAATGACAACTCCAAGTTATGAGGGAAGAGTCTTCCTTCTTCAGTGCAATATACATCCTGCTGTCGGAATCTTGGCCACTCCTTATCTGCCCTAGGGTAGTCAGAGACTGTCCTAACCAGTGAGTCTGGCATATCGGCAAAGGAGTGTTTTCCAAAGTGGGGATGTGATGCGTTGGACCCGTGAAAGCCTTTTGTGTATAAGTGAGCATGTGAGACCCTCATTGAAGGAATTTACAGTCACCTAAAGTGTGAGAGACCCAGACTAATATGACCTTGTCATATGCTCCCAGGCACACAGTGCTGAGCATATATTCTGTGGGAGAACATAAAACTGTTTAAAAAGGGGACAAAATGTTTTAAAAAGTGAATGAAGAAATGCTAATGTTTTTAACAATGAAGACCATTTGATCCTTTCTGTATTTTATAGGTTCTGTTTCAGCTGTGGGTAGCACAGAGTTCAGAGTTCTTCAGACGATTAGCACTGCTGCTCTCTCCAGTTAATGCATCCCCCAAGCCCTTGATCACTCCAGAACGTTTGCCTCATTGTATTTTGTCTGATGTGACGCAAAGTCTACCTCACACTCATGCTGCCTGCTTAGAAGAGCTTAAGCGAAGCTATGAGTTTTATCGGTACTTTGAAACTCAGCATCAGTTAGGCTTGGAACGTGCAACCAAAACAAAACCGAAGTCAAGACCTCTGAACAGCCTTCACACAGCAGTGCGCAGCTTGCAGCTCCATCTCAAGGCCCTACTGAATGAGTACGTTTATACTATTTGAGAGAATGTGCCTGTAGTTAGAAAGCTTCAGTCTTGTGCTGCTTTGATTGCTGGTTTATATCCCAGATTGGAAAAAAAAGACATAATTGACGCTTGCAGCCATGCAAGATAAAGGATGGGGAATATCTGTTAATGTAGGCTTGGTTATATTGTTGCTTCTGCTTCCCTGCCCATATATTAGACGGAGTTTGCTAACTGGGAAACAATTCTGGTTTATATTCCACAACTGGAGGAAGATATTTAACTAGTGTCCCTTATTTAGAAAGGAGCAACATGAGTGAGGGACAAACTTGTGAATTGGATATTTTGAAGAATTATATAGTAGGGTCAATGTTAGCAACTCTCTGGGAATCCAGAGGGGCCTTTCCCTTTAGTATAAGTGATTGCACATACAACAAGTCTGTTCTGTTATAGAATTTATTTAATTGAGGTGACTGTTTCTCAGAGCAACCTGCATCCATTTTAAGAGGGGATGACTGAAATTAGAAGTTTTCAACTGAAATTGAAGGATTCCATTCTATTCAGGTTCTGATACTGTGCCCGTCACCATGGGATCTGAGCTTTAAACTATAACAGCCACATACATTGCCAAGTGTTTGTGAAGCCAAAGTCTCTCTGTCCTGCATGGAGTCGGTTACTGTAGTTGGTTTGTCAATCTTTAGATATTCTGTGGTGCTACCCCCTCCTTAAAGGTGAACTGCAAAACAAAAAGATTCATTAAAACCTTCCATCTCTTTAGTCCCTCTTTTTGAATGAACCTGAAAGCATGCTTGAGTTTTGTCTGTTCTGCAACAAAATTCAAAACACAATAATTATGGGTTATATACCTAAAAAGATTTTTCATTGGTACAGTTAGTTAAATAACACAATGCCATCTAAATTTAATGGATTACCATAATGAGAATGGAGGAGAGGAGGAGTTTGGCTTTAAAACATATGAAGCTGGCTAAACTACAGTTTAAGATGGAAGGAAGGAGGAATGGAGGAAACCGATTAAATTCAAAACCTGAACAAATCATGAAATATGAGATTCAGATATGTTAGTGTGATATATTCCTTCCCATTCATCTAGGGTAATAATTCTTGAGGATGAACTTGAAAAACTTGTTAGCTCTAAGGAGACACAAGAACAAACTTTAGAAGCCTATCAAGTCCTAGAACAGAAACTAAAGCTGATTCAGCCTCACGTCCAGGCAAGCAACAGCTGCTGGGAAGAGGCCATTTCTCAGGTGGAAAAAATGGTTCGAAGAAACCCAGATAACAAAGGTATGTTGAAAAGTTTCTTTTAGCAACCAGCTGACTGAATGTGATTAAAGAGATTTGTCTGGTTTACATTTCCAAGACTCTGTTTTCTAAACATGTAGCTGAGTTTTGTGTAAATTAACTTCCTGTTGCAGATAGTTTTCCAAAGTGTTCAGTTTAACATGTTGCTCCCATTTATGTCCGCCAAGTTGCCGATGATTCTCAAGGGATACCCTGAAGCTTTTAGCACGTTAGTCCTTACAGTGTTCTCAGAAAGGTGATGGAGTGTGTATCAGTGTCCTTTGCATTGGAGTCGGGCTCTGACTCAGTACCACACTGAATTCTTAAAGTTCAGTTATCTGTTGGTTTCCGCACTTAATCTTTTTTGTTTTAATTTCTCTTCTTCCCCCACTTCCTCCCCGCACCTCCAGGCAAACCTGAATCATCTTGTGATAACACACACTGCCCCATGATACCATTACTACCGCCTGCCCTGCATATAGAGGACAAAGACCCAATCCCTGAAGAGCAGGTAAGAATAAATGGATGCTTTCAAAGTTATATATGAATTTTGTGTTGCGAAGACATTTCCCTCATCCATTTCCTTTTTAGCTGCTTAAGCAATGACTTTATCTCCTTCAACAAGGTATGTAACGCAGCTGGCCAATGCCCTTTCGTTAATGGACTTGTGAACTACTCTACAGCAGACAGGGTATATAGTACCTATATTGTACCACATGGTGGTGTTCCCCATCCAGGAACAAAGAGCTTTGAAATTAATTTTGAATCCAGTTCCTGCATATGCTACCTTGGAACCAGATAAAGACATCTCTAAAAGAAATGTGGACAAAAGTATAAATTGGTTAAAAGGCAATATATTAAATTGATTCTTACTTGCATTAACCTAACTAATCCTATATGATTTCCATAGGCTTTGCATTTCTGAACACTTAAAATATGCTGTAGAATGCTTTAACATAAACAGTTTGGTGTATTGTTTTCTCTCTCAATTTAAGGGCACTCATTTGAAGGCTAAAGTAACTGGAAAGAAAAGTCATCCTCAACTCAAGAATTAATTGATGGGCACATTTTGAGAGAAGATGAGCCCCCCTTCCCTCCCCACACACACCATCGCCACTTCAAACTTTTCCCTGTTCACCGTGTTGATTCTTCTCCTTCTGAAGTTATCTGGTTGAACAGTTACCACTGAAAATGAATGAGATACCCAGCCCTGAATGAATTGGAGGAGGGGAGAGTAAAAAAACAGCGATAGTCGTCATATCCAATAGGAATTATGGGAAAAGTGATCCCCATCTCCAAGTCAAAATTTCCTTTTTGTATTGGTTGTTTGCACCAGAGTAAATCTGAAGTTACTCTGCTGACTTCAGTTATCTTGACTTTATCAATGTATTTACTTCAGTTTTATACTAGTGTAACTGAGAGCAGAATCAGGCCCCCAAACTCCTGCCATGCAAATCACGTGGGTGGCTATGGACTTGGGGCTCAACCCTCCTGCTAAAGTGCTGAAATACTTCAGTACCTCAAAGGGCTTGACCCTTGAGGAATATGCAGATCAAAAGAGCAGTTTATTCTTTTTCCGTAGGAATTGGAAGCATATGTTGAAGATACAGATACAGACAATGAGTACAAAAGGGAGGACTTTTATTGCTTTTCCCAGGAAGAGAGAGAGAGACAAAAACGTGAGAGAGAGGAATCCAAGAGAGTGTTACAAGAACTGAAATCTGTGCTGGGATTTAGAGCTTCAGAGGTAGAGAGACAGAAATGGAAGCAGCTGTTATTTAGTGATCATGGTAAGTACTGACTTTTTTTTTTAATTTGACTCTAAGTAAGGGTGTGTGTGTGTGTGTGTGTCTGGTTACAATCAACTTTTGACATAGTATTGCTAGAATACATACTGTATTCAACTGCAGTAGTACCTTTGATAGATCTGTGTGGCCCTAATTTGTTGCCCCATCTGTTCATATGGCTTGTTAGCATCATTTTACTTTCCAATTTAAAAAAACAAAAACAAAGAAAGGGAGTTTGGCCACTAACTTCAAGATGCTAAGAATTTGGCTCTTAGAACAGAGAAAATTAAGCACAGCATACAGGGAATTGCTGTATGCTTTTTCATTGCTCTTCACCAGATCTGCTCTTCAATCAGGCAGCAAATTGTATAGAATTATACATCTTTGTAAATGATAGTAAATTTTCAGGTTTAGAAGAAATACTTTTTCAATTTTATCCCAGAGTTACAGAGACACATAGAGTGAAGTGACAGGCTAGACTTCGGTATCTATTCCAAGAAAGACAGACAGAATTTTTTTTTTTAAAGCCAACAATCTAATTTGTTAGTAGAAAAAGGATTCTCCTGGAGTGGCCCTCTGACAGTCTGGAGCGGACTGCTGGCAGCTCTCCTCACTTGTTTCTGGAGGCAGGTATGTGCAAATTTCTCTTTCCAGGCAACAGTGCCTGGCTCTTAAAGAGCCAGTTTTGTCATGCCATATGCCTGACTCCAGCAGTAAAACTAGCAGCTTAATGTAGTTTCTCTCTATTTTTATTGTGAATAGTTCTGTTTTCTTCTGCCTTTTTTCCTTCTCTGGTCTTCTCTCTCACTTCTTCCCCTTCCCCTTCCCCTTCCCTTAAAAGAAGGCTAAGGGAAAAGCATTACAAAAAGTGCAAAAAGCACAAATCTACAAAATCTAGGCACTCTCCTTCAGAGGAAGGTGAAATCCCTTTGTCCTTGCCTGCAGTGCTTCAGCCAAGGGGGAAATATTTTCACATCATGGACTTGGCCAGATTTGTTGACAGATCTGCAAGCCAAAGAAGTCTAAGGATCTGGAATTCCCAGTGTGTGAAGACAGTCACTTTCAAGTGATCCTGTCTAGCACAGAAGCAGTCCAACACATACCTTAAACTGTATGATGTCAAGAAATCCAACAGTCATGTTTGGCTGTATAGCCCAGATGAAAGGCTCAGTCTCCAAACTAGCCAGAAAAGGACGGACCTGTGCATTGCCTCCTTCAAAGATCCTGTGGACAAGTGCTCAGTAATAGATCAGACGCAATTATGAGGCCTCTGTTCCTGCCTTCAAAGCCACATGTGTGGTTGCATCTCTCACTCCCTCTCTCAGGTCCATCAAGCTACAGTTCTGGTCAAGTCCAAACGCAAAGGCATCAAAACACTTCAGACACTCATCAAGAGCAAGTTTTCCTCACTATCCTTCGTCTACACCTCATGTGATGTCATATGATTCTTTTCTACACTCATCCTTGCTCTGCACCTAAGAGGTCTTACATTCTCCTTGGCAGGCACAGTAAAGTGTACTATCCACCCTATGTGATTCCCCTCAGGCCTTCTTCCTCTCAATTTGGAAAAACAAGGAGGGAGTTGGTCTGAGCTGGTCATGCTGCCAGCCCAAGTCTAGAGGTCTCAAGGCTAATGGCTGTTGTAAAATAAAGGGGACATGTGTTGGATACGCTTTTGAATAGAACACCAGCAGATGCCAGCCTGCATAGATGGGGCACTCACATAGACACCAGGCCTTTTTCAGGCCTTGCCCTGGAGTCCAGGAGGGAGTCCAGCATGAGTATGACCTTCCTTGAACTAAGAGCAATGGGCCTAGTCATTCAGCAGCTTCTCCCCTTCATTTCTAATCCATCAATTCAAATAAAATGTGGCATTTGGATGTCTGCTGCATTCATTAACCTCTGTGGAGCACTTGGGACTGAGGTTCTGTGCATCTCTTCCAAAGTGATGAAGGAAGATTCATCAGACCATCTGTGCCTGCAATCCGAGGTAAACTGAAAATATCAAGAGATTGGCACAACAGGACAACTCTCACCTGGGGAATGGCAGCTGAATCCTGTAATCTTCAACAACATACTTTCAGCCTGGGAACTCTCTTGGGTGGGCTTGTTCCTATAGCAGTTCATCCCTGTTGTTCCAGGAACAGAGATTCTCTGGCACAGGGCCACCCAGAGGATTCAGGGGGCCTGGGGTCTTTGGTGGCGGGGTGGGGTCCTTCCACTCCAGGACCTGCCATCGAAGTGCCCAGAAGACCCGGAGTGGAAGAAGCTCCGGGGGCCTGGGCCCTGGGAGAGTTTTCCGGGCCCCCTGAGCGAGTGAAAGACCCTGCTCTGGGGGCCCCGAAAAACTCATGGGGGCCCCTGCGGGGCCTGGGGCAAATTGCCCACTTACCCCCCCCTCTCAGCCCCCCCGGGCATGGGGGGCTAGGTGTGTTTTCATTCATGTGGTCAATGGAGTGGATGGACTCCTTCCATTCTCCCATTCTCACAACAATAGCCAGAAAAATCTGGGGAGTGAAGATAATTATCATTGCCTCCTTTTGGACCAGAAAACTTTAGTTGTCCACTGTGCTTCAGTCATCAGTCTTTGATACATGATGGCTCCCATTTTCGAAGGAACTTCTGTGTCAGGGATTGATGCTTTGTCAGAAGTCAACTTGATATCCTGCATCCGAAGAAGTGGGTATTCACCCACGAAAGCTCATGCTGCAAAACGTCTGTTAGTCTATAAGGTGCCACAGGATTCTTAGCTGCTTTTACAGAACCAGACTAACACGGCTACCCCTCTGATACTTGATATCTTGGAGGCTGAAAGATTGATGTTGCAGTCCTTCATCTGTTTCCTTGAATGATGGAGGTGTTCTTTCAGTGTAGAAAGCCTTCAAGTGTCTGGGCCTATTAAAAAATGTGGGAATATTTTTTTGATGCTGGGAGGCCAAAAACTTGCATCATCTTCAAGTCTTACTTGGCTCCATGCTCCAGCTTCTCGTAGGTAGCTATGATATGGGGCTTAGTACATTTCCTTACAGATACAAGTTTTAGCGCTCAGAGACCTACCATTAATTAGCTATGAAGACACCTTGGCAGTTCACCCTCACATCTCTTGCTTCCTCAGGTAATCAAAAACCTTAGACCAGCTCTAAGGTACCAGATAGTTAAATGCAATTTCAGTTTGGTCCCTTGTCCTCACTGAGGCCCCCTTCAGGCCACTTAGAAAAGTTTTCCTCTGCTTCTTTACTATCAAAGTCCCATTCCTCATGGCAGTTTCTTCTGGGAGAAGGGTTAGGAAAGTAAGAGAATATTCTTGCGAGGAGCCATTTTTCAGGTATTTCCATATAGGTTTGTGTTTCAGACAGCCTCTGAAATTTTACTTCAAGTGTATTCTCCCTTGCACATCAATCTGAAGACTGTTTTATTCCTTCCTTGTGCCCTATCATTGGCATAGTCAGAGCTCTCAAATCCTACTTGACAGGATAGCCCTGTTCTAAACGTCACGTGTCTCCTTGATGACCTGTAGTTATTACAAAAATGGTCAAAAGGATCTAAGGTTACAGTCTCCCGATTGCTCAAGGCAGCTAACAAAGAACTCAACATTGAGTTTTTAAAAATTCTCCTGGAGTTTGTGTTTGCTCCCTTAGAACTAAGAACAAAAGAACAGAGCCTCCCCTGAAGAGTTCTGTAAAGCTACGATGTGGGTCACTTTTCGTTAACCAAGTATCAAAGAGTTTGTGGTGCAACCTCCATAAATACCTCCTTCAGGCCCCAGTAGCCTGTGTCTGTTTTTACTTAGATTCCGTCAGAAATAAAAAATTAGCCTGTCAATTACTGGATAGTTCCCAACTGCTTTGACTGGTTTTTCCTGTCTCTCTACCTCCTTTCTTCTACTGCTTGCTACTTCCCAGCAATTCCTTCTGGACTAGGGGAGGAGTGTCTGTGAAAATAACCAAGAAACAAGCAAAATAGAATAGGTCTATCCAGTACTGGGTTTAGAATGATGCCAATGGTGCCGTGGCATCGAGCACCATCCCTCCCCTTACATGTAGAGGGTGAGCCCAGCGGGCACCAGGGGCTGGCACTCAGGCTGGGACAGGAGGCCGCCCCGCAGGGAGTGCAGAGCCGCCTGCAGGGGCCGCACCACGGCCGCTCCCCAGCGCTGCACCCTGGGCTTGGCGAAGGGGCCAGATCCATCCAGGGGCTGCAGCAGGACAGTCAGGAGCAGCAGCAGTGAGAGCAGGGCCATGGCGAAGGGACCGTACCAGAGCCTGGTTTCAGGTGGCTGCACCCCGACTCATGGTGCCGGGGTCGCTGCTCTGCAGGGCCTGCATTCCGCTTTCCGGGGCCCAGCTCCCTTGGGCATCGGACTCTGCTCTGTGTCTGCGGGGCACAGATCACAGCTCCGAGCCCCTCCCTCTGGAGCTGCTGCTGTGGCTTAGCCCTTTCCCAGCCTCTGGCAGGGGGGTGACCTCACACATGTACCCCGGCTCTGTGTCTCGGGTCCCCTCTGCCCTGTGCGGGGACTGCAGCCCCTCCCGCAGATCAGTCGGGGGGGGGGACACGGGCTGAGCTCAGGCACCCCCTGCAGCCAGGGAGCCCCACTGCTGGGGTCAGTGCTAAGCCTGGACGCTCACCCTGACCCTCCCCACTGCACTGCCCCTGCCAGCGCGGGATGAGCTGGAGGCAATCAGGGAGCAGCCAGACCTCAGGAGAGGGGAGTCACAGCCCCTCTGGGTACCGGGGATGAGTTGGGTGGATGCAACCTTGGTCTGAGCTGCATCTGGCCAAGCTGCAGCTAGGTGAGGTCTGTCCTGGTTTGCTTCAGAGAACAGGGGTGGATCAACAGCAGGGGGTGGCTCTGGAGTGGAGTGCCTGAGAGTGGTCCAACTGGGGATTGTGGAGGGGGGGGTCGGGTTCAGAAATAGAGGTTCAGGAGGAGCCCTGTTCTGGTAGGCAGTGTGGAGGTTCATGGTTGAGAGGGGTTGGTTCATAGAGAGGTCTGATCCAGTTTGGGCTGGAAGGTGGTCTAGTTCAGTTTGGGGGATTTGGTCTGGGGAAGGATGCTGGTCTGGTCAAGTTTGGTCTGGAGTGGGATGTCGGTCTGGTCCAGTCCTGGATCGGGGGGTCGTTCTGGGGAGGGATGTGGGTCTGGTCCAATTTGGAGGGTGGGCACGCTCTTTTGGGGCACAGTTGGTCCTAATCCTAGTCTCTGCCTCTCTGCCTGGAGGGAAGGCCAACCAAGGCAAGTCTGAATAATGACCTTGTAAATAGTTTTTCATATTTTTATTTTTAAAATGTTGTAAACAGTTTTAAATCCACCCCAGTTTCATACAAAAATTTAATTCAAGCCCTGGTAGTTCATATGAGAAATGTGAAGGGTGAGATAGCAGCAAGGTTCCCTTTTAGGGGGAGCAGCACATGGCTGGGGTTTTGGCCAGCTTTGGCTTTTGTTAACTGTGTTTTATTTTGTATTTTTTTTCTTTTATAATTTAGTTTATGTACACTTGTGTGCATTCTTTTTGCCCTAGGGCTGACAGTGCTGGTGCCCTAGTGGCAGCCACTCCATCTTCAACTTAAACTTGTAAATTTTGTAAATAAAACCTGTGCAGCTGTGTGCTGTGTCAAAGACAACTTCTGTGTTGATCTTCTGTCTTTTACAATTGTTCCCCATGGGGGCCCATAAATATGTTTGGCGCCAGACCCACAAAAGGTTAATCCAACCCTGGGTCTATCCCTAGGATTTGGCTCTCTACCAGTTGGGCTTTTTGCCCCTCCGTAGTTACCTTTCCATTGTTTTCCACAGGGCCGCCCAGGGGTGGGGGCAAGTGGGGCAATTTGCCCCGGGCCCCGCAGGGACCCCCACGAGAATATAGTATTCTATAGTATTGCAACTTTTTTTTTATGGAAGGGGCCCCCAAAATTGCTTTGCCCCAAGCCCCCTGAATCCTCTGTGCAGCCCTGGTTTTCCAGGTTTGGAAGTATTCTTTGGGGCATTTAGGCACCAAAACTGGCTCTTAAAAGGCTGATATGGATAGAGAAATTTGCATATTCCTGCCTCCAGAAGCAAGTTGGTAGAGTACACAGTGATTCTCTTCAAAATGGTGAAGGGGTCACTCCATTAGAAGAACAATTAACAGGTGAGGCCAAATTGCTGCTACACTGTACTATGTGTGTGTTTGTTTTTTCAAATGTAAATCCTGAAGCATATGTTTCCAGTGTGTTAAATGAAAATAATTACTAATATGACAAGCATGAAACCATTCCCATGTTCAGTTAGTAAAACGAAATACTACTAAAATATAATGCAATGGAAAAAATTTAATACAGTAATCTTGTTTCCCATAAAAAGTTTGGTGTATTTTCCAGAGTTATTTTCATCTTTACTTACAGGGGTAAAGTCAGAATGGAATTAGAAAGGGAATGCCACATGGGAACCTGCTGTTGCTGCTCTTATGTATGTTCGTGCTGCTATTCTAATGGAGCTACTGCAGTTTAGGGATCTGTTTGTTGGAAATGGACACTATATCGTTTTACTATAAAGAAAGACGTCTGTTCTTCAAGAAGCAATTGTATCGTGTTGTACTAACCCCTAACACTGGGAGGAGAGACTTCCTGGCAAGCATCCCGTTGCTGGCAATGGGACTCGCTGCTACTACTAACATCGAGAGGCTAAATTAGACCACTCTTTATTTGTGAGGACAACGTATCCTACTGTATGCATACGTATCTTATTTATATGTTGTGATGTATAAAATCAGATATTACCTACAAGACATTTTTTATTATGTTCCAGTTATCTTTACTAGATTAGATAGCTGTTAATTAAAGGAAGATAGTTCACTTTTATGTGAGATGCAGCAACTGATTTTACTTGTAATTTCCATAAAATACATCAGCTCTAAGTAATATCATTTTTACATATGTCTCATGAGTTTTAAAGCCTATGTAGAACTAGTAGACATTACCTTCCATATTCAGCATCCTGGTCAGAAAATACATCTTTATTTTACCTATTTTAACTCTCAGTTCCATCTCTTAAGACACACATAGCTGAGTTATGTATGGAAGGTTACTTTTTTAGTCATAATTTTTTTCTTTTCTTTTTTCTTTTTCTTTTTAAGCTGCAGTGAAGCCCTTGTCTCCTGTAGAAGCAGTGGAACCCATACATAATTTGGAATCCCCTTCGAATTCAGAAGCAGGAAAGCAGGACTGTAACCAAACTAGTGATGATTCTGAAGAGAGAGACTCTAGCCCAAAAGCCCACGTCACTGTGAGTGAGAGAAGCAGTACTGAATATTTATATGATGATCCTACGAAGGATGAAAACAAAGACATTACTGCTGATGCAGGTGGATCTCCAATGGCTGTAAAAAGAACATGTTACCAATGTGAGGGTGAAGTGGAGCCAACTGGTGTGGATGGAATAGAGGTTTTACAGCCCCCTTTGAGGGACGCATTACAGTCCTCCATCAAGCAAAGGCTGGCTCAGCTCCATATATCTACAGATTTCAACTTCACATCAGGTCTGGCTGCACAGGTTGCTGCCAGATCACTTACTTTTACTACCATGCAAGAACAGACTTTTGGAGATGATGATGAGGAGGAGAAGGAGAAGACAGAGGAGAATGAAAACCATGTGGAAGAGAACAAGAATGAAGACAGGCTTTGAAAATGAAGGAGGATTCTAAGTCCTACCTGACCTTTGCTAAACATTGTGTTGCTTACTTGAATTCCATAAAAGGCAGGTGGTGTGATTGAAATAGCTCAGGCACGGATTCAGAGAGGAAAATGCTGGATGGAAAAATTGAGACCTAAATGTAATGCTTACTGTTCCCTATATATGAAGCTCTCAATAGGGCTTTCCCAGTATATTGATGATTATATGCAGGTAAGCTAAGGAGATAAAGGCTGGAACCCAGGAGTTGTCGTTTGTCTCCTTCTGATGACACCACTGGTGGGTTTTGGAACTTACCTTAATAATTTATGTTTATTTATTTATATTATATAATTTTTTTCTAAAAAGAAGACAAAAGGATGTCTTGAATTTCAGCATATTCTGTCATTTCCTGATATTGTTGTCGTAGTAGCAGTGTTAATTATAACACTTGTCAGAGTGATTCTTTTTGAAAAACATAAACTCTGTCATATGGTCTTCCACACCTCCTTCGCTTTGCCTTTAGTGTCTGCCATATATTTGTTAACAACCTTAGGTAGTTGTAACTTCATTGGTTAAAGACCCTCCCAAACGAAAATGCAGAATTTTAAATAAAAACGTGAAAGTTGATGTGTCCTGGAGTATTGGGCTCAAGTAGTATGAAGTTAGTTGCTCTTCATATTAAGGTTCCATTTATAAATAGTTTGTAAAGGATTAATAAGTAATTAATAAATGTTATAAGCAAATTATAGATGTGAGCAGTGTGTGTTATGGATGGTTATAAGCACGAGTAGGTGTTCTAGATGGCTAGAAGTAGCCTGTTGGACTTTATAACAATATATACCAATTCTTTTACCATTATTAAAACACCTATTAATGATTTGTTGGCCCTTTGTAAGTGGAACCTTAATATAAGTGTGACTTAGGTTATTTACACAGGATTACAGAGTACAGTATTATGTACATTTGTTCTCTTGTAGAGCTGTTGTTAGGTGCTGGAATAAATTTTTAAGCTAAGTTAAATGAGTATTTTTTAAATGATGTACAATAATTTTGTTTAAATGTTAAACTTGCTTTTCCTAATGTTCTTTCACTTTTCTCTGTATCGCAGCTACAGCCTGTCTGTCTAAGACCAGCAGAGAACATGCACTTACATCCTTTCAAATTAAGCTGTATCTTGTAACCCAGTTGACACTTAAGTCTAAACCAGTGGTTCCCAAACTTGAACAACGTGTGAACCCCTTTCACTAAAATGTCAAGTCTCGCGAACCCTCTCCTAAAAATAACTATTTCAAGGGATTTTCTTCTTTACCTGCATATAAGTTATTAAAGCAGTGATCTTGGAAATATAAAATTTGTTTTTATGACATGCTTATTACACGCTGTTTATTATTAATTATTATTTATCATTACAATATTTTTATTACATTATGAAAATGGCACCACTCTTCCAAGATCTCACTTGTATCACTTTGAATAAACCTGTTATAAGACAAGGCTCTTATGTTTCATCAAGGAGTATCAGATGTGAAACAGCATTGGCCTACTAAACCCAGGGTTGTGAGTTCAATCCTTGAGTGAGCCATTTAGGGATTTGGGGATTGGTCCTGCTTTCAGCCGGGGGTTGGACTAGATGATCTCTTGAGGTCCCTTCCAACCCTAATAATCTATGATTCTATGATCTATTTAAGAAGCCAACTCAAAGGCATTTAATTTAAAAAAGGGGAACTGTACAAAAATGAGGGGGTTAGTTAAACAAAAGTTAAAAGGTACAGTGACTAAAGTGAAATCCCTGCAAGCTGCATGGGCGCTTTTTAAAGACACCATAATAGAGGCCCAACTTCAATGTATACCCCAAATTAAGAAACACAGTAAAAGAACTAAAAAAGAGCCACCGTGGCTTAACCACCATGTAAAATAAGCAGTGAGAGATAAAAAGACTTCCTTTAAAAAGTGGAAGTCAAATCCTAGTGAGGCAAATAGAAAGGAGCATAAACACTGCCAAATTAAGTGCAAGAGTGTAATAAGAAAAGCCAAAGAGGAGTTTGAAGAACGGCTAGCCAAAAACTCCAAAGGTAATAACAAAATGTTTTTTAAGTACATCAGAAGCAGGAAGCCTGCTAAACAACCAGTGGGGCCCCTTGACGATCGAAATACAAAAGGAGCGCTTAAAGACGATAAAGTCATTGCGGAGAAACTAAATGGATTCTTTGCTTCAGTCTTCACGGCTGAGGATGTTAGGGAGATTCCCAAACCTGAGCTGGCTTTTGTAGGTGACAAATCTGAGGAACTGTCACAGATTGAAGTGTCACTAGAGGAGGTTTTGGCAATTAATTGATAAACTCAACATTAACAAGGGACCCGATTGCATTCACCCAAGAGTTCTGAAAGAACTCAAATGTGAAGTTGTGGAACTATTAACTAAGGTTTGTTACCTGTCCTTTAAATCGGCTTCGGTACCCAATGACTGGAAGTTAGCTAATGTAATGCCAATATTTAAAAAGGGCTCTAGAGGTGATCCCGGCAATTACAGACCGGTAAGTCTAACGTTGGTACCGGGCAAATTAGTTGAAACAATAGTTAAGAATAAAATCGTCAGACACATAGAAAAACATAAACTGTTGAGCAATAGTCAGCATGGTTTCTGTAAAGGGAAATCATGTCTTACTAATCTATTAGAGTTCTTTGAAGGGGTCAACAAACATGTGGACAAGGGGGATCCGGTGGACATAGTGTACTTAGATTTCCAGAAAGCCTTTGACAAGGTCCCTCACCAAAGGCTCTTATGTAAATTAAGCTGTCATGGGATAAAAGAGAAGGTCCTTTCATGGATTGAGAACTGGTTAAAAGACAGGGAGCAAAGGGTAGGAATTAATGGTAAATTTTCAGAATGGAGAGGGGTAACTAGTGGTGTTCCCCAAGGGTCAGTCCTAGGACCAATCCTATTCAATTTATTCATAAATGATCTGGAGAAAGGGGTAAACAGTGAGGTGGCAAAGTTTGCAGATGATACTAAACTACTCAAGATAGTTAAGACTAAAGCAGATTGTGAAGAACTTCAAAAAGATCTCACAAAACTAAGTGATTGGGCAACAACATGGCCAATGAAATTTAATGTGGATAAATGTAAAGTAATGCACATTGGAAAAAATAACCCCAACTATACATACAACATGATGGGGGCTAATTTAGCTACAACGAGTCAGGAAAAAGATCTTGGAGTCATCGTGGATAGTTCTCTGAAGATGTCCACACAGTGTGCAGAGGCGGTCAAAAAAGCAAACAGGATGTTAGGAATCATTAAAAAGGGGATAGAGAATAAGACTGAGAATATATTATTGCCCTTATATAAATCCATGGTACGCCCACATCTTGAATACTGTGTACAGATGTGGTCTCCTTACCTCAAAAAAGATATTCTAGCACTAGAAAAGGTTCAGAAAAGGGCAACTAAAATGATTAGGGGCTTGGAGAGGGTCCCATATGAGGAAAGATTAAAGAGGCTAGGTCTCTTCAGCTTGGAAAAGAGGAGACTAAGCGGGGATATGATAGAGGTATATAAAATCATGAGTGATGTTGAGAAAGTGGATAAGGAAAAGTTATTTACTTATTCCCATAATACAAAGAACTAGGGGTCACCAAATGAAATTAATAGGCAGCAGGTTTAAAACAAATAAAAGGAAGTTCTTCTTCACGCAGCGCACAGTCAACTTGTGGAACTCCTTAGCTGAGGAGGTTGTGAAGGCTAGGACTATAACAGTGTTTAAAAGAGAACTGGATAAATTCATGGTGGTGAAGTCCATAAATGGCTATTAGCCAGGATGGGTAAAGAATGCTGTCCCTACCCGCTGTTAGTCAGAGGATGGAGATGGATGGCAGGAGAGAGATCACTTGATCATTGCCTGTTAGGTTCACTCCCTCTGGGGCACCTGGCATTGGCCACTGTTGGTAGACAGATACTGGGCTAGATGGACCTTTGGTCTGACCCGGTACGGCCATTCTTATGTTCTAAAGAGTTCCTCCTACACAAGCATTCAGGTCTTGAGCAGTCCAGGCAAACAACGCACGTTACAACAAAGCTTAAACTTGTTCTTCATAATAATTTTAAAAACAATACTAGCTGCCTATTTAATTTTAAAAACAGCAAAAAATATCCATCTCCCTTTCCATTAATTATAAGGAGTCTTGAAGTTTAAATCTCCTCAGTGTGATAGATATGCTTGCTTTGATCTGCTTAGCTCTTGGAAGTCCAGGCGCTCCGGGCTGCTGGCCCCATGCTGCCCAGGGTCCCTAGGGACAACTCTGTCCGCCATTAGGGAATTTTTCCCTGAGACCCCCCTGTCACATTTCACGAACCCCAGTTTGGGAACCACTGGTCTAAACATATAGTATGGGGCTATTTGTTTCTCTCTGCAGCACTGATTTAGAGAGCAGTGAACTGTGACATAGAAAAAAGAACGAGGAGTACTTGTGGCACCTTAGAGATTAACAAATTTGGGCATAAGCTTTCATGGGCTAAAACCCACTTTATCGGATGCATGCAGTGGAAAATACAGTAGTATATACACACACAGAGAACATGAAAAAATGGGTGTTGCCATACCAACTATAACGAGACTAATCAATTAAGGTGGGCTATTATCAGCAGGAGAAAAAAAACTTTTGTAGAGATAATCAGGATGGCCCATTTCCAACAGTTGACAAGAAGGTGTGAGTAACAGTAGGGGGAAAATTAGCATGGGGAAATAGTTTTACTTTGTGTAATGACCCATCCACTCCCAGTCTTTATTCAAGCCTAATTTAATAGTGTCCAGTTTGCAAATTAATTCCAATTCAGCAGTTTCTCATTGGAGTCTGTTTTTGAAGTTTTCTTGTTGGAGTATTGTGACTTTTAGGTCTGTAATTGAGTGACTAGGGAGGTTGAAGTATTCTCCATCTGGTTTTTTAATGTTATAATTCTTGATGTCTGAATTGTGTCCATTTATTCCTCCACAAAAGCTTATGCCCAAATAAATTTGTTAGTCTCTAAGGTGCCACAAGTACTCCTCGTTCTTTTTGCTGTTACAGACTAACACGGCTACCACTCGGAAACCTGTGACATAGAAGAGGTTAACCCCACAGAAGGGGAGAGCAATAGTTTCATGGCATTGCCCTCTGACACAAAAGAAGCCCATCCTCAGAGTAAAGGTTCCATGGCTCAGGCTGAGAGGGAGCAGACACACACAGTGGATCTCTTGGACTTGGATGGATTTCCATTCAGAAATCAGGCCAGTAATTACTCCTGATAAGTATCAGGGGGTAGCCGTGTTAGTTGTATCCACAAAAACAACAAGGAGTCCAGTGGCACCTTAAAGACTAACAGATTTATTTGGGCATTTCCTTAAAGACTATCTGTTAGTCTTTAAGGTGCCACTGGACTCCTTGTTACTCCTGATAACTTCTCTCTGCATCTGCCAACTTCTTGGGCGTGGGATATGGTGCACCCATCGGCAGGGACTTAATGGCAGTAAAGTTCCTGAGGGTATTGGCTGCCATGAGGGAATGCAGAGCAAACGGAGCTCAGTGGATGCTCCCACACCTGAGACAAAATCCTCTTGGCCATTTTGTAACAAGACCAACCCTGCCCTGCAACCTTCTCCCTCCCCTGGTATTGATTTTGAGGAAACACTGTGGGTATAAATATGTGAAGTTTCACAGCCCCTCAATGGGGAAATATTAACATGTAACGGAGGGAGTAAGTGGCTCAGGATCGTGTGTATCCTCTGCTGTCTTCTCCCTGTTTCTTCTGCTCCCTTGCATTCTGATTAAGGGAGGGGAATGTCTTTAAATGCTTTATTTGCCTGTGATAGTGTATTCTGTGCCCTTATTTAGATGTATGTGGGTGGAGGCTGTAGAATGAATGGTGTCTAGGAAACATTGTGGAAATATAGTCCTCTGCTCAACCAAGATGTACTGAACAGCTAAGCATCCCTTTTGGTAGCAGAGTCAGTTCTACCCCAGCCCTGAGAGGGGTCTACTGAGAAAAATGGAACTGTTGATGCAATTCTCTCTATGGTAGGCAGTTGTCTTTCTGATTTTAGAACTGGTTTAAATAGACTGGGAATGTGTGGAACGTTGTCACTCCCACTTGAAAAGAAGTCTTCCTTGTCCTTGACTTAAGATTCTCAAGTTCACCAAGTGCCCTGATGGGTTTTTTTTAAGCTAATTCTTCCTCTTATTTGGTTTTATTTTTCACTGATACTTTTTCCATCAGCTCATCCACCAGCATCTCATGACCTTCTGCTGTGTATCCCAATATTGCTATCTCTTTTTCCTAAATCCAAATAATGGAATCCTATCTCCTTTAAATGAAGAGAGAGAGGGAGAAGTTTTCAAGCCTACACAGAGCTCTCTATGTAAGCTCAAAAGATTGTCTCTCGCCAACAGAAATTGGTCCAATAAAAGATATTCCCTCACCCACCTTGTCTCCCTAGTATCCTAGGAACAACACAGCTACAACACCACTCTAAACTATTGTGATAAATACTTACAAAATTATCTGGGGCTTGATTTTCACAATTCTCGCAAGTTCAGCTGAAGTTAATGGGAGCTGCAGGTGCTCTGTTCACTACAAAATATACCCCATATCTCTCGTTTGAGCCAGTAATTTCTGCAGTGTTTACTGCAGACCTGGGCAAAAGACCCAAAGAATAGAATCTGGCTTATCACTTGGAATTAAATATGTGTGAGAAAAGAGTGAACCTATGGAGTAAGCAATCTTAGATTTCATCATCATTAAAAGAAATACAAATTTTATATGAGTAAAGCAACTATTAAATGCAAATAAAATTGGCAAACTTATTTAGTGTGTTCTTTAAAAACACACACACACACACACACACACACACACACACACACACACACACACACACACACACACACACACACTATTTGCATCCATTTAAGATGCCACATGTAATTGTACTAGTGGGTAATCTACTTTAGTGGCTATTTATTTAATATCCTCCCTGCAGAAAAATCTGGTTAACAGCCCACTGCACCCAAAGAATGGCTTCCTTTGATTTGATAACTTGTTCCCAGCTACCCTATAAATAGACTCTGATAGTCCAAATTTCCTCATGATGATGCCTGTTGAAAAGTCATTGCTTTCAAGTTGTAGAGCCTCTGGAGCAGTTTATTAGATTTTTTGACCATCTACATTTCTTGCTGCATTTTACAAATTTATGCCGTACGCAGGTCTGCATTAGCGCCCAGGCACTGTGTTAACATATTGTGCATATCTGAGAAGTAAAGCTGCTCAGTGTTCTTTCATTAATAACTGCAGAATGAGATCTTAATAAAAACAAAGTTCTTACTTTTTAGGTTTTGTTTAATTTTGAAATCTGATTGTTTTTAGCATGACATCCACATTGAATACAGAGGTGAGCTGATGAATCTCGGTAGCCAGAGTTCTTTGCAGTGAGTAGAATTGACAGGAAATAATGCCTTCATAAAGTTTTGGAGGAGCACACAGTTATGTATGGTTAAATAATGTCGAAGGTATTTCTTGTTGACTAGACCCAGCTAGAAGGAATCCTAAAGGCAAAACTCACTTTTCTAGATTTAATTGTAATCCGATAGCCCATCTAATTTATGCCCGTAAATTTTACAGATATAGTAGCAAATAAACATTTGAATATAGACAGAGATCTATGATAGAAATATTTATTGTTGATTAATACCATTTTTTATTTTACATAACATAATAAAGTGAAAAACCATGCACTAATGGATGTGGTTTTGGTGAATTATAAACAATGTACAACTTTTAACAATAATAAGCAATATCAGTAATTGCCAAGCCCTCTATTGGTGTGACAGTAATAAGATAATTGAGCTCCTGATAAATCG
Organism: Mauremys reevesii; assembly: GCF_016161935.1. Lineage (NCBI taxonomy): Eukaryota > Metazoa > Chordata > Testudines > Geoemydidae > Mauremys > Mauremys reevesii. The sequence goes on along the minus strand of NC_052623.1, from coordinate 278,697,289 downwards.
TTCCTACTCCTCACTGCAGACTTGAAATCAACTAATCCACATATAAAGGGAAATACTGATGGACTAGGTCAAGACTAACTGGTTTTATTGAGTGTCCAAACTGAACCTTATGCTTGTGTTCCTTGCACACCCAACGCTTTATTGGTTTCATTGAACATTTTGGATGGATGTGAATAGCAGAATTGGGTCACAGTTTTGTTAATTTCTTTGCAAATAAGCAAGTCAACAAACTTTTGAACTACTGAACTTTATTTTCCCATTTTAATGAGGACTAGTTGTCTGTCTGTCCCATATGTCTAGCTGCTGCATATGAGATGAAATGAAAGAAAATATTTGGCTTGGTGGAGGAAAAAAGGTATTGATATTCAACGGGATTTCTTTGATAAATGTTTTTCGTTGCTATGCAAAACAAGAAGTCGTTGAATCAAAATAAAACCTAGTTTGATCTTCAGCGATTGCCACCTGGTCTAATATACTCCTAATAATGCCGAACTGCACTTATTTAAATACTAGCTGAACATTTAAGACCCCAGATCTGATCTCTGATGAACAAGCACATGCCATCACATATTGTGTATGATCAGTTACTATACACACACTGAATTTACAAGTTTAGTAACAGTGAATATATGGGTATCAGAGATGGGGAAGCAGGCTGTCTGGTCAGGACTTGGGGCTTGTCTACACAGCATTTTACTGCCTGGCAAGACAGTACAGTGCAGAAGCTTGCCGAGCAATAATGTGGACACTGCTACAGCACAGTGAAAATCCCATAGTGGAGCTTGCTGTAGTACTCCTTGAAAGCATTGTAAGCCATGCCACACTCTGGGACTTGCATTGTGCAGTAGTGCAGCTGGTGCACTCTATATTCACATCCTGGTTTGCCATGCAGTAACTTGCTTTGTAGAGAACCCGTTGATCCTGACCCAATCCCTTGATCCTGACCCAATCTTGACCCAACCACTCCATGCAGAAACCAGGAACACTCCCTTCTTCACGTCCTCCTTAGTGACTGTCCACAAACCCTATAATTTGCCAGTTCCCAGATGAGGTCCACCTGGCAATTGACTGATTTCCTAAATCTTATTGGCTGTGTGATGATTGACGCTCCATCAGTTTTCTCGTACTCCATCACTAAAAGGTAAAAACAGCCATTTCAATTACACATAATACTAACTTTTAATAATCTCAGCAGGAGTTTTATATCCTCCATGACAGCTTAACTTATCTTAATTATAATACCAGGCCCTAGTTACCATGTTTCCCTTATTTACAAATGTCTCAAAATCTAGTTAAACATTTGGGAGAGAATAATCAGAACCCTAGAAAAAATGCAACCAAGATTTTCATATTTTAAAATATACCACAATAGTTTTGCTCAAGTGTTTGTCACATAACCTGATATTTTCCCTACCTGTCAGTAAATACGTTTAGAAACATGTTCTGAATTTCCATTTGGCTTTGTTTTGTATGTCAAGAGTAACTCTGCAAGCTGTCCTCTCGGAAACTGAAACACAAACATAAAATAGAGACCATACTGGAAATATTTCATTCAAAACAGAAATCAAGATATACTGCAGCTCAAGTTACACTGCTTTTTGTAAGTGCATATTGGCTTTTACGAAGAATTTAGTAATTCTGACTTATTGAAGAACAGTGAACATTGGGTGTAGTCTAGAAGTAACAGCAATTTTAGTGTCAAGTCTCAAAATAAGTGAGTCACTTTGTTGGCCTCTCTTTCCTCCATATCTCAGTATTTAAAGACTGGCCCCTGACCTTCTCAGCTGGGGGCAAGAGGACTGCAAACAGTCTTACATTTCTGAACAGAAAGTGACCAATACTTTCCTTCACTTTTTCCTGTTAAGAACAGGCTGGTTACTAAATAAATAAAGGGCGGGGGGGGGGGGGTGGAAATCAGTGCCTAAAATCCCTCATTAGAAGTTGCATCTACCAGAGAATGAAGTGTCGTGGCTGGGCAGTGACATTAAGGGCTGCTCTTAATGTCTGATCCTAAAAAAATAATGGATTTCTGTGTGTCATTGCCCAATTTTATATGCCTTGGGATGAAAGCCAGTAATCAGGATTGTCCCCATGGTTTCTCATCTAAACTAGCAAATGATAAAATCTAAACTAGCTCATAGATGTCTAGTTTTGTGCTGCTCCATGTGTCATCTTATGCAAATTAATGGTCTAATTTGCATATTTAGAGAGATAAATTTCCCTGCAGCAGCGAGCTCCAGCTCTGAATAAATTGTATGGATTTAGTTCTCATCGTGTAGTCAGAGTGTAGTTTTTCACCATAGCTATGTTGCTCTAACCCCATAGTGTAGACGTAGACCACAGCAACGGAAAGGGTTTTTCTGGACCTCCCTAAGCACCAGTAGGTAAGTCACCGGAAGCATTCTTCCATCGACCAAGCTGCATCTACACCAGGGGTAAAGTCAGCATAGCTATTCTGTCCAGTGTATGGATTTTTTACACCCCTGAGCACTGTAGTTATGTCAATCTAAGTTTTAAGTGTAGACTGGGCCTCCATCTACAGGGCAGCAGCAGGCTAAGCTTCCCACACACAGTGTCCTGAAAGGCCCTTAAAGTTCTTGGCTTCTCTACTGAATCTGCAGTTAGACATGTGACATCTGGTGGAAGGAAGTTACATGTGCTACAATCAAAAAATGATAGTGTGATCCCAGGGCCTGTGAAACAATCCAAGTACCGTAGGTAGTGGAAGGACATTTTCACTTTAGCTCACTCACTAATGGAGCATTTTATAATTAAAATTTTGAACTACTGAAAAAAATTAATCTGGTTTATGCAGTATGGACATGAAACAGCATATTATGTGATATCCTAGTATTAGTTGGTCAAATATTTTGTGTAGACAGACACTGAATGTTAGCACTGTTAGAATGCTTCTTGTCTCAGTTCAGCTGAACAGTTCTTTCCCTTTAGGACCCTTAACAGATGATGTATATTATTTTCCGTGTAACTTGTTTTAAGTGGATTTATTGCTGGTTAAATTATTCTATTTTAGACCTGGAAACCAGGATCCTCTCTTTATCCACAGAGGGGATACAGCAGTATGAATCCTCATATTGCCCTATCAGTTTGCCTCAGTAGCTGGCCTAGAGAAGGGACTACTCCTTGGATTGAGAGGGAATTTCAGTCTATGTGGCCATTCAATCTTTGGCCTCTTCACCACTCATTTCTTACAGCCCACTGAACAGCAATCATGTGGAAATGACTGGGCTATTACTGAGGTGATGGTAAGAGCTTCCATAGTCCATTTCCACTCTAATAAGGCCTCCAGCTTAATGACACAATCTGTGTCCAATTTTATTTCTTCTTTACATTATCTTGTGCAGTAAGCTCTCCACTGACCAAGCATTCCAGAAAATGTAAATCTAGACTGTAATTCAGGAATGGTAATGCGGCTAGGAGAAGTCTGTTAGTTTGCGTCTTTAATCATGTTTCTTTTTCTGGCTACAGGAGTTTTTCTAGCTCTAACCCAGGTGTTGGTATACTCCTTTAGTAGTTTTATCTCTGAAGAACCTTGAAGAACTTTTTTATATAAATTGGGTCTTCCTTGTGTAAGTATAGAGATGTAGGGAGCCAGGGCTGTATAAATCCAATCCCGTCTTCCCCGTCTACTTTAGACAGTAAGCTAACAGTTTTGACTCTGACCTGGTCTCCATCCCGTATTTCTGTAAGTGCCCCCATCTGTCACCTTCTTATTGCATGAAAAGTTTTAGCCTGACTCTGTAACTAAAGTCTGCACGCAGCCTCCATTTCATATTCTCTGCCCTGGTTTCTGGTTTCATTACAGCCCATGTAATTAAGTAGACCTTGTAGAATCAAACCCAGCAGCTGTACAGTGCACACTGTTCCTTTTGTTGTCAGTTTTATTTTGACTACACATTGAAGCTTGGCTGTAGAAAGACTGGATGCCTGGGGGTATGATGGCCACTTGTGTCATGTTCTGGCGCCTGCCATTTGCAATTTAAAGACATCTTAAGTTCTCAGTCTCCATTGTTCCCTTAACATCTAAGTTTAAGTTTTTATTGACGTAGTTGGACTCTTACCTCATGGAGCAATGTTCCTGTGGTGCCTGATGGTGGATTTTAAGCTGGTCCTGTTGGTTTTTAAGGCCCTGGCTGTATGCGAAACCTCATCCCCTGCCTGGCTAGTATTTGGCCTCTGTGCACATCTGCTGCCTCGGTTTTCCCTCTCAGCAGTCATCCAGGACTTTTAGGTTATTCCGGTGACTCACCCCTCTGAGTAAGTCACAATAGTTCACTTCTTCCAAAGTTAAAGTCCAAAAGGAAACAAAATCATTCTTCTGCCCCAGACTCTCGCCAGGAACAAGTCTTCTGAGTGTCTGTCTTCTCCCTCAACAGTTTTTAGCTTTTCTCTTTGGTTCAGCGGCCAACCTTCCTGGGCTTCAAATGCTCCTTTCTTCTCCCTTGTTGATAAGGGTGTATGCACCACTCCATGGAGTGGCAGCATAGGAGCACAGGGCCACCCAGAGGATTCAGGGGGCCTGGGGTCTTTGGCGGCGGGGGGCCCCTGCTTCGGCGGTAATTTGGCGGCGGAGGGTCCTTCTGCTCTGGGACCCACCGCCGAAGTGCCCTGAAGACCCGCGGCGGGGGCCACCCACTGCCAAATTACCGGCGAAGACCTGGCACTTCGGCAGCAGGTCCCATTTCGGCAGTAATTCGGCGGCGGGGTGTCCTTCCGCCTCGAGGTGGAAGGACCCCCCCGCCGCCGAACACCTGGAACGGAAGAAGCTCCAGGGGCCCAGGCCCTGCTAGAGTTTTCCAGGGCCCCCAGAGTGAGTGAAGGACCCCGCTCCAGGGCCCCCGAAAACCTCTCGTGGGGGCCCCTGCGGGGCCTGGGGCAAATTGCCCCACTTGCCCCCTCTCTGGGCGGCCCTGTAGGAACACCTATATCCACCCTCTTCTACCAGTCTCCAGCCTTGAGATCCCAAACAAGTGAACTCTGCCCTGTAACCCAAACTGCCCTGACTTTTTTTCCCAGGGCCTCTTCCTGTATGCTCAGCCTGGCCTCCTTGCTGGCCCTTTCCTGGCTGGTCTTCTGCTCTCTCATGGAGCACTCCCTTCCTTGGAGTGTCCCTCTTGACTGACCACAGGCTGCCAATGTCTCCCAGCAGGTCTCTTAGTCACCTGTGCTCCTCTTATTAATTTCCACATCTTGGGGAGGTGAGCTAAGCCTGTCATAGATAAGGCTGAGCCGTAACCCAGATAAAAGAACCAGTCCACCGTCTAACAGGCTCTGACAACACCCACTCTCTCGCCATTCTGCTGTTGAGTTGGGGTTTGTGCTTTACTTATAGGAGCTTTAGGGATTGGAACTTGCTTTGTCGGATCATCCCCCTTAGTTTCTCATGCTTCTAAAAGAGCATCTAGGAAATGTGTTTCCAGAGGAGTTGTCTGTTTGTTTGTTTTTACTATGTCTGCCCGGAATAGGACCCTCTCCCTTTTAATTAGGCTGCATTGTTGAGTCTTATATGTTTTTTATACTGATGGTTTGATGTTTTTTATACCTTTTAAATTGCCATGTAGCACTCCAAGTGCCTTGGCTGTGGAGCTGTGGAGTGTGTTCTTTCCCATATTGTACCTTACGGTTACTTATGAAGGAGAAAAACAAATAGATGATTGCACAAGAAAAACTAAGTAAGGGAAGGAAAACGGAGACCCACTTGAGCAGATTGCTACACAGGCTGTATGAATGTATCTGAAATGCATATTGATATTACAAATGTAATCAGAAAAGCCTTTTAATCTTGTTTATCCTTATCAAGCCTTTGCATGAGGGCAGCTGGGTTCGCTCCTCTGCATTTCCTGCCCATGATTCCTGGCTGTGCTGTTGGCTCCTGTATTTCCCTAAAAGGGTTCTTAAAGCCATAGCCACAGTATAGATTGCCAAGGGGAAGCCGGGGAAAGAAAAGGATCCTGAAAGCCTTGATTATATTTATTGATTTATTTATTTTATTAACAAACTAAATGACAGCCCAAGTGTAAGAGGAACATCTTGACAAAAGAACAAACTACAGTGAGAAACTGCCAATGAGGCTAATCTCTGCAGGGAGTATGGAGTGAAATGAACCTGTGCTGTGAAATTCCCAGACATTCACAGGATTCCCACTTCCTTTACTGTGAGGTGGAGACAGGAAACAATTTAGACACCATAGAATTCCTTTTCAATCTCTGTATTGAGCAGTTTGGCCCCAGCAGCCCTGAGCTCATCTTCAAGACCCCTACCCTGTCCACACTTAAGTTCCAGTTAAAGATCGTTTCTGCTATACTGCTGACAATGAATCAAGTTGACCTGTATATAAACTGTCAGTTATTCCCCTTCCTCTAAACTCCATCTAGAGTTTATCTTTTCCTGAGGCTGGAAGTTCTCAATGGAAGCACTCCTTCTGCAGTGTTTGAAACGCACCTAGAACATGAGGGGTACTACCATAAACTGATCATTCATAACAGTGGGTCGGCTTCACTGGGAGCCCTAATGTAGATAGCCTGCCAGCCACTGACACTGTTTTAGATTGGCTCTGAGCAGGTTTATATGACACGGTGCTTAGAACAGGATCTACAGCCTTCTGCTTTAGAGCTCCCAGCACTGCTGATACTGGGGAGCTGAACAGCTATTAGCAATAGTGGGAAACAGAAAAAATTTCGTTGTGTAGCAGGGGCCAGTGAGTTGAGTAACCTTCAACCACCTTGCATTGGTGAGTTTTTCATACCAGGTTCTCTGTGATGGGGTCTGTTGCCTGTGGCCCTTTCCCAGTTGCTCTTGTGTGTCTTCTCCTTTTCTCTCATTTTATTTATCCCCATCCCTTCTCCCGTAGCTGTGAAGCAGGCCATGACATCTTTGTCACATGTTTTCCTGTATTTTTTTATTCACTATTTGTTAAGTTAAGCTACCTTCATATTCTTCTTTGGGTGAGTTCCCTCCATTTTGGAATTTTTCTTCTGTGAAACTGAACATTGTCCACTTTGAAAGTCTTTCTGGTTACCCTTATATTTTTTCTTATTTCTCTCTTTAGCATCTGTAACACAACCACTTCCCCTGCTGTCACCACCACCACCTTTCCCACTCGATTCATGAGGGCTGCCTGTACTTCGCCCTTTGATTAGCTGTGATTGGATGAGTGGGGGAATGGGAAAGTGGACATGCTTTATCAGCACTGCAGTTTTGTCCTATTTATATGGATGTTTGCTCATAATTTGACTTTCCCCTGAAGATGAATTTCCTGCTAGATATTTTGGCAATAGGTAGTTTCTGCAGTATATAGTGCTGGCTCATTGATACAAGCACTTCAGTAATGACCAGTGGTTACTCCTGGCCAAATACCTAATGACTGAAGTAAGAGTGGTTTTCTACATAACGTGCACACTCTGTTGCACCTTCCCTTACTCTGACAAGGCCCCATATACGACCATGCGGTAGTGCCCTCACTTTTCCTTTGCTGTCAAGTTGCTGCAAAAATCCCGTTGTGTCACATAAATAGCTGACATGGGGGCTTGGTAGAGAGGAGACAAGGTATCAGCTGAGGAGGCAGGCAGCAGGGGGAGGCTTTTGGAGCAAGAGCTTGGCTCAGGAGTACTGCAGATGCCTTCCCCAGGTGTGAGGATCCTAAGGTTCCAGGAAATGGAGCTCCCTCTGTAAACCCTGAGAGCTCCCAAAGGGGCAGGGGGCAGGGGAGGAGACAGGACATTGAGGGAGGGGAGCTATGCCACTGAGGGTGTGGCTTCCACATATTGTTCCTAGACTATGGATTTGTCTTCACTGCAGACTTAACTCAGGCTCAGTTGCGGGGTTTTCCCTTAACATGCTCCATGTTGACACATCAACATGTGTCCCTCTATCAGTGCTTCACGATGAGGTAGCCACCACTCCTTGAGCTATAGTGCAGACCCCAAAGTAGCTGTTAGTGTGTACTGCTCCCCTGAGGTAGCTGCAGTGAAGACAAACAGCCTTGGGAGGTCGCAACAATCGAGATATGGTGGTCTCCAATCCCTTCCCATAAACCCATTGACCAGAGGTGGATTATCAATCTCCCTCTGCTCAGGTCCTTCCTCCACTCTGCTCAGCTTCCTGCTTGCAGTTTCTCCAGCTTCACCCTTCTCCAGTGCTTGATACAGCAGAATAATGCCCCCTAACAAGGCTGTATCTCAGCGTGCAGCCACATGACCATACGAACATATGTGAATCTTGATGCAGCTTTGGGCCGGACCTTGGGATATGTGCCCAGATAGTTGTATTCCTTGTCACGACCAGATACAGCAATAGAGTCGATGAGGGGCATGGCAGCACAGTCTGGGGTCATGCTATTGCGATTGGGCTACCACAGTAGCCTAACTGACCCTGGGATTGCTTATCCCCATGCTTAGCATGCGGTGAAGGCAGATGCTGTGCTCCGATGGTGGTAGGAGCTCCACAGGGCAACCCCCTTCTATGAACTTTCTTTTGCCTGGGTTTCAGGTTAACAGCTGCCAGTCCCCTCCTGGAGCCTTTTCCCACCCAGGTATGACTCATCAGAAATATCCCACTACTTATTCCTGGCTGCTGCCTCGTGTCCCCAAGAAAGATGGGAAGCATAGAGCTGGTTTATGGCAGCAGGCATGGGGAGGGGAAATTGCTTGGTCTCTTTAGGGAAAGGAGGCTTGTAGGAGGGATTCTCTGCTGTGTTGGGCCTTGGTCTATACTTTAGCTCTAATGTGTTGCGCAGTACAAAAGGTCTTGCTTGTTCTACTGATTAAAACACTATATAAGAGCTAGGTATTATCATCATCACTTGCCATTTCCAGTACTTTTGATCTTGAATATGGAACAGATCAAATTGCTGCTGTTAGGGTGAGGGATCGGTTTACCCCAAAAAAACCTTTACATTTTTCTTTTCTTCTCAGAAAGTTTTGAGCTGCCTCTGTGTATTCTTCATAACGTACCATATGCAACTATTCCTTGGGAAGTGATACCACCACTTTGGACAGTCAAGATTTTCTATGTAAGAACTGAATATGTTTCCTATACTGCCAAGAATGTATATATATAAAGACATAAGATTGTAACTTTTGAGCAAGTCACTTTCTTTAACCATTTGAAATGTTCTGTTTCTGAAGTTCTCTATTAATATATTAGACACTTGTCTTATACTGTGTACTTCTTTGTATCAGCTGTATACTATATTCTTCCTTTCTCTCATTAAAACCTGTTCTTCCTCATCCGTCTTCTGTGCTGCTTTTGTTACTAATATCTCCAACATGATCCTGGACTGGCCCAGAGTTTAAATGTCAGTTTTTCATACATATGAGCCCTGTATGTAACAAGGATCATGTTTGCAGTCTGTAATATTGTCATAGTTAAGATACTGTACTAGGGCTGTATAATATTACTTTAGTACAACTAATCCAATTATTACAAATATGATTAAAGGTCTAAAAAACATGACCTATGATGGAAGATTGAAAAAATTGAGTTTGTTTAGTCTGGAAAAGAGAAGACTGAGAGGGGACATAACAGTTTTCAAGTATGTAAAAGATTGCTACAAGAAGGAGGGAGAAGAATTGTTTTTCTTAACCTCTGAGGATAGGACAAGAAGCAATGGGCTTAAATTGTAGCAAGGGAGGTTTAGGTTGGACATTAGGAAAAACTTCCTAACTGTAAGGGTGATTAAGCACTGGAATAAGTTGTCTAGGGAGGTTGTGGAATCTCCATCATTTTTTAAGAGCAGGTTGGACAAATGCCTATCAGGAATGTCCTGCCACAAGTGCAGGGGATTGGACTAGATGACTTCTCAAGGTCCCTTCCAGTTCTGTGATTCTATGATTCTATTTAAGTGTTGACAAAGGACTCACTGTACACACATTGTACAAGATACAGAAGAAAATCCCTGTCTGGAGGAGCTACAGTCTAAGTAGATGGACGATGTACAATAAAATGTACTGGGAGATGAAACCCAGAAGAAGGTTCTGTCTTAGAGCAATTTTGTCTTTAGTCTCAAGGGTAGGCGGCAGCATTTTTACTGATGTGCATTAGTACTTCTAGGCTTTGTGGGAGAAGCAAGTTGTGGGGTGGGATTTGGAAAAGGAAAGGTGGACACCTTGTGGGATAAGAAGGGAGTTCCAGGCATAGGTGACTGCGGAAGAAGGCACAAGCATGAGAGAGAGACACTAAGGGAGTGGTGAGGTGGAGGTAAGTGATCAAAAATGAGAGCAGAGATTGAGGTGGGGGAAGAGTTATGCTAACCCTTGAGAGGGAGGACAGAGAACTCCATATGGAAGATGAAAGGAAGCCAATAAAAGGATTGGTCTGAGCAGCAGGCAAGAAAGAGATTCTCTGTAGTGTGAATACGCACTTCCATTAATCTTGGAAATGTTGGTTTTTTTCTGGCTTTTGCCTGACTCAAAGAAGGAAAAGAAGTTATTTTCTTCTTCCTCTCTCCCTACATCACAATCTGACTGTTAGAACACGCTACAGACATATTTAGTGAACCACACTTCAATCTTCTGCCTCTGAGCTCTGAAGCAGAGATTTCCACAGCAATTGTCTCTGAGGGCTCTTTTTGTTAGGAATTTTTGCCAATTTTCCCTTTCCCTCCAGCTTGCTCTGCCTGGCAGGGAAAATGTCCTCAGGGGGTAGCACACTGAGGTAGGCTAGGAATCGCTCAGCAATAGATTCCCCAGCAGTTGTAAGGGTACAGCCATCATCATCATCATCAGAGGTTTCCTGTTCCTGTGTTTGGCATCAAACTTAGAGGGGATTCTTCAGAAGACCCATCCAGACAGGGAAGCTCTTTCATATGAGGCCAATCTTCCCTTGGGAGGAAGAAAGGAAAGGCTCAAGAATTTCTTCCAGTCCAAGAATTTCTTGGCCAGTACCACTTCTGAGAGATGGGTCTTGAGATGTTCAGTCAAGACCTCCTCATATACTTTAAACATCCTCCTCTTCTACTTCTTTTTTCTTATGCATTCTCTGCCCCAAGCCCATGTGAAAAGACCAGGGTCCCTGCACTTTGTAGCAAATCTTCTTTGTCTCGGAGCAATAATCCTGGCCCCTTCGAGAGAGGTTCTAGTTTCCACACCAGATCCTCTGCAAAGATAAAAAGGTCTGGAGCTCCCATTCCATTTCTGTCCACCTTCAACCACTCTGTGTTTCAGGATAGTGGCTTTAGCTCTGCTGAGCCAAAAACTATCCCCTCTTCTCTCTTCCCCCCCCCCCCCGAAGATTTCTTAGCCTCCATAAATTTCAATGGGACTTTTAGCTTCATGTTCCAATACCTCCCTGCCACCAAAGGGTCTGACATTTTGTGATTGTGAGCTTCCATCATTGGTTCCAGCCAGTGCTCTTCAGCTTAACATCTGTTCCACTGGTGTTCATGATGTTGATGGTCATCCTGTCTAAGATAAGAGGGCACCCAGATCTACCACAGCCTGAATGATCTACTGCTGAAGATGCAATCCCATGAGATAAGAGCTTGCCATGCTTCCTAAACCCATCCAGTTCCTGGAACCTTATGGATTCATAGTGAGTCATCAGAAAAGCTCCTTCATTCCAGTTTGGGTATGCTTACATGTAGGGTGGGTCTATTCAAGTGAGCCTGGACCTTGTGGGATTAACCAAGAAGAAAATTCAAACAAATTGAAGCCTTCATCAAGTAGTTTTTCAGCACCCTCCAGGCATCAGCACACCAATCACCAGGGCCTTCAGTTGATTGAATGATTCCCCTGGGGAGTGCTCCACCTCCACCCCTTGACAATTTTCTGATCAGGCACTGCATCTACCAAACTCAGGATATGGGCTGATCTATAGTGGTGGCACCAACCCTGTCATCTTTCCAACGGCAAACCCTGGGCTAAAGATTCTGCACCATCACCAACACCAGCCTGGATGGATGGGGAGCTCAGATGAGACCTCACATGGCACAGGGCAAATGGTCATCCTGGGAATGCCAGCTTGGCATTAGCCTCTTTGGAGTTGTGGGCAGTGAGGCATTGAAGTGTCGCTCTCCTCCCAAGGGTTCCAGCAGGAATTGTAGCCATTCACATGGGAAACAGAACCATCATGGCTTCTCTCACCCGCCACAACAGAGCAAAATGCTGGAGAGAGACACCAGAACACCTGGGTATATTCCTTGGAGTTATACACATTGGTGGTAACACCAGCAGTCAGGCTGAGTAGCTCAACCATCATGAGTTGGACATGGTTAAACAAGCAAGTTTCCAACCAGATTGCACCAAGATGTTTATTTTCACAAGCAAACCTGTTTGCAACCCAATGACTAGTAATAATAGGAAGATAACAAAATTATGCACCTGGCATTAGTATCTACAGGCTTGGAGAGTGGACACTATCATTCTTCTTGCCAGGTCTCCGGGATTATTCCTTTGCCCTCAGATGCAAGGTGCCCAGAAACATGAGCCAGGATCACATTTCAGTAATTTTGGTCACCCCTTAATGACCCAAGCTTCCTTGGTTTTCCCAAACTGATGCACAAGTCAGGGTTCAAGTTGTGGATACTGACAATGTTTTGGGACCTCGACCCACCCAGATTTGCAGCATCTGAGACTTGTACCATGGAACCTTAAGGCTCATGTGTCCCCGAACATGGTTATTCTCAAAAGTTAGATGACTTCCTTTTCAAATCCAGAAAGCTTTCTTCCTGCTGAGCTTACAAGGGCATGAAGAGGTAGGCAAACATCCTGCTATTGTCCACAAAGGACACATTAGACTTCCCAATAGATGACTTTCATAAGGGTCTGAGATCTAGTTTCTTGGAAGTGAAAGTCTCAGCCCTGAGAGACATACATCCCATCCATTCCATGTCTAGCCTACCGCTTCATCCACTATCTCCTGCTTTCTGAAAGCAACAGCACTTCAGAGATCCCTGATCTGATGAGGAGTGAAACTTCAGTCTAGTACTACAAGCTCTTGCTAAATCACCTTCTTGATCCACTGAGGGAAGTGTCTTCCTAGTTTTGCATTCTAAAATTTGCCTTCTTTTTGGCCATCATATCAGCTCAGAAAATTTAGAGAACTTGGGGCCTTTTTCATCATCCAGATTTATTTTTCTTTTTCAGATAAAATAGTTCTGCGGCAAGTCACCAATATTGGCTATGGCTACACTAGAGAGCTTACAGCAGCGCAGCTGCACCAATGCAGCTGTGCCACTGTAAGTTGTCTAGTGTAGCCGCTCTAAGCTACCGGGAGACTGCTCCCCAGTCAACTTAATTAATCCACCCCCAACTAGCGGTGGGAGACACTCTCCTGCTGACCATAGCACTGTCCACACTGGTGCTTAGGTCTGTGTAACTTATGTCACTCAGGGGAGTGGCTTATCCACACCCCTGAGTGACATAACTAGTAGTGTAGACATAGCCTTCGTTTCCAAGAGAAGTTTGGCCTTCCACATAAACCAGTCAGTTTCTTGCCCTCCTTTGATCCTAAATCTTCCCACACCCTAGAAAAACAATTAAACATTTTAGGCTTGGTCAAGGTGGTAATGTTCTACTGTGTAGAAAGCTAGATGTATTGGTGTTATATGGGGGATATAGGAAGGGGTACAAAACATCAAAACTTCTGTATCTGGGTAGATTAAGTCAACTGTCTTATTGAGATCCTCCTGAAGACAAAGGATCCATAGGTACAGCTACTTTATGGACAGGGAAACAGCCCTGTATAAAGTGGTTTACTGAGCAGCTACAAAACTGACTTGCTTCTTTTATGCCTCCTTCAATCATCCTTTGGTGCTCCCTCTTTAAGACCCCCCCCCTTTTTTTTAAAGAAATGTGTCCACAGTCAGCTTGATATAATGTTACCATGGTGGACATTTTCCCTCTCTGGATTGTTGAACATTCTTTACCGTTTGCTGCTTCCCAACAGCTACCAGTCCAAGGGAGCAGTAGAGTCCCATGACAGAGAAGGATAAAATTAGTTCATTTACATATGATTTTGTCTCCTTTGAATTGGAATCATACACCAGGTTTATGATGTTGGGCAACTTGTGAATGTTTTGCCATGTGGAGATAGTAAACATCCTATTCAGATTTTCTGGTGGGGGAGAGAGGCTGTGGCAAATCTGGTTTTATTTTATACTTTGTGAGGAGAGGGGAAGCACATTCAGCCTGATTTTTTCAAGAGCTAATCTTTGTAGTTTCTAGCTTTTTTTCTTCATTCTTAGCTATGGCAACCTAACCTGGGAAGCAGCCATTTACCAGGCACACTAGTAGAGGATGCTAACAGGCAGACCGACCTAGCAGGGAGAGAAGGAACCTTTTGCCTCCCTGTAAGATAAATAAATTTTTAATTTTTAGCCACAGTGTTCTGAATGGACTGGAATGGGGAGCAAGGTGAAAGGCCAGAGAGGAAACGGATGCAGTAGCTGAGGCAGAAGATGTGCAAAGCGTAGAGGGGCATTTTAGTGATGGAAACAGACACAAGGAAGTACTAGATTCTTGATGTGGCGGAGAGAGAACCAGTTTGGATTGGGCACTTCCTGGAAGTTCAGGGAGACAGAACTGAAAAAATTATATGGAGGTCATGAGCCTGGATCACGGTGATGATGCAACAGCAATGGAGGGGGGTGCAAGAGGAGACCTTATTGGGGATGGGTATTTACTAAGGTAGAGAAGAGAGCTCAGACACTCCATGTAACTGTTGGGTAACCTACAAAGAGGCAAGCTGTTGGTTCTGGTAGCTGTATTAATTACATAAATACGCGCACACAGCCCTCCGGCTGCTCTAAACCTAGTGACGCACACAGAGCTTCCTTTTCCACAGCTTTATCATCGTTTCAGAGATAACGCTGATTTGTGTGGCAAAGATGCTGATTAGTTAAGTTCAAATAAGGAAAACAGCATTAGCACAAGCAGGCAGTTCTGGAAAAGGCACCCCTTCTGTACTCTCACACCACTACCATTCCATCCCCTGCACTTTTCTCCAGCAATTTGGGTAAAATCTCTTGTTAATTTAACATTCAATACATTCTCTCTTTGGGAAATGGAGGTATTGGGGAGGGGCACTTATCTATCTTGGGCATGGAATTGTGATCTCATAGGTCATTTCTATCTCTAACAATTTCTGTCCCTTCTCTTCCATGCTAATTAGTTATGTACAATAGGTCCATTTTGGGTGTGCACCCCAAGTTTCAGGTATTAATCCAACGGGTATCTGAAATATCTTGACCTCTTGGATCTGTGTATTAAAAGCTTAAAAGAACAATTCCCTGCAATGTTTCTAGTAGCTTCTGCTTCTTTTTGGGATGGAAATACTAAAACAACAGCCTCTGACCTGGTATTTTGCTTCCATTCCTGCCCAGCACTTAGAAACAACTGACCCATGCAAAAACTGGGGGCAGAGGGGAGAGGTTGTGAGGAGAAATGCAGAGTTCCAAAAAGTTCAGCTTGAGTTTGGGTGGAGAATGTCTGCAATCTGCCTGGATCAGTTTGCTCATTCCTAATACTAACCCCCACTGGTGTCACAGATTGTTCGTCTGATCTTCCCTACTGTAGAAACTGAGTGTGGACATCATCCTCTCCACTTCACACCACGGAGGGGATTAACATAGTCAAAATCCACTCCCGTGGGCCCAAAGGTATTGGGAGGGAGACGAAAGAGAGTTAACATGGCATATGCACTCATTTCCTGCACCATGGGGAATCCACAGATTATGGAGGTGGAGTGGCTAAGAGGGGAACCGTTGGGCATCATCCCTTGGCAAACCCACAAAGTATCCTGTGCAACTTTCCCCTCCCACAGGTTCTTCCAGGAGTTGGATTAATTCCGATCATGGACAGTCAAGCCATAGTAAGCTGTCTCTGTGTTAGCATTTTTTAAAAAATGCCTCACCCTTGCACTACTGTAAGTGGCAGCAACACTGGGAGCTCAAATATAGATCAGCCACCGCTACTCTGACAAATATGTCAACTGATCATGCTCAGAGCTGGTCTAGATGACATCACAGCAGCAGCCTGTCCATGCTAGCACTACTTTTCCCAGAGTGAGATTTTCAAAAGTACTCAGCCTTGCAAAAGCACAGTCAGTAATGGAGAACTTCATCAAGAACATCTTTTGCAATTCAAATTCCATTATAAGTAGAGAGACAAAGCTGAGGATACACAATGCTTCGGTAGTGAATCATCCTGATTTATGAGACTGAAACATGGCCCCTCACTGTTGAGATAGAAAAGAAGTTGGACAAGAGAAGAAGTTGGACACCATTCAGATAAAGCATCTCTGTGTGATTGAAAACATCAAATGGTTTCCATTCAGGTTGAATTAAGAGATCAGTGTTCTAACTAAACCGGTCCCATTCTCTCAAATGGTCACCCAGTACTCTCCAAGATGGTATAGTCATTTGCTCCAAATGCCTACCAACTTCCCTGTGAGAATCATCACTTCGGCCATATGAAAGCAGGATGGAAAAATCCACACACACACCCCCGACCTAAAACATGATGGGTGGATGGCATCAACAGACACCTGTCTCTTACAGGCATTCTACCTTGCCATGCACCAGTTTGGGTTCAGGACAGGACAGCATGGATGCACATAATATGTTTGGTGACCTCTACCCTGCCCAGATAGCAAGAGAACTAACTAAGGCTACGTCTACACTAGCACTTCCGTTGCTATAACTTACGTCGCTCGGGTGTGAAAAAAACACACCCCGAATGACGTAAGTTACACTGACAGAAGTGCCGGTGTGAACAGCACTGTGTCAGCAGGAGAGCATCTTCCGCTGACACAGCTACTGCTGCTCGTTGGGGTTGATTTAATTATGTCAATGGGAGAGCTCTCTCCCGCCGGCATAGAGCAGCTACATAAGAGATCTGACAGCAGCACAGCTCTCTAGTGTAGGCATGGGCCAGCCTAAATCAGTGTTTGCCTAACTCTGCTCCTATTGAAGTCAGTGGGAGTTCACCACTGACTTCAATGGGAGCGGAGTCAGGCCCTGAGTGCTTTTGAAAACATACCATTAATTATCTGCCATATCTTATCCCTAACCTCTCTCTTCCTCCAGTATGTGTTCTGGCTGTTCACATGTGAAGTGACAAGTTTACGTCAGTGAAAATATGACCCTAACCAGACTGGTGGCTATTTTCTACCATTTTGCAGTTCAATTCAATGAGATTTTATTGGCATGACAAGCTAAATGTGTAAAAAAAGACAGATTCCTCTGGTATCTGTCAGAGGTAGCTAAAATTTTCCCAGGGCTGTACGCTGTATCTGGGGCAATATCTCAGGTCCTTTTGCCATTACTGCCGAATGGTTAATTCTAGGGTGCTGTTTCCAAGCTGTTAACACAAGAATGAACTAGACAATGACCACACAGTATGGTGTGGAGTCTAGTGGCATTTGTATTTGTACCTAGCACATTGGGGTTCTGATTGGACTGTAGCCTTTTGGGCACAACTGCTATAAGAAGAATGAGAGGTTTCCGAGGGGCTGCATATTAATGTATATTGCAAAAAAAAAAATGGCCATTGGTTTTGCTTCTGTTCCTACCTCGCTCTCTGCGTTTTTCAGGGGGAGCTTTGGTAGTTTCTGTAGAATCACTGGCAGTCTTTCTGAGTTTGCTTTAACTCATCATAGTGTTCCCCAGGCTGTGTGCTCAGTGCGCTGCTGGGAAAAATTTAACCCTGGGCTGCTATTCTCTGATCTGTGCTTCTAAAACATATTTGTGTTATTAACTGTAAATGACAAAAAAGTAAGTTGCCAAGAGACTTTCTGGATTTAAAGTAATTTGTCTTTCTTTTAATTTCCATGCAGAGTTCCAAAAAGGCCAACCTGGCATACCTTAAAAAGGCCAAGTTCAGCTCAGGTTGGCTACAAAGAGGAATGGCAGAACTGGCCTGAACCTGCACCTAGCTCCCAGGAGCTCCTCGATACAAGGCAATAGCAGAATTTGCTAAAAATGATTCTGCAGCCTGCATGAGGTGGGAAGTAAACAATCCTATCTGTAGTACGACTACAGCCAATACATCAATGTGTCATAAATAGCATCCCTTTGATATTGAAAATACTGCCTATGTTGTTTTGGATTGCAACAAATTAAATGTAAAAAACTGGACAGAGGGAGCAAAGCTCCCAGAATGAGGTGATTAGATACAGAAAAAGCAAAATACCTGAATCTGAAATTGTTGGGTAGACAGTAGCCCATATGGTAATCACTCCTGGTCTTTGCTATTTGTTTTTGAAGGTCTTTAGCTGACTTGCTATATCCATTGAAAATATAATTGGCAAAGAGCAGCTTTCCTTGAATGTACATCTGCCAAGGAACATAGAAAAAGTCCAGAATATTAAAATAGGAACAGCCACCTGTTGTTTTAAATGAGGAAATTAGGTTGAGGAACTGACAGGAATGACTCTGAAATAGCTTAGCTATTTACATGAATTGCTGCCTTGAGCTTTGGTCTTTCATTATTTTATTAAAAAGTGTCATACTTCTGAAGTGTCTCAAAGCACTTCATTCCTCTGCATACAGGACAACATTCTGTATGGTGCTTCATGAACTAACAAACAACACAGCTACCTGCCCTGAGGACATTACAATCTAGATTAGGTAAGGCATGATATGGCATAAGGAAAGTAGTGTGAATGGGAGGGAAACTGGCAGAATATTCTGTAATGAGGGTACTTTAGTTTTGCATTGTACCCATTGTCTAGTTCAGTGTTTTAATAAATGTTTTTAGAGTGGACAGGAATGGGAAATTGTGGTACCTCTTCCCCAACCCTTAAAAACATTAATGAAACCTCACACGACACTCATCAGATAAGTATTATACCCCATTTTAAAGATGGGTAAACTGGGATTCAGAGAGGTAAGTGACTTGACCAAGGTCACACAATAAGCACTTTAGACTTGCAGGCTTTAGATGGCACTGTTTCGGTTTGACAGACACACTTCAGATCTAAAGCCAGATCCAGGCATAAACTAAGTCTTTTGTAATCATCTCTCCTTGACAACTAATACAGGAGAATAAAGGTAATTAGAGCTGTTCAAAAAGAAAAAAATATAGTATTATTTTGCAAAAATATTAAAAATGTTGTACTTGTTTTCCATTATGAAATATTCTGAGATGAAGCATTTTAAATATTTTTGCAACTTTTGATAACACTTTTTAATATTTTATTGAAAACATTATCAAAATGATTATCGACAATTTGCATTTACCAAAAGCTGTGTTTTTCAGCATTTATTGAAAATCCTGATTTTTTGGTAAATGAAAAATACTGATAACATTTTCATTAATGTTTTCAATTAAAAGAGAGGCACCAATTTTCTTTAAAAAGTGAAATTACATATATATAAAATATACATTACATTTGTTTCCAAGTTTTATATATAGATAAAAAATTTCACACAAATATTTGTTTGCAAATATGTAGACCACAATTTACAAACCAATATTTTTGTAAAAAGGCTATTTTTCTTTGAAAAATCCTGGTTAGAAATTTTTTGATTGGCTCTGATAATAATTCTTTGCCTTTAACATCTTTCATCCAAGTATCTCAAGTATTATCCCAGTTTTGCCAATGGGAAATTATGGCACAGAGTAATTAACACTTGCTCAAAGTATGAGAGCAAATCAGGGCTAAAGAGGAGAATAACTGCCTCAGTTTCTCAGTACTGAGAGTCCTACAGGTTGGCAAGCACCAAATGTTGGTAAGATCTTAATGATGGTGCTTAGTATTTCAGTCCATGTGTGAGACACTGCCTTGAAAATCAAGTTTGCATCACCAAAACCATGTTGTGTGGCACCATCTGTACTAGATCCTGGTTGACAGAACTATTTTACTATTTGCTGCTTTTATGGGTGACCCAGGCCACGGTAAGCCCCTCCCATCCCTTTTCAATGCCAACTTCCATGTTGGGAGTGCAGATTAAATGCAGGGGGTCATGAGTTTGGCTGTAGCAGCATTTTGTTAATAACAAATTGTTATTGGGGGGAAACATAGAAATTCTGCCTACTCTACATTCCCCAGGTAACAAAAACTCCATGTATAATAGTTTGCTGTATGAATAGGAGTTTCATACAGCAAACTGTGTACTATACGCAAGGGAAGCAGCAGGAACTGGTTTTAATATTTTAACAATAGTAAAAATGAAGTAAAGTGTAACTTTTTGGTGCTGTAGGATAGACAAGGACAGAGTTTTGTGTTTATTTTAGTTATGCTACAATCTGTTTGGAAAATGGGGAAGGAGGGCACTACATGCAGGATATGTAACATTGTCTGGAATTGACAGCCTCTAATAGAAGAGTCTAATGTGTGCTATAATGCCAAAGCTGGACTGGAGTTAACTAGATGTAGCAGCAGCTTCCCCTTCCACTCAGATGTTCCTTTCTTTTGTGGGTTTAGGTCTCAACTTTTATGCTGGCTACATTTGTGTTCAGTTACAATATCTGTCTGTTGGTAAAAGTGACCTTATATACTGGGCATAATGAACCAAATGAAAAACTAGTATAACCTCATGAAATCAATGGAATCATAATAGTGCTGAATGCAGCCCAACCTCTGCAAGACTGGATCCGCATGCTGTGGACAAGGCACTCCTCTCAGAATTTCTATGTTTCCCCCCAATAACAATTTGTTATTAACAAAATGCTGCTACAGCCAAACTCATGACCCCCTGCATTTAATCTGCACTCCCAACATGGAAGTTGGCATTGAAAAGGGATGGGAGGGGCTTACCGTGGCCTGGGTCACCCATAAAAGTGAAGGGTTTTTTGTGTGTAATGAGTAACAGCCTGATTC
This sequence comes from Mauremys reevesii, assembly GCF_016161935.1. Taxonomy (NCBI): domain Eukaryota; kingdom Metazoa; phylum Chordata; order Testudines; family Geoemydidae; genus Mauremys; species Mauremys reevesii. The sequence goes on along the minus strand of NC_052623.1, from coordinate 278,676,511 downwards.
TGCTATGTGCTGAGCACCCACAACGCCTCTAGAAGTCAGTGAAAACTGACTAATTGGCACTTCCCAGGGGGAACTCAGCACCTCACAGGACAATACCTTACATTTTTTTACTCGAGTATCACAAAGCTGAATACCATCACAGCAGATACAAGAAAAGACAAATACTTTTTACCCAGTTGCCGAAGCTGCTCTTCATTGAGCCAGCCTGTGGATGGTTTATAAATGGGGCTCTAAGAAAAGCCTACTGAGATATCAGCTGCAAAATGAAGAAGGATGGAGCTATTCTTTGTTTTTTCTCTCTTTGTCTAAATGATAGATGATAGCATACTGGGTCTGAGTCTCTCAGTAAGGCCCTTTACACCATTCTGGGGCCTAGTGTAAATAAGAATTTAGCCCACAGAGTTAAAAATACTGAAATAATACAAATTGCTAAGTTCAGGGTATATCCCAAACCACTCATGTTGTGGGAAGTCCCAAGTGGTTCACAATTGGAAACATCTGGCTCGCTTCACGGAAGCTTCTCAGCAGGCAACACACTCCTAGTCAAGATGTTTTGAATTTTTAGAGTAACACATATTAAAGTAACAATGGGTGTATTCACAGGAAGAAGATCCCTGGGGTTACTGGATTTTCTTCATTTTGTGCTCAAACCAAGGTTTGTTTATTTGAAATGTAACTAGTGAAGAACACAACATGGGACACCACTTTTAATGGAGATATGGGAGAAACCCTTGGTAATCTCAGGCATTTTTAATTTCGTAGGTGAAAGCAGACAGAGTGATATTGTTTCACGCAGTTGTGACCCATTTTTCTTTCAGTTAAAAAGCGTGTGGTGTCGATGCCCCGAAGGACTCTTTAGCAAAAAGTGCTGAAGACATTGTTGAGAGGGTCAGTCTTCACACACATGCATTTGGAAATCTAAGCAGAGAATTACTCTGGTAGCTGGGCACCAATGCAGTGTCTTGCCTGGCACTGCTTCTTCTCTATGCTTCCAGAACTGTCTGGGTCAAGCAGCATAAGTTTTGTAACCAAAGGAACTCCCCTTCCATCTGGAGACCCAGATCTGGTTCCATCTTTAACTGTCTTTGGCAATGATGTGTGTGAGAGAGGGAGTGGCAACAATGCTCCACCTCAAGCACTGATTGCAGCTAAATGCAAACTGCTGGGACCATGTTTCCCTTGCAGAAACCTGAGGCAAACTCTTCATGCACATTTTGCCTCAGGTATCCCGAAGAGGAACATGGCTCTCTCCTAGTTTTCCTGCCAACACCGAGCCAAAGTTTTGTGAGTTTCTTTGTGATCACAGAATTCACTGAAAAGGTACACAAAGTCCAGGCCAGTGTGTTCCAATAGAAGCCCAACGTTGTCAGGAGCAGCAGCACGACATACACATTTTTCTCTTAGCAGTCCAAAGTGCTCTTGTAGTAATTTGCATATCGTAACTGAAACTACTACAAATCTTTAGAGCATTGGCTGGAGCGCTGAGGACACAGGGGACATGTGAGCCTTGGTGTTGCCCAGCTTCTCATTCCCACTGGTTAGCATTTACCTGACTCGTCTCCACTAGACTGCAATCAGCCCCTCCCCTTCCAGTGAACTCCTTCTCATTGGTCATGCAAGAAGATGACTAAATTACCTAAAATATACTAACCTAAAACATGATTTTTGTATTGCTTTCCCCCAACTTCACTCCTTGCTCTGCTGATTCCTGCGGTGTTTTGTTTGCTTTTTCTTGTTCTTCCTGTCTGTTGCTTCCCTAGCTCTCCTCCTCTCTCTCTTCCCCTCTCCCCATTCTTCTATGGGGTCCCCATATTTGGTTTTTTTCCTTACACTTTCTCTGCATCCCTGCTTTTTTTCTTTTCACAGCCCTGTCTTTCTGCCACCAACCTCTCCATCTCCCCTTTCTATGTCTGTCTGTCTGTCCCCTACTCCTTCCCCTGCCTCTCATGTCTTTCTGCCAGCCTGTCTACCTAGGCTTTTGCTAACTGAGCACTATCCTTTCTCATGCCTCTCCAATTCCTCATTCCATTTACAGTTCTTTTTTTTTTGCTCTTTCTGTTCCTATCCCAACATGCTCCAGCAGATGTCAGCCACCCTGGACCCAGATTACATGTCCTGTTCCCTATGCAGGGAATGTATGCGTGGCTTTGACCTGCTGCTTTTTCCTGCTCTTGGGATCATCAGTGCAAGCTCTGCAGTTGATCTCTTCCTGCTACTGCAAGCCCTGAGGTAATGAGGCATCCAATGCAGGCACCTACCGCTGCCAAGTCCACTAACTATGTGTGGGAGCAATCCTCCTCTGACATTGGCTAGAATTAGTCATGAAAGCAGTCACTAAAGGACTTCATGGAATCTCTGGCACTCCTCCCTTTATGAGATCAGAACTCTCCTTGAGATAGAGGTTTGGGGTTTTTTTTGGGGGGGGGCAAGGAATGGGATGTGAGGGGCAGTTGAAAGGGGTTTTAGAATAAAAGAGGTGTTTTGAATTGTCACTTATGGTGGAGGAAGGCTTGCAAGATTTCCTAAAGATGGTCAGACTGTGGGATTCACCTGATCTCTAGAAGATTGTTCCATAGCAGGATCCCTTCAACAGAGGAAAATTTTGTCCGCAGCCCTCATGCGCTTCATCCTGGGCTTTGTGATCTGCATAGCCCTAGAAAAGAGCAACTGTTGTGGGCATTCATAGATCACAAGTTGGTCTTCGAGGTAACTGGGGCTTGATCCGTTAATTGCTTTGAAAATTAGGACCCAGGCCTTACACTGGCATTGGAAGCTGACTGGAGTAGTAGAGAGATTTGAGCACAGGCCTGATGTGCTCTACAGATGTGCTCTACATCAGCCTGAGCCAAGGAGAAGGTGGGTAGCCAAATCCTATACCAGCTGAAGCCTCTGCACCATCTTCACGTTCAGTTTCAGATACAATGACTTACAACCATCCTCCCTGCAGCTATTACAGTACCTGTGGGTCAAAGCAGGTATTTTGATTTTGGCTCATTCCAGTTTAAGAATGAACTTGTCTCCTGGTAATACATATCATGTCTTGTTACTGTTGGATTAACGAGTTCAATACTCTGTCAATTCTTCATGAATCACATATATACTAACAAGCTGAAAAAAGCATCTAAATTGGGCAGAGCAGCTAAAATCCTTTAAGGAAGAAAGATAAGCCGGATGAAGGAGGTTTTTTGTTTTTTTTTTTAATTCAGCACAAACAATGCCTTTGAAAAGCCACTTATCCAAAAGCAGTGTTAAATCTTCGTTTCCCCTCTCAGCGTACAGCTCTTTAATGTTTTGTAGGCACAGGAATTGAATCCTAGCCAAAGATTCCTAAGATGGGGGTGGATTTGTCCCCATGGCGGGAAGCACATGCCATGTTCAGAGAGATGTGGCTGCCCCTGGGAGCAAATAGCATTGCTGGAATGCTTCTGTAAAACTATTTCTTCAAGGCATTTAAATCATCATTTAGAAAATTGTTCAAAATCCAATCGTTCATATCACAAAACATTTTATTTCCCTTGATTAATTAAGTTATTTAAATTTGTACAACTTACTTATTTCCTTTTGCTTACATTACTTGATTGTGTTTATTGGTTTAATAGTTACATAAATAGGAAATTAAGGATGGACACTGTCCTTTTAGACAAGCTAAGAGTTGCCTTTTGATCATAGGATCATTGTGCTCCTCTGGAGATTTTTTTTCCTGATCATCTAAAGAAATTCATAAGAGTGTTGACTCAATTAGAGGAAATTTAGTTGGCTGCACTGAGGTAAAAAATTTAAAATATTTAATTTTGCATTCCTAAATTTACAGGGCTTAAAAGAACCCTTCCCTTCCTGGAAATATTAATTTTGCTGCATACAAACTTAAAACACAAGCAAAATTGAAATACTTGATATCTGTATTTGAAGATGTCAGCTTTCTTTTGCATACAACTTTAAAGTAATAAGAAAAAAGGGAAGGGGAAGAAAGATGGTATTGTGACTAAGGAACCGGACAGGGAGTCAGGAGAATAAGGTCCTGTTTCTGTCTCCAACCAATTTCCATGTGACTTTCAACAATTTACTTGTATCCTGGTTTTTCAAATCCTGAGAAGCCCATGGTCAACCGCAAATATGTACCTAATCGGAATGCACAGTACCCCCTTTGCCCTTAGATAGTTACTTCCTCTAGGCTGAGGTCGGCACCATTCCTGATTCTTAAGTGGATCTACCACTGGAGAATGATGGACTCTGAGGTTCCAGAATGTTCTGAGGTAATTTATTACTCAGCTCTTGGGCCAGTCTGTGGATGATTTTATGGAACATTATGTCCCTCTGTTGTCTGTGACCACATACAGAGTAGCAGTTGGAGGCATCCTTCCCCCTTCACTGGCTTTGCAGATCATCATAGTAGACAAATAACCTGAAGTAGGGCAGAAGGCTGGAGTGCTGTTGCTGGAAGTTTCACGTAGATCTGGTCAAAGGGCTCATGGAGAATATTTTCATTTCTGTGGCATGGCTGTGGTCACATTTTCTTCTCCTCGGCCATGCTGATGAAACTTTCCTAAATTGCAACCAGTCTTTTTGGCAGATTAACTGCACTGACTCAGCATGGAAAGTCACATGGTTCTTGCTATAAGGAATCATCGACTTATTTCTTAAAATCAATTGATTCAGTGTGGTTTGAATGCTTCCATAGGAATAGTAAGGAAGGCACCATCTGTATGAATTGTTTTTTGCCTAGTTTCATTTTTAAGGCTTTGGGTATGCTTAGGGAGTTGTAACCAAATTGACACATCTCTTTTCTGGTTGATTGTTTTGCCAGTGGAAAGACACTGGGACTGTTATTGAAAAGGACTGTTAATACCTCCTTTCAGAAAGCCAAGTTGCCAGCCACACCTAAACATGGTGGTTTGGTCCTTGTTTAAGAAAACATCTCTGGACATTAACAACCTTGCTAATCACCATCCTATTTCTAGGAAGAATAATCAAGGCCATACGGTAGACCAATTCTAGATCCATGTGCTCTTTTATCTCTCTCAGGCCTGGCTACAGAATTGATACTGAACACACACTGGTGGTTCATCTTTCTAGGATAAGGAAAAATTTCATTCTATCAGATTGACCACTGCTATGTATTCATTGTCTACACGTTCTAAATGACTGCGAATGTTAGGCAAGTTCATGAACTACTGTAAACATCTGGATTAACATTAATCATAAAGCTTTACATTATCCTCCTAACTTTTTTTCATATTCACTAAACCACTTCCATATGGAAATGCAAAACCAGTGATATGGACCAGAGCCAAACCATCTCTATGTAGCTGACTAGCATCTTTATTCAGCCCTGTTATAGCAGTGCTCCTCTGTAGCACAAGCTGGTGGGTCATTCAGACTGAGATGTTTTTCTATTGGCACGTGTGTGGTGATGCCCAATGAACTACACATTGGGCTCAGCTACCTCGTATTGTCTCCTTTTCCACTCATTAAGAAATGGCCAATTTATTTTTCACCAATTTCGATCAGCTCTGTAAATATGGAGTGGGGGTTTTGTTTTTTCCACTTTTTAGTTATATCATTAATCTGACAAATTTACCCTTTACCAGCAAGGAGGAAGTTAATATAGTTTATGCAAAATGCTACATGTTGCAATAGTGTGCAGAGAAATGAAATGTCAAACATTAAATTTAATCTTCCTTAGACACACTTTCTGCAGTTTTAGATGCAATCCAGTAACTTTGTGTGGATCGATAGTGTCACCCAGTGGATGGATAAGTTGATCACAGATGGGCATATTCATGTGGAATGTTTTTCTTTGCCTTTTATTTTAAAAGTAATAATTGGCTTCTCACTGATGGAAACAGTCTTGAATGTTTCCTAGAATCATAGACTATAACAGGGCTGGAAGGGACCTCAGAAGGTCATCTAGTCCAACCCCCAGACAGATTTTTGCCCCAGATCCTTAAATGGCCCCCTCAAAGATTGAACTCACAACCCTGGGTTTATTACTCTTCTCAGGAATGAAGAATACATTAAAGCTCCTATACTCTGAATGCCATAGCAAGTGCTAAACATTCATATTGAGCAAATGCAGGAAATGATTATTGTTGCTCTCTATCAGTAACAGGTTTACGGGAAATAACCACTATGTCATTAATGGAGACTTTTGTTGTTAGAAGAAAGAAACAAAGAATAGCTAAAGGAAAAACAGCATTTGTGGTGGTGTTCACATGGAGATTCAAGGACTAAATATGATCCCAGTGTAATAATAATGGAGTGCAGTTCAACAATATTTAGCCATCCTTAGCCAAATATTGCATGGGACTAAAGGGCTGAAGAATCAACTCTTCTGTACAGTTTTTATAACTACTGCTGAGTTCTAACATAAATTATTATGGCCAAATCTTTTCATCAGTCACTCAAATATTAAAAGATTAGTATGTTGTCTACCTGGGGTTCTAATGAATTCAAACCTGGCACAATACTGTATTAAACCTAAAACTAGCCAAAGTGTACGTTTGATTTAAATTCCTTCCTGATTTGCGAAAGGTTTTCAATAAGATTGAAAGGTCATGCTTTTTCCCTTGTTAGACTGAGATACCCTGTTTGATATGCCTTCAAAGCTTTTTTGCAATAGATGAAATAGAGCCATGTTAACAGAAACACGATGAAAACTAACTGTTGTAATTGAAACTGAAAAAGAAACATTGTTCATATTCTAAAGAACTGAGTAGTGGCATGTGTACAGCAGTCCTCTGCTAGGCAGAATTAGAAACTGCAATTTGTATTGCAAGTCCTATATTGCAAATAGCTAAGATCAAGGCATGAGAGTGGCAGAGCCCTGGGCTTCTGAAGAAAGACTGTTCTGCCTACTGCCAGGAGTGTCTGAATAGACACAGTGTGCAGCATGGTGACAATCAGAAGTCATAGTCTCGTTCCAATATAGTGGTAATATCATTAAAAGTAAAATATTTGGCTGTACATATAGATAGCGGTAACAGTTTTAACATACCAAAAACATGCCGGGAGCAACATTATGCCTTTGCACCAGTAATGAACCTTTATGACCTGTAAATTCATCTGCAGATGTGATGTCATATTTGAGGAGACGATAGGAGTCCAGGCGACCCTGAAGCAACATAGGAAGTGCAATTATAGAAATATGTAGGCTATAAATCTTATTCTAACCAATCATCAGTGAATAATATTCCCTCTGCACCAATCCTGATGAGCCGAACTGAACTAATTATCTTCTTCTTTGTGACTGAGGCAGGCAGCTGTTCTTAGCACACTCGTTTTTGGAGATCGTATTCATAATTGTTGGATTTCTCCTTGTGGGTTAATTTGCCACTTCTTCAAAGAAGCCATACCTGTAAGTTTAAAATTAAATCTAGTGCTTATGAAAGGACAGAGGGCAGCCAGTTATGGTTGGTGAGCGCTTCTCATTTAGTTCTCAATGTACTGGAGTCCTGACTTTCAAAATACTAGTGATCCTACTGCTAGCATGAAGGAACTAATTAGAAGGCTGGAGTGTATACGGTTTTATGAAGTGGACAAATATCCATGGACTAGGCTGGAAAACCCCAAACCCCATTTTTACCAGTGACTCAAGTGGGATTTGAACCCAGGTCTCCAGAAGGGAAGAGCAATATGCACACATGAATACACCTGTACCCAGGAGCCTCTCCCTCCCTCTCTTTTATGTGGAACCAAATGCATGGCACACCCTGACATGAAATTCTTAGCAGATACTTAAGAGTGGTGCCAGTTCTTCTCCTCTTTGCAGACTGGAGGTATTAAATTTGTATTTGATCCAGCCTCCACTTTTAAACTTCTTGGATGAAAATCCTGGCCCCATTGAAGTCAAAGGGAGTTCTCCTATTGACTTCAGTGGGACCAGGATTTCACCCCTTATATTCTATTTTTTCCAAACATATTACTTTAAATTGATATATACTATGGGGCCAATTTCTGAGGGGTTATAAGTTACACATCTGTAAGGACCTGTTCAGGTGCTTAAACTGGTGTTATGTACACATCAATCAAGGCAGCGACTATGTGGGATTTTCTGAAATCCTCCCAAACTTGTTCTAGCAGATTCAGCCATGCTAATAATGGTGGGAAGCATTAGTGTAGCTCAGCCACTGGCATTTATTTTTATTATCATGCCTTCTAAGACTAGATAACATGATGATAGAAACATCTGGATCAGATTTCTGCTAGTGCTCCATTCCCAGCATTGCTGGGGAAAAAGTTCAGGAAATCCTCAGTGCCGACAGGGCCCTAGAGACTTGGAGAAAAATGATGCAAGAAACACAGCAATAAAAGTGTGTAAGTTAAAGTAGCCACCATGCACTATTCTGTCTCCAACTTTTAACTTACATCTTGTTCCAGTCCTTTTGTACGTAAGTTTCATCACCATAGTTGCTCGTGCCCACTTTGTGACATGTACCTTACACCAGCCAGTTTCCGTGGGTCCGCCAAAATAAACCAGAGAGCAGGGCCAGTGTTAAGACTCCATGGGGCTCAGGGCAGGAAGCCCAAGCTGCCCAGGGCTGACACCAAAGCCTGACCAACTCAGCTTCGCAGGGCACCCTGTGGTGTGGGGGCCACAGGCAGTTGCCCTGCTCGCTACCCCCCCCCCCCCACGCCTGCCTTGGGCTTTTAATCTACTGGATATGCAGAAAAACATTTGTTGTGGCATAGGTAGGCTGTGGGGTTTTTTATAGTATGTTGGGGGGACACAGAAAGAAAAAGGAGAACCCCTGCCTTATACCATACTAAACTTGATCCCATAAATGTGAAGAGAAAGTCTTTAGATTAATTTACTATTCCATATTCTCCTAGCCATGCAAATGTATTGAGTACTCAAATGGTGAGAGTATTGTTCAGATTTTGGTGACAGGATAAACAGCAAATGGATCCAAGGGTTGTTTATTAAAAAACTATTTTCAGATGTGCTAAACTCCCACAAAACCCACCTGAATACATGGCATACTTCTGTTCCTGTTCTTCCTCTCGTGGAGTTGCTCTAATTTGTCTTCACTTGGATCCCCATTTGTTTTCAATGAAGAAGACACACAGATCACCATGATTTGTTCCAGGGCAGACATCTGGTTATTAATAAGGTGATCATACTCCAGGTCTGATACATATGGAATCTGATGATTACTACATCTGCATATCTTTCCTTCCTGCCCCACCAGTGTTCTCCGAAGGACAACAGGGCAAGCACTATGGGATGTAAACCATAGTTTATCGCTGTCATGAGAAATAGAAAGCAAAGGGGAAAATTAGATGGCAAGTCAAGGCTTTGGTGCTAAAGTGAAAACAGAAGCAAGTTAAATAGAATGTCAAATAAACTGAATACAGAGAACAGCATCTTTTAAACCATAATCTGTAAACAGCACGGCAGGGTCAAACCTAAATTTTCTGAACTCTGGTTAATCAACATGCATAGCTAGTTGAAGGGCTGAGGTTCCAGAGGTGTGACCAAATCTCTGATGTTGTGGTGTTCCTGAATTCTGCAGGAGCAGAGCTGCTGAGCTCGCCAGATGGGAAAGCTGGATGGTGCTCTCCCTAACTGGATGAGCTGGCCAAGTAGGCTTTGAAAATTGCTCAACCCTGACTGCAGACTTCAAAGTCTGCCGGTCTGAGTCCCTGGTTTTCTGCAGGTCTCACATGCACCTCATGCCCTTATAAATACACTACGACTGACTGTCTGTTTTAATCATTTAGTCACAGAAGTTAAGCATGAATCGTGTGGGTATTAGTGTTACTGGTCTCACAAAGGTAGTGTGAAGCTTAGATCATGTTTGAAAAGTCCTTGGATGAGATGTGCTGTAGAAGTGCAAAGCCATCATCTTATTTCTTGGGAAAATGCCAAAGTATTATCTCGCTGCAGGCTTGCACACAACTTCAGTAAAAGAGAACCTGCCATGCCCGCTTCACAATATGATTTCCTCACAGCAGGCAAATCTTTTCTAAGGTGCAGGCAACAGGAAGAATTTTGAAGTCTACCAGTCTGATCCACAGCCCACTGACGTTAATGGCAAGACCCCCATTGTTATCAGAGCATGTTGGATCAATCCCTATATGAGTGTACCAGGAGTAAGGAATTGCAATGAAAAGAGCTATGAGTAAAGGTTGGCTTGAATCCGATACTTAGACCTTGTATATTGTATGGTGCAAGGAGCTGATTTTTAGGGAAATAACAGAAGGATAAGAAACAAGTGTGAAGGAGGGTCAAGAGAAGAGGGGATCTTGTATACAGGAGGAAGACAATAGACATTTGTTTTAATCTAGGTATAATATAGACATAAAACAGGGTGGTTATTCCATGCTGGCATTCTGGAGTCAAAAAGAAACCACTTGAGCTTTGGTGTCATGGTTCATGATATCAGATTGCTGATGGAATTACAGGCTGGTCATGTGTAAATTTGAATATGGTGTTCCTTTACTTGCTTTACCCATAGTGGGGTATCACTGAGCTTGTGTATCACAATTCAGTTAAATAAAAGAAAAAATACAATGCAAATTTGCTTTAAGGAAATAGCTAATGGAACCTCTGCGTCAGTAAAAATGGCAGCAAATCCTCAACAGGAAGAAGTAGTAGAATGTGACAGTCTTCTTATACATCACCTCATTCTCCGCAGATATCTCAAGTATGACAACAATAAACTACTTTGGTTTGCAGAGTTACTATGATTTGTAATGTATTATAATGAAATCTTACATAATTGTGTTGAATCACAGGAAAAAACAAATAGTGTTTGTAAGATGCTTGTCAGTAAATGCTTGTTTGTAACTGGCTTGTCAGTAAGTCACTAAGAATCAACATTGTCCAGTTCCTGCTCAGATTTCCTTACCCTGATATGTAGGAGTTCTGTAATATGGGGGTGCATTTATTTAAACTGAATTGAGGCACATTTGGCTGATCTGGTTTGATATTGCTGTTTACTAAAGAGGAAATTCTGCAAGAGAAAACAACGGTTAATAATCAGTAGTTTAAATGTCAGGAAAACAAAGCAGATAAGTGTTCTGCAGTACTAAGATGTACCTATATATGGTGCATATACATGGGTGAAATTCTTTTTCAATTAACTGATGATAATGTCACCTGTTATGTACTGGTGTAAACAAAAGAAGCAATTTAGCTGGTTGTAGGAGGGGATTCAGAACCATACACATGCAAGAGTAAGGAGTATGGGTTACACAGAGAACAAAAATTACTCCTTACATTTCTCTGGTTTTAGTTGCATGGCTCCAATAGGTTAATGGGAGTTGTATAACTGGCACTCTAGGCAGAGCAGAAATAAATCTCAAGTTTTCTTAGGCCCCATGCAAGTTAATATTGCCCATGTTAAGTCATTTGGGAAATTGGGGCCTTAAAAGGCAAGATTTTCAGGTCAGGCCAGGGTCTGGGTTGTCATGTGTCTGTACAACCCATAGAAACATAAGAATGGCCATATTGGTCCATGTAGCCAAGTATCCTGTCTTCCAACAGTGGCCAAGGCCAGAGGCTTCAGAGGGAATGAACCTGTAGCAAGGCGATGGGATGAGCCTCCCCTAGCAGAGGGGAGGCTCATCGTGGGCGGAGCCAGCGTGTCCTGCACCCGCCCCCCAGAGGGCAGGGCGCAGGACAGGAAGTAGAAAAGAGCAACTGCAGAGCTCACTTGAAAGCCAGCTGCCAGAGAGGCCAGATGCCTATGGCCTAGCTCCGGGTTGGGACATGCCGGCAGGTTGCAGCCGACATGAGGACTGGCCAGGCCAGGCCAGCCCAGCATACCCCTGGCCAGCTACCCTGAGGAGCAGCCCAGCCTGCTGCTTGCCATCTACCCTGAGGAGCAGCTGAGCCTACCCCTCACCCGCTACCCGGAGGAACCGATGGTGCTGGAAACCTCCGAGGACACCACCCAAACCCAGGTACCCTACGAGGGGGAGTCCGGAAGTAGCCCGAGGACAGTCGACCCTGGTCTGGCAGCAGCCCAGCCAGAGCCCACGTCAGTGTGTTGCGGTCAGGATCCCCACTGACACAGCAGTGAGTCTTCTGCTGCTGCTAGGGCCCCGGGCTGGGACGCAGTGGAGAGGGTGGGCCTGCGTCCCCCCTGCCACCCCACGCACGGGTGACAGTCTCCCCCTCGCACCTGACACTCAGAAGTCTGAGCTCCTGACTGTGTGTTTGCTGCCCCGCCCTGACGTAGGGCCTGGGCTCATATTGAACTATTGGCTTGGCCCTGCCTAAGGGCCCGAGCTCCTGACTGTTTGTTTACTGGCCAGCTCTGACCCAGGGCTTGGGCCCATAGCGAACTATTGCGAGGCAGAGGGACGAGCCTCGGCCAAGCCCTTCTACAGAACTGAACAGGGCAATTATTGAATGATCCATTCCCTGTTGTCCACTCCCAGCTTCTGTCAAACAGAGGCTCAGGACACCCCTTGTGTGAAGAAGTACTGTACTTCCTTTTCTTTGTTTTTAATCTCCTGCCTATTAATTGTATTGGGTGACTCCGGTTCTTGTGTTGTGTGAAAGGGTAAATAACACTTTTTCTCCACACCAGTCAAGATTTTAGAGACCTCTCATATCCCCCCTTAGTCATCTCTTTTCTAAAATGAAAGTCCCCGTTTTTTTAATCTCTCCTCATATGGAAATTGTTCCATGCCCCTAATAATTTTTGTTGCCCAACTCTGCACGTTTTCCAATTCTAATATATATCTTTTGAGATGGGGTGACCAGAACTGCTCGCAGTATGCATGGTGTGGGTGTTTCTTGGATTTATAAAGTGGCATTATGATATTTTCTGTCTTATTATCGATCCCTTTCCTACTGGTTCCTAACATTGTTAGCTTTTTTGACTGCCACTGCACATTAAGCGGCTGTTTCCCCAGAACTATCCACAAAGACTCCAAGATCTCTTTCTGGTACAATGGTGCCCCACTCCTGAATGAAGCTGCTGGATATTACTGTAATATAAAGGTATGATGATAATCCAATAAAGGTAATGTTTTATTTAAACTGTATTCCAGGATCAGTTCAGGATACTTTCCCAAACCTTTCATGGTTTTCCTGTCACTAACTTGTTCTTGTTATTTTTACAATGCCGCAAGGGGGGATACGTGAAAGAATCAGTTCTATGCCACTGATAATTAAGCTTAATTAGAATAACCTAAAATTCACCATAATGCACAATTAAGTTCTCATAATAGAAACATTTCAGTGGGCAATGAGAAATGTTATATTTTTTTTACCTGGGAGAATAAGGTGACAACTCCCACTGCATGTTGTGAGCAGGAACTGATTGAAAACGAGCTAGCAGGAGAGAGCTGTCCGACTTGTAGGCTCCACTGTCCTCTCTGTTCTTCTCTTGTGTTCTCTGTACGATTGAGGTAGCCAGGGGAGCAGCTGCAGACTGCACTGTGCGTTTTCTTAAAGCTCTCTGAGGAAGGCCAGGCATTTTGTGAACGTGTGGCGAATCAATTTCTGAAATACACCACCACCACCACCACACCATAGATGTCAATCTTAGGAGACAAAAAAACGAACAAACCAACCAACAAAAAACTAAGCCCTTCTTCTGCAATTGGCTGTGGTCATGTGCCTGTAAGTGGAACTCTTCTACTGTGTATTCAGGAGCATAAGACCAACTATGAAATCTAAATTCTTCCCTCAGGTGGCAGATCTTGGTTCTAATATTTTTCACGTGCTCCTGGACCTAACAGCTTTGAGAAAGATTTTGCTCTTAGTGTGCAGGATTGGTTATTGTACCAGATGTAACTTTGGCGGGGAGTAAAAAACCCAACCAAACCTACGTTTCTGCTGTACTGGTGGCTACTTTTATGCACGGGAATTGATACAAATAATCAGGATTAACAATATTGACAAGATATACGAGAAATGGAATAATATCTAAGGAAGATCATATTCAAGTTCATGTTCCTTACAAGAGGGCTCAAATATTATGGAATGTTTCTCTTTGGAGGGAATAAAATACAGAAACTACAAAATACAGGCATTGCCAGATTATACTGAACCAGAAAGCCATGGTCTCGCGGATTTAGTTTAAGAAATATCTTATGCAGCCAGTGCTCAGTGAGTGAAATTCATGCCAGTGCAAAGGACCAGCATGAGGTCTATACATCACTTTAGTTCCTTTTAAATGACCAAATATGGCTTAAGTGGTGCATAATTCATACTTTGGCCCAATGCCCAGACATGAATTTCATGCAGAGACAGGAATTCCAATACAAATTAATGTATTATTATAATGTACTGCTTAGATGTAGTAGCAAATGTATATGGAATATCTAGCTCCAAAGAAACCCATTAAGATAGTATTTTTTTAAAAACTTTTCTTTCCCTAATCCCAAACACTAACAAAAGTTACAGTGCCACTGAGTCAGAGAAACGTGGAAGTGACACTGTCATTAGTGCCTTCCTCATTAAGGGCCAGAACCCATCTCTCTTGCTCACCTTGAGTGAGACCCTACTCCACAGTCACCTTGGCTTCACAGGAACCTTTCGTGTGAATAACTGTTCACCAATGTGATTAAGCAGTTCACAATCTGCCCTTCTGTCTGTTTCAATGCACAATATTTTAAAGCCAGAAAGCCACTCTATAAACTTAAGTCTGAAACTGCAGATCAAGAAGACAAAGGACAGGCCTTGAGCTAGTTTGTCCATTGTACTACCCGCTGAAGTAAAAGCAAACTGAAAACTATTAAAATCATCACTAAAATGTTTTTCTACAGTGACTGACCAAAAGCCATTCGATAATGTTCCAGCCAGTCATCCAAAATAGTCTTGATCTTCCACTGTAGTTTTCTTAATTCTCTGGCTGCACTGAAGTCATTTATATGGCTTATGTTCTCCTCTGGAGTTTCAAGTGTCTTCACCAACTCTGATAACTTTGGCTTTTTTTGAAAAAATAGAAAAAACACAGTTAAAAGTTATATTTGATGTTTAATGTTGCCAAAACAGCCTTGAAATAATGTTATAATTAAGGCTGTCAATCAATTAAAAAAATTAATCATGATTAATCGCACTGTTAATAATAGAATACCATTTATTTAAATATTTTGGATGTTTTCTAAATTTTCAAATATATCAATTTCAATTACAACACCGAATACAAAGTGTACAGTGCTCACTTTATATTTATTTTTTATTACAAATATTTGTACTGTAAAAAACAAAGTATATTTAAATTCACCGACTACAAGTACTGTAGTGCAATCTCTTTATCATGAAAGTTGAACTTACAAATGTAGGATTTTATACAAAAAATAACTGTGTTCAAAAATAAAACAATGGAAAACTTTAGAGCCTACAAGTCCATTCAGTCCTACTTCAGCCAATCACTCAGACAAACAAGTTTGACTACAATTTGCAGGAGATAATGCTGTCCACTTCTTGTTTACAATGTCATGTGAAAATGAGAACAGAAGTTTGCATGGCACTGTTGTAGCCAGCATCACAAGATATTTATATGCCAGATGTGCTAAAAATTCATATGTCCCTTCATGCTTCAATCGCCATTCCAGAGGACATGCTGATGACCTGTTTGATAACAATCCAAAGCAGAGCGGACCAATGCATGTTCATTTTCATCATCTGAGTCAGATCATGCCACCAGCTGAAGGTTGATTTTCTCTTTTGGTGGTTCGGGTTCTGTAGTTTCTACATCTGCGAGTTGCTCTTTTAAGACATCTGAAAGCATATTCCACGCCTTGTCCCTCTCAAATGTTGGAAGGCACTTCAGATTCTTAAACCTTGGATCGAGTGCTGTAGCTATTTTTAGGAATCTCACATTAGTACTTTCTCTGCGTTTTGTCAAATCTGCAGCGAAAGTGTTCTTAAAATGAACATGTGCTGGGTCATTGTCCGAGACTGCTATAATATGAAATATATGGCAGAATGTGGGTAAAACAGAACAGGAGACATACAATTCTCCCCCAAGGAGTTCAGTCACAAATGTAATTAATACTTTTTTTTTTTAATGAGCATCATCAGCATGGAAGCATGTCCTCTGGAAGGATGGCTGAAGCATGAAGGGGCATACGAATGTTTAGCATATCTGGCACTTGAATACCTTGCAATGCCGGCTACAAAAGTGCCATGCGAATGCCTGTTCTCACTTTCTCACATTATAAATAAGAAGCAGGCAACAGTATCTCCCATAAATGTAAACAAACTTGTTTGTCTTCACAATTGGCTGAACAAGAAGTAGGACTGAGTGGACTTGTTCTAAAATTTTACATCGTTTTGGTTTTGAGTACAGTTATGTAACAAAAAAGACTACATCTGTAAGTTACTTTCACGATAAAGAGATTGCACTACAGTACTTGTATGAGGTGAATTGAAAAATACTATTTCAAACATCCAAAAATATTTAATCAATTTCAATTGGTATTCTATTTTTTAACAGGGCAATTAATCACAATAAATTTTTTAAATCGCAGTTAATTTTTTTGAGTTAACTGTGTGAGTTAACTGTGATTAATCAACAGCCATAGTTATAATATATATAAGACCTTTAATTTAAAAGCCTATTTTGAATATAAGTTATCAGTAGAGTGAGGAGATAGAGAAGACTTTTTCAAAGCCTCCCATGATTGGAAGTTAGTAGGCACTAGTAAATGCCACCATCTTCTAGTCTGATCCATTATACTGTGTAATCTAGTTTGGCATCATAACACATACTCTCAGTCCTCTGTTGTATGATGCAAGAAGGAGGGTGCGGATGCTGTAAATTATACCTGAGTCTGACACAGCTTGTTTGTCTGGCTAGGCTTCTGCCAGTCCCATTGCTTCCTCACTCCATTGTTCAAAGACCTCCCTTTTGGTTTTACAAGTATTGTGTAAAGTGCAGGAGAAGGACATTATAATGGCTTGATTAGTCATTGAATTAACATTGTAAATCAGCAGCTATTTGCATTTGGCTCTTAGCCTCCCAAAAGCACACTCTACCTCTATTTTACACCTGCTGTACCTATTGACATCTCTCTGGGTATTTTTAATCTGAGAGTGGTTTCGTTAGGCATAACAAGTTTGAGGAGGCAGGACTGCCCAGAATCACAGTGTGGATGGAGACATCATTAACATCAATATTGTTTGGTGGGACTAGGATTCCATTCTACCCACTTTTAGAAGGTCCAGAGTTTTTGAAAATTCTCACACCATGCATTTTCCTTCCTATGATGGCCTACCAAAACCTGCCTTACCAACCTTTTTCTTCATGTTTTGTTGGGAGGGGTTGGGGGGGGAAGGCTTCAGGACCAGATTGTATTTACATTCACACCTAATCTACCTAGGTATCCAGCAAACAGAGCTGTGTTGCCCAAGTGATAGATTTTGGCTGGGGTTGGGTTACAAATCACTTGAATGCGGGGGAGTGGGGAGGTAATGAAATGTTGTTGTTCTTATTGTATGAGTAAAGGGCAGTAGAACTGTACTTAGCCTGTGCTGATTGAGGGCATCAAGAGTGTTTTGCTTGATCATCTGCCTGAGTCACAAGTATTATTTGACCTGCCCCCCTCCACTGTTTAAAGACAAAGCTGATTAGGCTCCATAGATAATTTTTTGTTTTGTTAAGTGACCACTATAGCTGAAATCACTGATGATCGTGTCTAAGTGCTTAAACCTGCTGTGGGACAGTATTTCTGTGGAAGAGATGGCCCAGCCTGCACTATCAGCGAGGTTCCCCCACTGAGAGCTCAGCTGAAATCACTGAGAGCTGGGTGGAACCTCAAGAGACCAACTCACAGAGGTCACAGTGGCAGGTGGCAGCAGAAAGTGACAGTGCAGGGCCACTAGCAACAGAGCAATGGAGTGAACAGTGGTCAAAGTGAAAATGAAAAGACAAAAAACAATGCAACAGTTTTTCCACTCAAAGGCCTTAAAAACCGACCAAGGTGAAGAACACATCAAGAACATATCAACATGTCATTTGAAGGTTCAAGTGGTGTATCTACATCCAACCAGCCTAAAGCACAAATACAGCTACCTACTGAAGAAACAGCGTCTCCAAAACCTAAAGGCAGTTCCCAATGTTTGTCGGTCAAAGTGTTCCCATTTATTGAAGTTACAAAAGATGGCTACTGGTGCACTTCTTGCAAAAAAGCTTACGAAGAAGGAAAGCTTCCCAATGCTATAATTGGTAAAAGTGGAGGAGCTTGGTTTGTCAGACCGATCAGCAAAGCCAATGCTGACAAACTACGTGAAAAGGCTGCAAAACACCACACCTCTAGAGTGCATCAACATGCAGAAAGCCTTATAAGCCCACTTTCAGTTTTAGAAGCACTTAATGAGGCTGTTAAGAATGCTGGAGACACAACACAGTTAATGAGAACAAACATGGCTGTGGCATCATACTTTCTATTTAAGCAAGAGATACCACACACTACAAACTGAAGGCCAACGTTATGTGCATTGTCACTTGTCCATCCTGAAGTTAAACACTGGTTCCAAACAAGACCATCAAATGCTCACTATCTTTCTGCAAGAAACTCAACTGACTCTCTAGAAGTGTGCGGTACAACAGTGAAAGATTCAACAGTTGAAAAAGTGAAGAACTCTCTCACCACATTCAAAAAATTTGCATACATGGCTGATGAATGCCTCGATGCAAATTGGTATCAAGTATTAAGTCATTGTGTATGTTATCTTGATGTCAGTGGTAGGCCAGTAGATGCATTTCTAGATGTTGAAATTATAGAAGACACATCGGCTGCATCTGTGACAACCCACATCTTAGAAGAGTTAAATGCTTGTCAATTGGTCCCCAAACAGATGGCTGCTTGTGCATTTGATGGAGCTAGAAACTTCCCTGGAAGATGTGGTGGAGTACAAGCTTTGCTCAGAGAAAAGTGTAACCCTAATCTCTCCTATACACACTGCAGAGGCCATCTACTTCAACTAGCGCTAGTATGAGCTGCAGACTCCTCAAAAGACACTAAAAATAGCTATAAATTTAATGTCTTCATTATATTCTTTTTTCAGCAAGAGTCCAAAAAGACTGAATATCTTGGAAAATATAGACGATACACTGGGACTGAAGTTCAAATTAGTCCAACCTGGAAAAACCCGCTGGCTTTCTCATGAGCGATCCTTGGCTGTTGTCTTAAAATTACTCCAGCCGTTGTTACTGGCTTTGGAAAGTATCTACCAAGATGGGATGGATCTAAGTAGTGAGGCTGGTGGATTACTTTTGCTACTACCTTCAGAGAAGACTATTGCCATTCTCTCTCTCTCGTCAGTCTACTGTTGAAACCACTTGGGTCATTAAACAATGCCTTCCAGGCATCTGCTACAACAGTAGTAGATCTTTGTCCAGCAATGGAAGGTACATTTGGATCAATCAGAGAGCTATCTATTGAAAAAATACTAGAAGAAGCAAAGACTTCAGTCCAGAAGTTCACTAATGAAGGCATTTGTGTTGAATCCTTAAGTTTGTTAAGACAACTGAAAAAGTACACAGACTTGATTCTTAAAAATCTACAATAGCAACTTCTAGATTCTACTCAACCTCTACGTAGCTTTTACAGATCCCTGTCCTATAAAACACCAACAGTTGAGTGGAGTGAGGCACTACCAGCAATGGGGCTGTCCTGTGCTCAGGACAGAATAGAGAATTTGAACACAGAGTGGAATATCATATGATGAATGAATGAAGATTTGACTTGAACTTATTTTTTATCATCACTAGTGGCTCGACCTGATCTTTGAGCTATGTTTCCTGGGATGAAAGAAGTAGGAATTTGTCTCTTGCCTACTCCCAGTCACAACAGCTACAGCTGAGTGCTCTTTTTCATCACTGAATAGAATTTTGTGTTCTGAAAGAAGTCGCCTTCTGCCTGATCATGTGAAAGAACTAATGAGCATATCAGTTGAAGGAATGGAAGTGCCGGACACACGAGAAGCCACCAAAGATGAACGCATTGCATTCAAGAAGTTCATTAACAGAGTTGTGCAAAATTATAACAAGAAACCAAGAAGAAAGTAGACATAGTGCTTCATAGAAGGATTGAGTAGCCAACTTTTATTTGTGTGATGATTTTAAAACATGAGTTAAATCTAATAAAATGGGCATGAAACATTTTTCGGTTTTTACTATGGTGCCATACAGCCCACCTTCACCCTCACGGTCTCAACCTTCGTCAGCCCTGACCCCTTCCCACCCCCCCCCCACCCCCCGTAAATTAAAACACCCCTCTTCCCCCCCTCCCCCATTTCAATTCCTGGGGAAAACCCTGGTCCCAGTATTAGCTTCAACAGAATAAAGCAGTAATTACTGCTGGCACTTGACATTGAAAACATGCAGACCCACTTGGCTGGGGCTACATCTGGCCCAAAAGCAGCACTTCAGCTGATTAACATCAACTTCAAGTCCCAGAATAGGCTACTTTAGAAGGGGTGGGGAGACGTGTGACTGTTGCAGCAAAATTTTACCTACTGCTGTTCTCAGTTTCTGAATCACTGCAGGAGGAACACTCTCCAGTGCCTTGATGCAGCTGCCTCAGAAGTCTTGTAACAGATTTTCAGAAAGCTTCAGCACAAATTGCTGTTGCTTGTACCAATAGGCTAGCATTAGCAGACACTTTTAGGCAGCATACTGTTTCCTGGGGGGAACTGCTTGGAAGTGACTCTTCCTGGGGAACTGTCTGAAAAGCCATGAGGCTGAAGAAGCCATGATGTAAGCAGTCACAATAAAGCTGGAGTTTGTTTACCCTGCATCAGAGTAAAATCCTATATGGTAGGTGATCCAAACACAATGAAGCATAAAACACAGTGGCAGAGCTAATCGAGGCCTAGACTACGGGAGAGACTGTTCAGACTTGCACTGCAAAGAGCAGAATACTGCTGTGAGTACACTGTTTGTTTTACAAGACCAGGCTGATAACAGAAAATGGAAGGGCTGAAGCCTCCAGGGACATTAAATCTGCAATTCAGTGGTTCCGGAACAGGGAGAACCTGGGGGCCATGGCCCTTTCCTGGCCCATCCACTTCACCAGGGTGGATCCCCCTAGGAAGAATGAAATGGTGGGATCAAGAAGCTGGGGGGCGGGGGAGATGAGTACAGCACTGATTTAAAAGGTGTAGCAACCAGTTGCAATTTTGGAAATATTAGAGATTCATTGATAAGAGACCGGATAGCATGTGGGATATGAGACTCACAAGTACGAGACCAGTTGCTATGGGAAGCTGCCTTAATTTGGGGGGAAAGCTTGGAGATATGCAGGGCTGCAGAGCTATCCAAAGAGAGGATCCGAACCCTGGAAGAGCAGTCAGCAGAAACTGTCCATGAAATACATAAGAAAGAAATCAAAATCCAATGCAACATTAGTAGATGACTAGGGTACAGACACATGCAAATAATGTGGTAGAAAACACACAAGACAGAAAGGAAAGTGTCCAGTTTATGGGGAAAATACCATATCTGTGATAAATGTAATTATTTTGCGGCCAAGTATTTGTCCAGAGGGAAGAAAAAGAAATCTAAAGTGTACACAGTAACCAAAGAGAGCAGCAGTGAGTGTGAGGACATTATGTGGGTTACCAAGCAGATGGTAAACACAGTGCAAAAAGACCCTAATAAGCACCAGAAATAGTTGTATGCAGCCACATTACCTGGGAAGAAAGTCATATGATTTCAATTACATTGAGGTGCAAGTTGTAACATTATCCTGATCTGTCTGATATACCCAGACATGTGGTTGGAAGAGACTAACCATCTGTTAACAGTGTACAACCATACCACATTAAAAGCCTGTGGGGAAATGTAAAAAATTTTTAAAATGCAAGGAACAAAAAGAAAAACTGGATTTTGTGGTCATAGATGATGAGACAACAGTACCATTTCTGGGCAACAAGGCTGCCTAAGCCATGAACCTGATAAAAATACAGTTCAAAACATAATGAAAGTGGATAGCAGGGTGACTGAAGATACCTTGGATGGGACCAGGAGATGATACAGTGGGACTATAGAGACGTGTTTTAAGGAGATAGACCACTACATGGCGTTTATAAAATAGAGATTGACACCAGTGTGAAGCCAGTTAAATTGCCAAAAAAGAGTACCTATTGCAATACCTACAGCCACTGAAAGATGAACTGCAGAGCCTACAAAATTGTAGAATTACACAGCCTGAATTCTAGTCCCGCACAAATATTGATGAGCCAGAGACCTAAGACACTCTTGCCAACAAGCAGAAGTACCCTGGGTACTCAGGTGTTTCACTTGGCAAATATGGAGAAACCAACAAAAAAGACAAGCGTTTTACTACAACACATCTGCAAGAGATCTGACAGCTCTGGAGCCAGGCAACAAAGTATATAAACAACCATTAACAAAACAGGATAAAGTTCTGCCACAAAGCTACTGTAGTGCAACCAGGAAACCAAAGAAAAAGATCATATCAAGTGCAAATGGACAATGGACAGAGATAGTGAGGCAAAACCATAGGCACCTCAGAAAAATAAAAGAAACCTCTAAAGACAGTGTGGACAACAAATGTCTTTGGGTTCTACAGCAGGAAAATTCTGAGCCAGACTTGTTAGAAGCAGACAACATCAGGGACATACCAGAGGAAAGACAGAAGGAAGAGGGTGTTTTGACAGACTCCAGTAACACCAATCCTAGAGACTGACATTGACCGGATGGGAGGAAGACATCACCAAGGAGGCACCAGTGAACTATACTGTACTAGAGGAGGATGGACTATTATAAAACCTGCTCATCTGAGGGATTTCGTGTGATGAACTTCCAAGTTGTACTACTGTGTAGCTAGACAGACTGATAGTGATGAATGAAGTAACTGCAAGAATGGTCAGCATCTCAAAGGAATACGTTAGATTACATTATCAGTTATTGTTGGAGTGTTTACCAGCTTTCTTTAAAAGAGAAGGGATGTAACAATATGAAATGAGGGCAGGGGACTGGACTTGATGACCTCTCGAGGTCCCTTCCATTCCTAGAGTCTATGAATCTATCAGCAGACCGCATACTGTTTTCTGGGGGGAACTATTGGAAATGACACCTCCTAGGGAACTGTCTCAGAAGCCATGAGGCTGAAGAAGCCATGTTGTAAGCAGCTATAATAAAGCTGGAGTTTGTTAATTAACCCAGTGTCAGAATGAGATCTTATAAGGCAGCTGATCCAGACACAATGAAGTATAAAACCTTGCTGAGCCAGGAGTGAGGGATTAAATGCTCATCCTGCCCTCCATTTTAAAAAAAATACTCTTAAAATTACACTACCTGGGGTCTAATGGGCAGTTCCTCAAGGGAACTTACGGAATTGTGACCTTTCTTCCCACAGTTCCCCTGGGCTCCCAGACCATCTTTCAGAATGTCTCAAATGACACTGCTTCGGTGAACTGTGCTAGGAACCGCAGGATCGATACCTGGAGCACAATGCAATTGCAGTAGTGTAGTACAGAGCTAGTGTGGATGTGGGTAAAACTACACTTGGAATAGCATCCCTAGTACAATGTAAGTGCTTACACTGCAGCTATCCTTATGGTACTGCTTAAGTTGTCTAATGTAGACACAGTCACAATGAAAAGTGTATTCTCCCATCAGCGGGAACATGAGTATTAATGTTAATTTGTTAATGGGGATTACCCATATGATGGACCCTTGAAAGAAGAACAGATTGCAGAATAGCTTTCTCAGCAAGGTGGTAATGATGCATTGTATTTATCTCTAAATCTGAATTGTTGCTTCCAACAGCAATACAGAGATTTAAAGCACAAGACAGAGTGAGTGAATGTGGGTGCAGTGGAGCATTGCCAAGAAACCCGTCTAACATCTACCAGTTTAGAGACAGGAAACTTAAAGTATAATTTTTATGAGTGTCTGATGGTTCACTCTCCAAGCTAATTGGAAATACAGTCATGAAGAAAGCTTCATCCATTTAATATAACTCCTACTGTGTGTACTTAACTGATCTGCTAAAAATGAACCAAAAATTATTTGCATAAACTGCTTAGCAACATAAATTCAAAATACAGAAAAAACTTGTTTTCAATAAAACCAAAAGTAATCTTTGAGTTACATCCGTAAATCCAGTAGCTGGCTAAAAGCCAAAACTGTAATTGACTAACTAGCATGACACAGTTGTGCTCAGGGATAAAATTTTCAAAAGCACCTAAGTCCCATTTCCAGACTTAAGCACCTAGACCCAGATCCTCACCTGTATTCCCATTGATTTAAATGAGAGTTAAGCACCTAAATACCTCTGAGGATCTGGCCTTAGGGCCCAAATCTCACTGCAACCTAAGCTCCTAAATCACTTTCCTAAAGAAAATTTAGGCTCTTAAGTCACTTAAGTATCTCCTCCCAGTGCTTCATCCTTCCCCAGTTCTGTTTTGAAAGTTCTCTGTTCCCCTCCTTGCTCCATTTATATTCTTGTCAACTCTCTGCGGATCTTGTTTTGGTGGCATTTCAGCTGGCAATCTGACAGGAATTCCTAAGGGGTAGAGATATTATTGTAATGGGCATTGCCCTCAAGTAAGTTAGAAGGAACAAGGTGTCATCTCTCCACCCTCTAGATTAGTGTTGTTGAATAAATGTCAGATTAATTGAACTCCCCAGAAAGATTTGGGGTAGCTTTTTGTTTTTCTTTTTAAAATATTGATGTACACATTTACCTGGCTCTTATCACTCTCAAAATACATTTTTGAACTTTCTAAGTTAAATGTTTTATACAAAATGGAATATAAATGGAGGGAAGTCAACACTAAGCAAAAATCTGTTTGGGGGATTTTGTGTTTTGTTTTTGTTTTGTTTTTTGCTTTTCCAACTTTGACTCCATAAATCCCTTCACTCGTGAACCCCCTATCATGATAACACATTTTACGATACAAAGACCATCTATCCTGAGTTCAGTGGGGCATTTAAGACTTTTATTTAGAGCAACATGTGAATGCAGCATTTTAGTTGGATGGTCAACCAGCATGCTGCATTCTGCACAAAAACAAGGTGTGGGAGAATTTTACTCAGGACACTAGGGGAACCCTCTCCTCTTGCAGAAAGCAAAGAATGTCCACAAAGAAGAGACAGGACTTCATTTTTTAAACTTTCATACACAGGAGCCCCATTCAGTAAACTGTATGGACCACAGTTTATTGCAGAGGCAGAAGGGTGCTTTGAATGGGAGGTGCTGAACAGTGCCCTCTGCATGGGAAGCAGGCGGCGGTCGGGGTGTCAGGGATAGGAGGAGGAGCGAGGGCAGCTACTGAGCCTCAGCAGTGGGAGCATTTTTCTACCTGCTCCCTGGCCTGATCCCAGGCATTATAGCATCTACTCCAGCCTTCCAAGTCCTGCTTTTACCTCAATGCCACTTGCAGGGAATGTCGCACAAGGGCAGAAACATAGATCAGGGGCATTAGCTCCCACTGCCCTCTTGTTTCACTGCCCCTCATTTATCTACCACAGAAGGGATGAGTCAACACTCATAGGATTCTAACCTGTAGAGTCTAGGTATTTCATACCTAATGCTTAGCCAGTCCTTCTTGGCAAGAGTGAATATTGAAATACGTTATAATGGTAGCTGTAGCTGTGGATGAAATGGATGACATGTACTTAACTGGACTGTATTATCCAAGAGAGTTATCAGACAATAGATTACCGGTAATCATTAATAGACTATTATTTGTGTCATAGCAGCATCCAAAAAACCAACCAGAAATTGCGCCCATTATATTTGTACAATAACTAGTACATAGTAAGGGACACTTCCATATTAGGCCATGGTGCAGATCGTTACCTGGTGTAAATCAGCAGAGTTCCATTGAAGTCAATTTACACCAACTGAGGATCTGGTCTTGCAGTTTTAGGGCATTACCCTCAGTAGGTCTAAAAAAACAAACAAACTGGGGAGGAATATCTTCAAGTTTCAGTGTCAAGATGGTTGTGTGGGAAGGACTTAAATACAGCTACAAACAAGCAATTGTTAGAAAAGAAAGAGATGCAAAAATATTCCAGTAAGATTGTTAGCTGTCTTAATATTGAGTTTTGATTGCTGCTTACTTCTTTCTTTAGAACCTTCTTTGTTTCTTTCTCTCTCATTTTTTTCCTGCTTACTTTAGAGAATTCTTTAGCTGATTTGGATGAAAGTTTAACTCTGGTGAGTATCTGGCCCTGGAAAAAAGAGAGAAAAAAATAGAAAGCTTTTTGATATGTTACACAATTACTAAGGGCTGGATAAACACAAAGTGTTTATTATTTGTATTCCAGTAGCATCAAGGATATGTCTACACTGCACACTGAGCCTGAACTCTGACTCAGGTTTGAGCCCAGGCCTCCCTTTTGTCCACACACAAATCAGTCTGACTCGGATAAGCAAGCACTCAGGACCCAGGTCCTAGGACTCTGGTAAGGAGTTGGGTTAGGGCCCGAGTCTCATTTGACTGAGGTCGAAGCCCTGTCATTTTGCAGTGTGGCTGCAGCTCAAGTTACAGACTCGAGTCAGAAGGTCTGTGTAGTGCAGTATGGACATGTTAGCATGGCTGTGAGACCAGGTCCAGCAACTGTAAGCCCAGGTTTACAATGCGGTGTAGACACTCAAGCCTGGGCTTAGAAATGTTGGGTGTGTCTATGCTGCAAAAACAACCCAAATACCTGTGACAGTGAGTCTGAGAGCCCAGATCTACTGACTGGGGCTTACAGGGCTTGTACTATGGGGCTAAAAATAGCAATGTGGACGTTTCCACTTGAGCTGGAGTCTGGACTCTGAGAGCCAGTGAGGGGGTCTGAGCCCAGGCTCCAGCCCAAGTGGGAACATCTACGTTGCTATTTTTAGCCCTGTAGTGCGAATCCCATGAGCAAGAGTCAGTTGACCTAGGCTCTGAGACTTGCTGCTGTGGGGTTTTTAAAAAAAATTTTTTTAGTGTTAGATTTACCCACCAAGTCTGCAAGCCCAGGTCCCAGAGATTCAGGTTTACAATGCAGTGTAGACATGCCCCAATCAGAATTAAGGTCAGACTGTGTTAGGTGCTGTATGAATACACCTTTTCGTTATATATGTGTAGGATGCCTAGCAAAATGAAGCCCTGATCCTCTGACTGGGACCTCTAGGCAGTTCTGTGATACAAACACATGTATCGATAATAGTAAGTGACAGTCCCTGCCAAGAGCAAGCTGTTGATAGTTGTATTTTTGCTATGTTTGCCAATAATAAAGCCCTCTTAAGTGCTAGCGTCCCTGAAATTTTTTCTAAAATAAAAATTGTTTTCTAAGGAACAGTCAGGTCAGTTGCATTGTTAGATAAGAATCAAAACTACCTTTTTTCCCCAAATTTTTGTTCACATATATCAAAAAGAGTTAATTTCTAAAACAATCTGAAAGATTCCCACAGTCTGATTTTAACTCCATTGCAAAATAGATATTTCAGGGTGAGTGGCTGCACTTACAAATTCACTTTTTCCAGATTTCTTCCTCTAATTGAGTCAGTGTGCATCTCTAGTGAAGTCAGGGGTAGACTGCTAATAAATAGAGGCTCCTAGTAGAGCTATATTTATCTATATCTATTAGCAGGGACTGCAAAGGGGGAAAGAGATAATATTAAGGGCTACTGACTCAGTGAAGACTCTTTAGTCTCACAGGCTGTAGACAGACTGACATTTTTAATGGCCCTTGATTGCAAGCAATTGCAACATACCAGTTCTTCTAACTGTGGAAGAGCCACACCTTGTAGTGGTGACAAAGACAACCGCACACTTTCATGTTGCCACTTGTAGACCAAGCTAATAGCAAAGCGCCCTGCAATCCTCACAGTGATGTAGTCATTAACCTGGAGTAAGACAAAAGGGCAGTCATGTTCTATACCCAATCTTCATTTTTATGGCCCAGGTGGGAGATGCTGCATAGTGTGACCTCTCCAAATGTTAAAATGGGGAACGATTGGGATTAGCCAACCCAAATGATGTTAGTGATCAGCCTTTTCAGTTAAATGTTGAGTCAAATTCTGGTTTTGTCTCCAAACAAAGGTTAATGATGTAAAGTTAGTTAATATGCATATAGGGTGACCAGACAGCAAGTGTGAAAAATCGGGACAGGGGGTGGGGGGTAATAGGAGCCCATATTAAAAAAAAGCCCCAAATATTGGGACTGTCCCTATAAAATCGGGACATCTGGTCACCCTATATGCATATGAATTCTGGCCAGAAACGGCCCCAGGCCCCTTGCACAGATTATTCTTGTTCAGGACATACTAATCTGGATCATGCAGAGGCAGGAAGGTATGAACTAGTCATTATTTAGTCAGGGAACATATGAGAAACTTTAAGCCAGAGGTCGGCAACCTTTCAGAAGTGCTGTGCCGAATCTTAATTTATTCACTCTAATTTAAGGTTTCGCGTGCCAGTAATACATTTTAACGTTTTTAGAAGGTCTCTTTCTATAAGTCTATAATATATAACTAAACTATTGTTGTATGTAAAGTAATAAGGTTTTTAAAATGTTTAAGAAGCTTCATTTAAAATTAAATTAAAATGCAGAGCCCCCCGGACCAGTGGCCAGGACCAGGCAGTGTGAGTGCCACTGAAAATCAGCTTGCATGCCGCCTTCGGCACACATGCCATAGGTTGCCTACCCCTGCTTTAAGCTAACTCAAGAAAGTGCCTTTGCTTCTTGAGATGTATAAGACCTACAGACTCAGGCACAGATAAACAAAAAGCATTCTACGCTATGCTTGGCATTTGGGCTTGGTTGCAGGTGTGGATGAGCAGAACTTAGACAGTATCTGGTGTCTAAAATTTGTTTTGCACTTTTCAGTCGTGCAATATATTGTCACAAATCCATGGTCTCCTAGGACTTCATTGTTGTCATTATACTGGAACATCATGGCAACAGCAAAGAGGGAACTCAGAACCACCTGCTACAAAACCACACCTTTGTACCACCTATCTAAAAGGCAATCTGTTAGCTGTACCAGACCTATCACACACATTGTGTGTGATTGTTCCCAGCTGCTCCCTCATTTAGGCTGCCACCTAAGGTAAGGTGAACTGAGAAACAGAAACTGCTTGTGTTTGTTGGCTACCTGTCATTCTGTCAGTGCTCTTGAATGGATACCTTGTATAAAGTACTTAATCACATTGCCAATAGTTGTGTGTCAAGTAACAAGCAACAAAATCTGACCTGACATGTATGTGGTTGGTGGATTTGCAAATTCTTTTCTTCAAGGCACACTTAAGGGCTTTGGTAGCAAATGTTTAGGGTGACTGCTCCTTAGTAAAGCATAACTCTATTGAGCTGTATGAAAATGTTCCAGGAGAGTTTTGCAGAAAGCACGTGGATATTCTTCTTATACAAGGAAATGTCCAGTTTTAAAGTAGTAATTTCTTTGCCTCAGTAATGTCTTGTGGCAGTGAGTTTCGCAGGTTAATTCTGCATTGCATAGAAAAATATTTCGTTTAATAATTTTTTAAAAATTGGTTTTTTTATTTACTAGGGTGTCTCCTTGTTGTTTTATTATGAAAGGGTAAACAGGGGTGCCCACTTGATCTTTAAACCATGTAATGGTCTCATGTCACCTCTTATTTGTCTCTTTTCTTAACTGAATAGTCTTAATCATTTTAATTTCTTGCTATACAGAAGTCTTTCTGTGTCTCTAGTAGTCTTTGCTGGCCTTCTCTGGACTTCTTGATTCCTCCTATATCCGTTTTGAAATAGGGTGATCAAAATGAACAGAGTATTCAACGAGAGGGTGTATCATTGACGTACATAACGATGTTATATTTTCAGTATTATTCTCTATCCCTTTCTATATACAGCCCAACATCTTATCTTCTCAACCCACAATTGTAATCAAGAGAGCACATATTTTCCTTCAGCTGTCTACGATGATGCTTAGGTTTTTGACAAGTTAATTTAAGAATCTATCAACACATGTAAGCTACTTTTTCTCCATTGCCGTGTCAGCATTAGTGTGCCTTTACGAGGCCACTAGGTATTAGGAGTGGACACTTATCCTTCAGGCTAGCAATATAGATTTAAGGGATGGTTGTTTTCTCTTCTTTCCTAAATACAGAATAAATTATGAACTGGATTTGGGAAGGTGATGGAAGCTGCTAGGGCTGGGAGAAAGTGCAGAGAAAGTGAGGTATGCACTAGGAACCTTCCAGGGTGGGAAAGAAGATGCTGCTATTGGCAGGTGCTGTCTGTGAAAGGAAGGCAGGGGAACAAGTGAAGTGTCACTCCAGTTTCCTCTCCTCTCCTTCCAGTCATCCTCTAGGAGGCAATATTAAATGGAACTGAAAGCTTTTTTCTGTAAGAAACTTTAAAGTTTAAACTGATATGCAACTGGGTTAAAAAAAATACCTCAAAAGACACCTCTTCTTTTCCTACCAACTGCCTGAAAGTGTCCTCAAACTTACGCTTTGGTGTTCTGTGTAATTTTCATGGCCTCTCTACCAAATGTATCCCTGATTTTTACCTTAATTTCAAGGATCTTTTAGCATTCTGGGCCTGATCCAACAACCACTGGAGTCAGTGGGAGTCTTTCCATTGACGTCAATGAGAATTGGATCAGCCCTAACGTTAGGTTCAGCAGTTGTTTGCTATTAAAAACACACAAAAGATACATTAAATGAGAACTCACTTATATTTTAACAGAGGAATGAGAGAATGTTCTAAAACACTGCTCCTAGGTGCATGGATGGTCTGGTGGCCTCAGGAAGTCATGAGCCTTTACACCAATTCTCTGCAGCTTTGAGCAAGTTACTTACCCTTTCCCTGTCTGAGATTCCACATGAGTAAAATACAGACAGCAACACTTACCTTGCTACACATGGATTGTTGGGAGTGTTCCTTAGTTATTCTTTGTAAAGATTTAGAAGATGGAAAGTGCTAGGTATTATTATCCTTGCAATTAAATTTGCCCTTTGGGAAATGTCTTTGGTGCAAAAGGAGAGAACAAAAACAGAAAAATCAAGCCGATAAATATTACCTGCATTACAACTGGATCACTAAGCTTTCCCACCTGAGGCCATCTCCATTCTCTGACTATTTCTCCATCTTTATTAGTCACCATGCCTCCTTCCTGATTAAACATCATTGCGATGACGTTACTGTAAACACCAACCAGAAACACAAAGCCAGTTTTAATGGTTTACGTTAGTAAAATGTGAGCAGTTCAAGAACTTCACTTTGATCTGTGTTTTTAATTAACATAATAACTTTGCACATGCAGCACTTCATTGTGCTTTTCACACGCTACACACTTGTAAGGCAGATATATATTATCCCTGCTTTACAGATGAAGTAGTGAGCCAAAGCGATGTTAAATGGCTGTTTTAATAATTAAAATGAAATATGAGAATGTATGAGAAACAGATGACTAATACTTGGCGAGTTTTAATACTTATTTCTAGTGCACTAACAAGAACACTAAAATTCTTCAGATGCCAGCACAACTTGGAAGGAAGAAGAAGAAAATAAGGAAAAGATAGTCACGTTTATCAATCCAACCAATCGATCCATGTTGTTAAGATTCCTGAGTTGCTTTTTGGGGATATACTTCTACGGTTTCCCTTTAGTGTTCATTAGCAATAATAAACACCCAGTTACCGGCTTTATCCCTGGCACAAACACATTAGCTGACCTGCTTCAATTTAGTATTCTGAGAAGATGTCACAAATAGCAGAATAAATGAAGTAAGATAGAACTAAAATTAACATGCCAAACAATATGGGAAGTATTTTCAATTAAGGGTTTCACTTAATTGAGTTTTACTAAAAATTGTTCCTTAATTATCATTGTTCAAAACAGATGTGGCCCAACAACGCTACAAAAATATTTATTCTAGTACAAAGGGCCAAATTCTGGCCCAATCAGCAAATACTTCCAAATGGGTTCACCAGCCCCCCTCCTTCCTGCCACAAAGGCACACAGATTACCTGTGATTTGACAAATACTTAAGATGAACATTAATCAAAAAAATGCATTTAACAAATAGCATTTGACTAATTCTCTGATATTCATGAAACAGTGTAAGCTAGGTAGGCAGGGGTGTGTGTGCTTTCTGAAGAACTGTGCTAGGGAATTCCAATGGGCGGCGGAGACTGTGGGAACTGTGTGCTAGCTACCACAGTGCAACGCTCCGAAAGTCAACGCTAGCCTCAGTACTGTGGACACACACCGCCGACTTAATGCGCTTAGTGGGGACACACACAATTGACTGTATCAAATCGATTTCTAAAAAAATCAACTTCTAGTAAATCGACCTAATTTCGTAGTGTAGACATACCCTCAGACAGTGATCTGCGGCATGTCCCTCTGCAGCCCATGTCATGGAGGGCTTGCAGAGCAGCCTTTCTTCAAGTGTTTGAACGAGCCAGGATTGGGATGAAAAACTTTTGCCCAATGTCTCCATTAGTGTGCGTGTGGATTTTCTGGTAAGTGCATGTGCCTTCTGCCCTTAGGGGATTTGGCTGGTGGTTGTTATATCACAATACAAGTCAGGAGCCAAATTTTCAATGACCTTCATTCAGCTTCAAAATTTGGCTGATGGAAGTTTTTGGTAGTCCAATATCTCTGACTTATATACACTGTCATTCCATCAGTGTGAGTAAATCAGGAGTTTAGGGGCAGAGAAACTTGTTACCCAAAATTGTAGCTGCTTTAGGCTTTTTTGGGGGGGATGGAATATAATTTTAATGGTTAAAAAACAGTGGCATAAAGAAAAGTATGATTCAACCCCATATCTGCGGCTGTGAAATCGAGTTGCATCATTCACTCTGATTCATAGTGGCTGCGAGCACTATCTTCCATAGTACCTCTTACTGCAGTACCAACCTTAATATACCATATGCTAGCAAGTGCTCTGAAATATATCTACCTACCTGTTATGAAGGCAAATACTGCCATGTCCAAAAGGTGTAAAGGTTCCAAGTATAGTCTGATCTGGAGAGGCAGTGAATATATTGGTGTACACACCACCACCTGGGAGATCAGAATAGCTTTGGCAGACTGCAGGATGCCCAGAAGGATAGCTGAAGGTACAGTCAAGGAGTTTTACTTTTGGCTGATAATGTGAACTCTGGCCTCAGTTTGTGATTTGGGTTATATGCACGGGAGTAAGAGAGGCTAAAAGTCCCACCCTCCTTACAGATCTTGGGCTGTCTGGATCTTGGGTTCAGTAGGAGTAAGTGGGGCTGCTTGCCTGTTCATCCCTTCCCCAGAGCGAGGGAGCAGGGAGTGGTGGAGAATGGATGGAGTCTTGACTCAAAACTCCACGCTGCTGGCTGAGTCAGCGGAGGGTGGGTGGTAAATTACGGTTGGTAGAAGCCAGTGTTAAACTACTACACTCCCACAAGCAATAAGGAAACAAGGGAGGACTTGTGACTCTGAGGTATGTTTCTGAGGCAAAATGCCTCTTGGGGCTTCTGCAGAGATGGCAGTGGTGGCTTTTGCACTGTCCCTTAGCAGTACCTAAAATCACAATCTAGCCCCCAAAGTATAACTGGTAAAGCTCTATCCATGTTCAGAGGATTACATTTTAATTAATTCCATTGTATCTCCTGGAGGATTAATGTATTTCCAATGAGCAATTCACTACTACTATGCATATGGTTTATTGTCTCGAATCACCACGTGGGAGGCCTGGAGTGGGAAGCAATAGTACGCCTTGTATATGTGGAAAGCAGCCCCTCAGAGTGGATGTTCTCCATGTCTCTGAGCTGGTGGTACAAAAGAGTTTTATTGCTCTGATCAGTTAGAAAAGCATGTGGCTGCTACAGCTTTAAAAATGAGGACAAGGGCAATGGCAGCCCAGAATGATGGAGAAGGGAAAAGCTTTTGCTATTAAATTTCCTTTCATTTGTTGCTAATTGAACATAGGAAAGCATGTGAAGACAAGGCTTCTGATCTCCTGCCCTGTGATCATCTAAAACCAACCAACCTCCGCAGTAGTCAGAAAAAAGCAGACAGAGTCCCAACTACAATAAAAACCTGATTATCTGAGCCCCTTTCATCCACAACTCTCATCCCAGTCTTGGCTATAGCCCCTTTATCTACTCATACTTTATACGCCTTTTTCCCCTCTGCTTACAGGGTATAACTGTTCTCATCCATCCATTTCTTTGAGTTATAGTTTTACCTACACCCCATGCACACAGTACAGAACAAGGGGCAAGATTTTAAAACATTTCCCAGATAGTTTAGGTGGATTGGCTGGTAACTGTGAAGAACAATGTTTTCTCCTCAGTCCAGAGCAACAGACAAGGTTAATGCCATTAGGCTCCATACTCGGAAACTTTCCTTCCCCCTTTTTTGACTTCTCAAAATTTGGAACACTATCCATTGATTCCAGCCATGGGTCTACTCACACATCTGCTTCCTCCCACCTCTCCCTGCACAGCCTGGATCCAATGACTATTCTGCCCTCATCCCTTGTATTGATTAGCAGCTCAAATAGCATGCAGTCAGGTTCAAAACTTAGTGGCATTTGTCCAACACTCAGCCCTCCCCACCCTCCACCCCCAGCAGCACTAGCAAGACATAGAACCCCCTGGGTAAAAAGGGACCTTTCCTTGACTCGTCACCATGCAAGCCCTCATGCATGCAGTAGCCTTAAGGCCTCTTCTTCACGCGCATCAAGAGTTGGGAGGGATGGGCAGGAAAAGACCCACTTTGGAGCTCCAACCTGTTTCTCCTCCCTCATCTTATCCCCCACATTGACCAGTCAGTTGAATATTAGCATCTGTGAATGAAAGGGATTCCTCCAGCCTGTCCCACTCCAAGCTAGGAAAAGGAGGTAGGCTCCTCTGTTCCTCCATCTCTCTCACTGTTCCAGAGGCTTATGGCTGGCTGGTGAATGTCCAGGTCTGATGGCCTGGGGAAATGGGAAGGGAAGTCTTTGAGTTTTGATCTGATGCTACACAGCACCAAGCAGGCTGAGTTCTAATCATTAACAACTGAATCTTCCCTCCCTTTCATCATGACGTAAATGTAATCGTAGGTCCAGGACCTTCCTCTCACCCCTCCCCTGTGATAGCTCAGGCAATTGAATCCATGTACTCAGGGGAGGAGTGAGTGAAGTGTTAGGAGAGTCCAAATGCAGCTCACCACATTGGTAATAGTGCTCACGTTTTTGGTGGGCAGAGGGAATGGGAGGGCCCAGGACTAGCCCACCGGGCAGATGTCTACTTGCTCCATCCAGGTGTGACTCTGTTATTGTGCACATCACTTTTACCATTTCAGTGCAGGCCAAGAAGTAGATAAACAAAATGATGATGTCTTGCTCTTTTAATTTTACCTATGATTTAACGCTTCAACTAAACAACTTCTGAATCCTTGTGTTTTGCCTCTTGAACCCCTTCCCAAACCCTCTGACCATTGCTATAATTCACTTGTACTGTATGAACTTAAAGGATATTAAATCAAAGATGAGCCATCAATCAGCCCATAATGCAGTTTTCGTAATGCTGAGTCTGCCTGCTTGATTGTTGGTATTTGGGGTTTTCCATTCAGCAGTTTAAATAAGGTCTTGCAGGTCTGCCCCTTAAATTTCTTGGGAATATTTTCTCTCACAGTATCACCATAATGCCGGAGAATGACTGGTCGGTCAAATCCTGCTTCTTTCAGCTTAGATATCTGATCGTTTCTGTTTAGACAGGGAAGGAAAAAAAAAACCACCTATAATGATGATAATTTCTCAGTGGGCTAAATCCTACCAGCCTTACCCAGCCAAAACGTTCACTAATTTAAAAATGTTTGTCCAGAGTAACAGCTATAGGATTTGCTTCAATATTTCCCCAATACTAACTTAATTGGACATCAAATCATTTAGTCAGGTTTGACAATCTCAGCCTTAGATACTCAGTCATCAACTGCTGCCATTGCTAAGGGGCTGTCAGTATCTCCCCATTGTGTCTTGGTAATACCAGCATCTCAGTGACATGTTTGTACTACTATAAGTAGTGGTACTACAGTGTACCGCTGAGCATGACATCATGTGAATAGTTTCCAGAAGGAAGAGTTTCTGATTTAGAAGAGTTGGCTGTTGTGTCCTTACCTAGACAATGGCAAAGTTGCCAAGCTTATTTTCACCTACGGTATCATAAAAATGTGCCCTTTTTTTTCCTTGTCCCCGCCTCTGTCCCCCTGCCGATGCAGAAGAATTTGTCAACTCCACCAGTTGTAGGCCGGGTCAAGATAAAATGCCAGATTCCCAGATCCCCTTTCAACACAGGGTGCTAGATTTCTTTACAGTTAATATAAGTAATACTTTGCATTTTTAAGTAGTCTACCATCTGAGGAGCTCAAGGATGAATTTAGCCTCACAAGCTAATTATTAAACTCATTTCACATGCGGAGAAGACAGAGCGCACTCAGATTACTTGCACAAGATCACATACAGGCCTGTGGCAGAGAGGGAATTAGAAAGAAGCCAGGGAGCAGATCCTCATCTGAGATAAATTGTTATAAATCCATTGATCTCAGGGCAGCTATGACAATTTACTCCTGCTGAGGATCGGCTCCCAGATCTCCTGACCCCCCATTCTTGCCTGTTAGCCACTAAACCAGTGTTGAGTTTCCATATGCCTCTCATTCTAGCTTTCACTCTACTTTCTTACTTTAATCTTGTGACCGAGAAGAATAAATGGTACTCTTTGTTTTTGACAAGATTTCTGTATATTTCAATATTCTAATTGATCACAAGGGCAGAGCAGATAATCACAGCTTACAGGGGGTTAAACTAAACCAAAATGAGTAGATATAAATTTTAGTCCTACCAGCCTTCAGCCAACATTTTAAATCAGACTTGACATTTTAATAATCTTCGTGTTTGCATATATTACACTTTGAGAAGATCTTAAAAAGATCATGTTATCTCAAAAGCTTTTTGCAAATAAAGTTGTTAGGAAGGAAAGGTACTAAAGAGGTACTGAAATATTAGCTAGTAGACATTGAAGGAGTATTCTTGTCTCTGAGCCAAGTTTTCTTACATTTTAAGTTATCATAGAATATCAGGGTTGGAAGGTCATCTAGTCCAACCCCTAATTCAAAGCAGGACCAATCCCCAGACAGATTTTTGCCCCAATCCCTAAATGGCCCCCTCAAGGATTGAACTCACAATCCTGGGTTTAGCAGGCCAATTCTCAAACTGCTAAGCTATCTCATCCCACCGTGGGCCCCCCCCCAAATATGGAGATATAATTATCTCATAGAGTTGGACGGGACCCCAAAAGGTCACTGAGTCCAGCCCCCTGCCTTCACTAGCAGGACCAAGTACTGATTTTGCCCCAGATCCCTAAGTGGCCCCCTCAAGGATTGAGCTCACAACTTTGGGTTTAGCAGGCCAATGCTCAAACCACTGAGCTATCCCTCTCCCTGTAACAAAACAGGCCTCAGTATTACTTTTTGCTGACCAGACTAAGTATAAACATTCAATAACATTACATCAAGTGCTATAGCACTTGGCCCAGAAATCTGATGGTAGCACAATGCATTGCAACGTGGGGATCAGGATTTTAATTCCAAGCTGATGGGCCAGCAGGGTCTGCAAACCCTGCAGAGGAACCACGTTCAGCTCCTACGGAAGGGAATGCTTTGCCCTGCTCTAGGGGGAGACCTTCCTGTTTGATGAAGAAGCAGCATACATAGTTGCTCTTCGCAGCCAGATGGACAGGTCAGCTGGCCCCACTTCGCTGGTGGGGGCACTCAGAGGGTAGACCCTCCACCAGCTGCACCATACACAAGTATAGCTGCACATATCACTTAAATTATCAATATACAGGAGACCTATAAGATTAACATTAAATATGAAAACTCATTTTTTGCATTTTTGCAAACATGTAAAATACAGTTATTGGAGAGTGGCCTACAGCTATTGATCTAGTGGCCTGAGTGCAGCACTAGAAGCAAATCCTAATCTTTTTTTTTACACCAAATCGCTAAGGGGCCTTGGGTCAGTCATTTGAATTTTGCCTCAGTTTCCCCATCCATAAAACAGTGACAACAAGCCTTTTAATGACAACACGAGGATTAATTAGTGTTTGTAAAACACTTAAATTTAAAATCCCTAGCATTTATTATAATGATTACATACACTAGTTGCTAAAACCACATAACCATAGTCTTCATAATCATTTTTATCTAAGATATACCAGCCTTCTTACAGCTAAAAATGTATATTATATGACACTCGTCAATATGCTGAATTGTCAGTGGAATATTAAAATATATAATAACTGAGATTTAGAAACTGTGCTGTAGTTACAGATTTACACACATAAACCTTAATTAACTGCTTTTATAAACAGTTAGTATTTATATTTAGTAATTATCTTAACTCTTCATTAAATCTGGCCTGGCTTATCAAACTAGTACCTACTATTTAAAACATTTAGACCCTAATTTTCCACCATGTCCAAATGCGGCAGCTTCAGGGAGCTAGTTGCAGCGCACTGACTCAAGGCCACCCAGTCGTGGTGTAAATTGGAGCAGAAGGGCACAGCAGAGCTCAGATACCTCCTGTCCCCAGACCACCCTGAAACCTCCCAGCTTCCCTCTTATGCTGGCCAAGGGAGGTGGCTGATGTAGCAGAAGGCTACAAGT
Organism: Mauremys reevesii; assembly: GCF_016161935.1. NCBI lineage: Eukaryota > Metazoa > Chordata > Testudines > Geoemydidae > Mauremys > Mauremys reevesii. Next base: position 278,637,968 of record NC_052623.1, on the reverse strand, counting down.
TCTATGCTGGCAAAGATTCCCTCTGCACAGTGACAATACTCTGCTGGAATCTCCTGGGATTTAAGGACACTTTGTGCTGTGTAAAACACAAAAGTGTCACGTGTAAGCAACGCAAAGACACCTAAGTGAATCAGGGAATCCAGGCCTTTGGGTCTGATTCTGCAGTCCTCCTGAGGCCCTGAGTAAGGATAGCAGGCTTGAGTTTATGGCATGCTGTGGAAACCCAGAGTGGTATTTTTAGGTCAAGATTGTAAAATGTATCTAAACAAGCTGTTGTGACTGCTGCTGGAGATTAGTGATAATCTGAAAAGATGAATCCTGACCTGTCATTAATCCCCAAGAAATGCCTCTGCTGAGGTAGTAGTTGTTAGAAGATGAAAATTCAAATAAAAGTGGATTGCTTCTTTATAGGAATAGTGAAGTTTCAATTGATTTCTCAGATTTTCAGAGAAATAATGCTCTCAGTTCAGATTGTTTGAAACATCTCCCATCATTTCAATTTCTAATACCATTGCTATATACTGTATATATTAATCCCCAATATGAATAAAGGGACATAGAAACCCCTGCTTGATACATTTGTATCTGAGCTTGTCGTAGTTTCTCCACTGCCCAGGCAAAAGGCACTTTCCATTCAAGATCTTCAGACTTAGAGTCAGAATGCAGGAAACGCCAACCTTAAGAAACAATACAAGAGCTCAGAATTAGATATAGCAAAGGACAGAGGGGCATTTAGGTGTCAGTCCCATTCTAAGGCATTCAGCAATAACAATGTAAGGCTCACTGACATGATTTTAAAAAATTATTAAGTCTCAGGAGTTGTTTATGTTCTTAACCAGCGTATTTGCTTTGCAGAATATAATGTTAGTAGGCAGGAAAGTGCCTTCCAAACTCCTTTAGTTGAAAAACAAGGAACAAAGACATCTATGGAGATGAGGGCCTCAAATGACTGGATAAGTCTGATAAGCTTCAGTTCAGCAGTTTATCTGAACTCCAAACCCTCTGAAGTTTATCAGTCACTTTTCATTTTCCCCACAGCCTGAACGGCCTGGCATTGCTGCTCTGATGGGCTGGAGGCAGCACCCAGTTGAGTCCTTAAACAATACCCCAAGATTTAGCTAGAATGGGGGTAGGCAACCTATGGCACGCATGCCGAAGGTGGCACGTGAGCTGATTTTCAGTGGCATTCACACTGCCCAGGTCCTGGCCACCAGTCTGGGGGGCTCTGCATTTTAATTTTAAATGAAGCTTTTTAAACATTTTTAAAACCTTATTTACTTTACATACAACAAGAGTTTAATTATATATTATAGACTTACAGAAAGAGACCTTCTAAAAACATTAAAATGTATTACTGGCACGCAAAACCTTAAATTAGAGTGAATAAATGAAGACTTGGCACACCACTTCTGAAAAGTTGCCGACCCCTGAGCTAGAAGAAGTCATTGGAGAAACAAGCCACATCTACACCATTGAATCAGTTGGGGGTGCAGTGCTATGAACAGCATTGAGGCAGTCTCTATACTACCTTTCATTTTGGATACATTTCTATCTGGTGTCCACCATTGCAGCTGCACTGTCCTCTGTGTCTCTATTACACAGTTCCCAGCTCAGCTCCCTGCAGTTTGTGGGTGTAGTTTCAAAGGGCCTTATTAGAGCTCAAGGGATTGTGAGAGAAGAGGTAAAACACACACAACTCCCTAAGAAGCTCAGCCATTTCCATAGCATTTTCTCAGGACCTGGATGAATGGTCAGAGTTTGATCTGTGTTCGGTCAGACAATTTTCTCCTGACGCTCCTAGTAAAGTAACAGCCAAGTGCCCCAGAAGGCCCAGGAGAGGTGATTGAAGGTGTTGTAGCTACAGCCAGCCAGAGAATGAGCCCAGCAACAGATGGAATTTATCCGCAAAGTTCAGCTTCCCTGATTCTGTGCACCACTTCACAGTGAAGTTAGCCAGGTGACAGGCTGCTTTTGGGTCAGTACTACAGGCACCGGATGGTGAGATCAAGTGGTTTGGGGTGGTCTAGCAACAATGGCTGTAGAACTTAAACTTGCAGCAACAGACCTGCTGAATGGAAGTTCCTTTCCCCAAAGAAAAGGGTGGAGATTGCCCTGAGGAAGCTGGTTACCCCAGAGAGTTACTGATTGGTTGGGCATTAGTATGGGGTTGAGAAATCCACAGTAGGTGCTGTTGTGGTGGAGGTTTGCAGAACGATATATTAAGTGCTGAAGGGATGTGTGATCAAGATCGCAAATGATCCAGAGATCAGTGAGAATTTTGGATAAGTGGGCTGCTTACCTATGCAGGAGCTATAGATAGAAACCTTGTGCCCTTTCTGTGCATCCAGCAATTCATTAAGTCCAAGAGCATATTAACAGAAACAGATGCCACTCTGTGTGGCTGAATCATCATGATTATTTCTTTATGTTCAGCATGCATGATGCCAGAATATCTAGTGACTCTGGGCTTTTCAGAAAAGACTAGTAGGGCCCATTCTTCCCACCCCAGAACATATAGGCTGAGCGTGCTGCCTCTGAAGCCTGTTTGTTCAGCCTTGTCCAGTCCAAAATGTAAGGATCACATGCAGAGAGTCATTGTCAAGAGGCCACCAGATGAACTCCACAGGAAGTGAAGGGAGGAAAGTGGGTAAAATGACACTTTTTTACAAAGCAACATTTTTAAAGAAGTCTAATGAGTAACACAAAGTAAAACAGGGCTTCACTTCAGATTATGTTATTGGGCCATACAATACACTGTGATTTACATTAAAGTCAGTGCATTACGGATCCCCTTAAGGGCAAAAGTTATGGAGCAGGTAAAGGACTAGGCAGGTTTTAGCACAGATGGTTAAAAACTCATCCCAAAACAATGAACTGTCCTGCTTTCTGCCAACAGAGATAAGTGAATCTGCAAGTGCTTCTCAAAGGAAGGCTGATGAGCCTCATTGGCAGTGGGCAACTCCTTGTGGATGGGTTGGGTATCTAAACCTGTAGGCGTGGAGCTAGGGCAGAGTGTGATCTGGGTGGCTTGTTGGCTCTTGATTTGTATGACAGTGGAAGTGAGGCTTAACCTGAGGCAGTATCAATGGCTGTGCCAAGCTTTCTGTTTAATGTTTTGTAGGAAAGCGGAAATTTTCTATTCTTCTATAATAAACCTCATCCACACAGGTGCTTTAACTCAACTCAAGCATGCAGAATCCCTTGCCTGTTTTACTGCTGTTCTGACCAGCTTGTCACAAACACTTAACACCAAAAATACAGAAGGTGTACAGTTTCCTCTAAAAATATCTACTGACTTTGGGATTTTAGCCTTGTGTATGCAGAGTACCTTACCTTTTTCCTCAGACAGTTTTGATGACAGTGAGAAACTGATTGTGACAGGTAAGTGGGTATCATGTTGTGTAACAGGAGCTAAACAAGAGGGAAAAGGAAACAGAGTGCTTGTAAACATGCTCTGTAAACACACCTGGGGCAAGCCAATTTCTTAAAAAAGATTTTTTCTTTTAAGCAGAAAGACTGTAATTGCATACAAAAAGCTGAACAAGACTTGTCCAAGACCAATGGATCGGCGCTAATTATTGTGATACTGATGAACTTTCTTGGCCCAATATTTCATGCTGTTTCACTCACCTTTAAATGGGAAACCGTAAGTGCTTTGATAAATGGTTTGAAACATTGCCTAGTTTCGCTGTAGCTGTTACACTAAGTGTTTGTACTTCTAACTTTAGCTGCAAGGCTATTTCGCAATGTTCTTCGCAATACTTCTCAGTGAGTCACAACACATCACTGCACAGCCAACAGGCACTCTAGCCTAACAGGAAGAATTTTCCTTTTTCTAGCTGCTCCAGTGTGGCCACCTTCTCTAACCTAAATATTAGAGCGAAACACAGTTGCACATTCTACTTGCCTTTGTTTCCTAGAGGCTTATTTGGTGCCATTTCAGGATTCCTTTTTTCCTTTGCACAATCTGCAGGTAAAACACTCTTCTTGCGCCGACCTTTTGCACATTGAGTCATTTCATGATCCATATATTCAGACCCCGATGCCAGCTTCTCACACTCTTCTGATGCTTGGCTTTTCCCTGATCTTATGCTTTTGTACCTTAGGGACTGCTGGTGCTTTTTACTGTAATCAGCACCTTCAGTGAGCTCCTTCCAGCTGTAGTTCAGGAGATTTACAATTCCCTTAGGGAAAATAATGTCATAGCTAGCAAAGAGCTGCAATATTTCTCCGAGTTCATGTAAGATGGTGGGAGCCATGTATTTATATTCATCCAACAGGCTCGGCTGTATTTCTTCATCTGCTGGAAGGACTGAAGGCATTTGAGATAGCTTTGAGCTGGGAACTTCACTGCTAGTTTTGAATAGGGTAGTGCCAGATATCTGAGGCAGAAATGGATATTTCTCTCTTCTTGCTGTTTCATCTTTTAAGAAACTGTCTTCATTTCCTTCCACATGTTCTGCTGTACATCCAGGATTCCTGAATTTGACCAGGCTGGGGAAAAGATATTATACCTTTTAAGTAACAATTATTTTTGTTAAATAATATAACCAGGGAGTATACACAGTAGAAAGATGTCCACCTTGCAGTCAACATTCCTGCCTACAGTCTCAGCAGACAGGCCAATGATTGAATGGATATGGATCCTGTGCTACTTTCTCAGCCCCAGAAGTGGTGCTTCTAGGTCAAACTGAAACATTGACAAGGTTGTATGGTGAAACTTAACAGAGCTATAGCAGCAGCTGGAAGACTTTCTATGGACTTCGGTATGCTTTGGATCACTTAAAATAAATTCACTTACAATAATTATGCCTGCCCCTATTAATAATGACACAACTTTATTTTGTCACACACATTGTTTTCATAAACAATTTCCTCTCTCATAAATAAAATTAATATCAAATAAGTTAAAGGTTCTGCCTTTTACGGGTGACTTCCATTAAACTAGGCTTTGGATGTCCAAGGAGGGCTTTGCAGGTTGTTAGGTTTTATATACACACTTTTTTGTTTGTTTGTTTTTCACTTTAGAAACATGTGAAATAACAATACTGATCTTCCCTGGTTGTGGGAGGTATTGGAGCATACTTATTTTGAGCTCTCACACCTCAGTTGAAGGGACGGAGGTATTCAATCTTTAAAAAGATGTATTTTATTCAAAATAGGTATTAACGAAGAAGGTTCTAAATCCCAGTCCTGCAAATACTTATGAAGGTGCTTAATTTTAAGCACGATTAGTTTCAATGGGAATATCTCACATACTTAAAGCTAATCTGGGTAAAATGTTGAGAAATACCAAAGTGATTTTGGAACCTGAATCCCGTTTTCAAAAATGACTTAGGTGCTGAAGAGCTTCAGTCCCACTGAAAGCAAATAGGCTCCTCAGTCTCTTTGGTGTTTCTGAAAAATGTATCCTCTGACTAAAAATCTCTTTCCCTCTCTGTTGCTCAACTTTGACTCCTGTGATGTCATAATTTTACTAGTTCTCTATTCACCATAGAGTCTTCCAGGACCAACAAAACCTGAATTTCCAGTGCAAAAACCAGTAAGTCCTCTCCCATCCCCGTCTTTTTTAAATGACCATCCCTGTCCATCCTTTTGTAACTTTATATCTAATTAAGAAGTAATAGGTTTTTTTAAAAGGCATACAACCATTTTATTTCTTTCCAATTCACCTTTAACTCTTACAACCTTAGTGCTTGTAGCCAATAATGCCATATGGAATGCCATAAGGTTAATAGCCACTACTGAGCTCTGTAGCAAGGTAGCAGAAATTCATGGAAGCATCATTCAAAAAGAATTTCATAAATCATTTACAAGGTGTAAAGTGACTTGTAAAGGTGCACTAAACTAATAAGGAGCTCATTAGCATGCCAAATGCTGGAGATTTCTCATTAATTTATGCCAACTAATAGGGTTCTCCAGGCAGGTGTGTCCATCTCTCTGAAGGAAAAATATCAGTTTTAAAAATGAAAACAAATATTTATGTGAAGCACATTGCCTAAAGAATCCACTAGCAAAAACTAATTCACATCTTTCAAAATATTCACCCCTCTCCCCTGAGGTCATGAGTAGTCAGAGTAGAAATCTGACCCCTGGTAGAGAATCACTGCTCTGAACTATCCATCATTCCACACTGCTTCTCAATGTCATTGTAAGCTCCATAGGGCAGGAATATTTTCATCATTATTATTATCTGCTATTATGTATTATGTTAGTGCCTGAAGATCCCAACCAAGACTGTGGCCGCTTTCTGCTAGCTACTGTGCAAACCTCTAATAAGAAACAGTCTCTTCCCTGAAGAGCTTGCAATCATCATACAATGTGTTTCTCCGGGGGTACTTAGGAGAACATGTTTGCTACATTT